>NC_090765.1:19530978-19532402 GCF_036898095.1 Palaemon carinicauda | reverse complement strand
AAAAAATAAACAAACTTTTTATCCGAGAATTTAAACCAAAAGAAATACAAGAAGTCCGTTAGGTGGCAGACCCACGTCAGCCTCTTAAGACGGGTCCTTTAATTTCTTCTTTCTAATGATTAGGTTCCGAAATGTCTGGCAACGTCTGTAGTCAATCTTCAATTATTTAAAAGTATGAAATCATAATTGCATCTAAAACCAACAATACAGAATGAAAAATATACTAAAGAAACCAAAAAAGATGTCAGTCCACATCCTAATGGGGAAAAAAATGATTATGCATGTTTATTGAAATCGTGATCTTGCAAGTTTCTCAGAAACAAACTAAAATCTTCCAGATTAAAGATGAGAAAATCTTCATTTCTCCTCGGTTGGCTCCGTCATTTCCAAGTAATATTTTGGCTCTGGGCTAGATATGGACATGGGGCTGCCCCTTCCAACAGCCTTTACATTGAAAATAATATATACGTTAACAGTAAAAGTAATACACGTGTCTTTGCTGTGAAATATCCAAACCGAAGTGGTTTTACTTGATTAGTGTCAAATGTCGGTGGTCTATTTGGAGGAATTGGTTATAGTCCAAAATTAGAATAATTTGTGTCAAATGTCGGTGGCCTATTTTTGAGAAATTGTTTATAGTCCAAAATTAGAGTTGGCCTATTTTGAGAAATTGTTTTATAGTCCAAAATTAGAGTAATTTGTATTAAAACTTTTTGTCATTTCTGTTAACAATGATGAGGCAAATTTTCATTATAATTTAGTAAAGTATAATGTGGACATTTCTTGATCAGCGGGTTCGGTGCAGGTTACACCACTTCCCACTTACCAGGATCTGCATGGACTAAATTGGTCCTGCCACTTACGAACTAGTATAGCCTGCTTTGTGGTAACATTTTCCCTTTCGAGAGCGAAGTTTACATATTACCTTAGAAGTAGTGTCCATTATTCTATTGTTCATTTCTACATTTAAACCACTGACCTATACTACAGGAAATATTTTGTCGACAATTTCTAGTCGAATCCCTAATCCTATTAATGAAGGGTAGCTTCGATGATTACTGGAGTCGATGCGCTTGTTATAGCTTAATAAGGAAAGTAAAGTGATTATTGATAAGGCTAGATTACATTGAGAGAGAGAGAGAGAGAGAGAGAGAGAGGAGAGAGAGAGAGAGAGAGAGAGAGAGAGAGAGAGAGAGAGAGAGAGAGAGAGACCTGGCAGGTGGTGAAGGTTGTGACCGAGTCAGAACTGACTACACCACTAAGCACCGTTATTCATCCCAGACGTGGTAGAATTTTTATGCTCCGAACCCCTTTTTAATAACGTAAAAAATCTATAACAAAATACAAGTTTAGACTTAAACGGGGAACCACTGTATCCGTACAACAGATTGGATCAAATACTCTAGAAAAATATCATAAGTTTT
>NC_090765.1:19518478-19520978 GCF_036898095.1 Palaemon carinicauda | reverse complement strand
AAATGACTGACATCTCGTCCAGCCGGTTATAGATTAGATAGCAAGACTTTTGACAAATATTAATCTAAAGTCTAATTACGACCGAATTTCAAACAATACGTTTTCCATTTCTCATGATGATACCTAATAGTTATTTCATAAATTTTACCTTTTAACGTTTCATATTCTTATAGAAGTACACATATCGTCACTCTCATAAACTAACTGCCTAAGTCATTTTCTTGTATAACCTCCAATCACTGAATGATAAAGAATGAATTGAACCACGTGGAAGGCGAGTGGAAGATAAGATTTCCTCTATAAAAACTTAACAAAATAATGTAGCGATAAGGATTAAAAGTAACGGCTGTCAGTCTTTTCAATATCTCTTCAAGACTTTTACAACAGCCGTTGTCTCTATCGAGAAAACCACGCGGTACAAGCGGAAATACCCTTTGTAGTTGCCTAAACTCCTTACCTGTAATTTCTCTTTCTAATGCTTCTATTCCTTACCGATTCAGCCGGAAATTATTGTCCTGAGAGAGAGAGAGAGAGAGAGAGAGAGAGAGAGAGAGAGAGAGAGAGAGAGAGATTTAATTATTTACTTTATGTTTTAAGTTGGTTGTAGCGTAAACGTTACCTTTTCTTATTTTTGCAAACAAACGCACATACTACAGTATATATGTGTATTCATATATACATCAACAACAACAACAGTACTCGTTTCTAGTCCACTGCAGAACAAAGGCCTCAGACATGTCTTAGTCATGTATTGAGGTTGGCCAGTTTTCATCACCACACTTACCAACTGCTGATCGGTGATGATGGGAGATTTAAAGTCTGATCGCTCATAGAAAACCAACATAGTATGAGGGACCCTGACTAGCAGCACTACTGATCATGACGATACACAGACCCTTTTAAAAAGGGGTAGCCTATACATATATAGAACACATACACATGCATGCATGTATGTATATATATATATATATATATATATATATATATATATATATATATATATATATATATATATATATATATATGAAGACCACAAAGAAGGAACAATGACTGAATGGTGATATGGAAGGTGGAAGAATAGAAGCAGAGTCATATAGGTAATTGAGAATAAACATTGCGATGGTGATAAGATGAGAGAGCAGGTGTGTCCCAAAACAGGTGTTAGAAGGAAGGTAGAGTAGCAGGTGTGAGCTAAGGACTCGGAAGATATATATATATATATATATATATATATATAATATATATATATATATATATATATATATATATATGTATATATATATATGTATATATATATATATATATATATATATATATATATATATACTGTAAATATATATATATATATATATATATATATATATATATATATATATATATATATATATAATATGTGTGTGTGCTGTACATATATGTAAACGTAAATACACACACATATATGTATGAATACACAGCCTACCTACATACATACAAGCTCAATTACCTTTAGATAGAGAGATGCTTGGTGTTACTCGTCATATTTTCATGAAGATTATAGTGTGAGATTCCTAGCCTCGCGTTGTCCAAAGAAAGATCAACGACGTCTATCTTTTCTTGGCGGTAACCATTCCAAGTAATAACCACATGCATCGTTAGTGTATGCACTTGCTTGTTTATATTTACAAGACTGAGACGAAATTACTAAACCCATGATACTCTTGAACTGGAAATGGTAATTATTATGGTTTTGGTGGCCTATTGGTAACGTCCCAGCGTTCTAGTCCCGCTCAAGTTCGATAGTTTCTTGTAGTGTATGCAACCTCACCATCCTTGCGAACTAGGGATGGAGGTTTGAGGGAGCTTATAGGTTTATCTGCCGAGTCATCAGCAGCCACTGCCTGGCTCTCTCTGGTCCTAGCTTGGAAGGAGAACGGGGATGGGCCCTGCTAAAGCATTGTCACCGTCTCTTGCCTCTGCCATTCATGATTGACCTTTAAAACCTCTAAACTTTTAAAGTCCCTCGATAAAAGAATAAAAGAAAAAGTTATGAAAAAGGATTTTTTTCTTTAAAACGATCCATCGTTTAATGGCAACTCTTTTACAACCGTTAGTGTCCTTTAATACGCTATCATCACTCAAAAATATATTTGTGGAGAAGGTATAAAAGCAAGAGATTTCTCTCACTGAAGTTATATCCCAAAATATACCTCTAACCCATCCCCACTGTGTATGCTAATACCGAAGGATAAAAGGCCAAAAACTGTATGAAAACCAGACAAAAGAGGATCATATACATTCATCTGTCGGTTCGGTGTTGGGCAAAGAGAGGTGAATCATACGAAATCTGAACTCCACCAGTTTGGCGGCAATGAATTTGTGTGATACAACAGTAAATAATCGATACTGAATGGAAGCTACGGCAGAATCAAAGCAAGGTCACCTTCATTACAGAATATACGTGTGGGAGAACAAATTTATTTGACACGATAAGGATTTGATAAAGGCAGTTCTGGAGTGATAA
>NC_090765.1:19512693-19515478 GCF_036898095.1 Palaemon carinicauda | reverse complement strand
CATTATTGTGGTTCTCTCTTCCTGCATAGCCTCTATATATGTGTGTGTATATATATATATATATATATATATATATATAATATATATATATATAATATATATGTGGTGTGTGTGTGTGAGTGTGTGTATATATATATATATATATATATATATATATGTGTGTTTATATACATATATATATATATATATATATAGATAGATAGATGAATATTACATATATATATATATATATATATATATAAAGATATAAGAATATATTATATATAGATAGATGTGTATATATATACATATAAATAGATAGATAGATAGATGTGTATATACATATATATATAGATATATATATATATATATATATATATATATATATATATATATATATATATATATATATATATACTGTATATATATATGCATACTGTATATATATATATATATATATATATATATATATATATATATATATATATATATATATATATATAGATACTTTCAATTTCACGTGTGCCTACTTAACAGCCAATTAACACATCTCAACCATGAGAACTCATTGGTATGTTTGTTAAAAGCAGCTATATATCACAGCCAGTCAATAAAACGCGTGATTTGCATGCATTCAAATATTTAAAATTACTTTAAACATTTCCATTAGAGGCAGGGTTCATGCATATGCTTGCCGTATAGAATTTTGATGCGATTGTTAACCTCATGGCATATTTGAACGTCATAGGACGCATAAGGTATGGACATTTGGAGACCTATTATGGAAAAAAGGGTTCAAATAGTCTTTCCCTCCCTGCATCTTACTTGATAAATCTTAAGTTTATCGCTGTTAAGGCGACTATGATAAACCGCTGGACTAGGTAAATGTATAATTATAAATAATACCGATTACTCTACAGTAAAACAAATAAAATTAGAAAGCAAAAAAATAAGATTGTGAGCTTCACATTGAAGGTTTAAAGGTCGCTCATGAATAGCAGAGGCAAGGTACAGTGACATTACCTTATCAAGCAGGACAATGCCCTAGAGACTGACCATAATGATACATATGATCAACACCCAAGCCCCGTTTCGGCCCAAGCTGGACCAAAGAGGGTCAGGCAATGGCTGCTGATAACCCAGCAGATACACATATAGCCTGCCCTAAACCCCATATCCTTAGCTCACAAGGATGGTGAGGTTGCAGCAACCAGAGGAACTAACGAGTTTGAGCGGGACTCGAACCCCAGTCTGGCAATCACCAGGCAAGGACGCTACCACCAGGCTACTACAAGTGGTGGTAAAACGTTCTTATATAAATTACTTTTCATAAAGAGGTTTAGGTTAATCATAAACAGATTTCTTTTTTTTTAATTTAAACATTCTTAAGTTTTAAAGGAAATATAAAATGAAATATAAGTATCACTAAATCAAGAAATATTTTAAGATATGGCTTAATTCGGCACAGCAATTCCCGACCCAAATCTACAGAAATATTCCAAGGTTAATCCTGAAAACAAGATCAATCAGACATACTGATCTAAGGAACATATCGCTAAACTCTGGAAGACAAGATTCTTTCTTAGCATATCAGACTACTTTAAAAGAACAAAGAAACACATTCTATGTAATACTGTTATCTGTCAGCACTTAATTACTATTGGTATTCGTCCTTCATTCGGCCTATCACTGTTTTCCCATGCTATCATGGCATCTGAGGCATGATGCCAAACGCCGAACACTGGGGGCAGTAACAAAGTTACTTCATGGATACATATTCACATAATTATATTCAAATCTTGCTAATAAATCTCAATCTCAATCTCTCTCTCTCTCTCTCTCTCTCTCTCTCTCTCTCTCTCTCTCTCTCTCTCTCTCTCTCTCTCTCTCTCTCTCTCTATTTTATATAGACATAAATTCATATAGACACATATATATATGTATATATATATATATATATATATATATATATATATATATATATATATATATGTATATATATATATATATATTATATATATATATATATATATATATATATACACATATAAACCATATACTATTATGTATTTATTACAGTTACGTATAAAGTTACGGCTGAATTGATACATTATTCTCGATTAAGAATATAAGAATTTAAAAGAGGCCCTACACGCATGGGATTTTAATAATCAATAATTATTTTATGCAAAGCAATTTCGTCACAGCTATATAACTACAGTACATAAAATTCATTAGAATAAATTCAAACAAATGTTTAATCTTTTTCTATGGAATGCGGATGACGCAGAAGTTGGAAGTGTCATTAAGAAACAGGATTAAAGATCAACTTATCTATTCTGGTCATATTGGAATTTTCACGATTTATTAATATCCTCCCCTATATAATAAAGAGCAAGTGTTTATATATATATATATATATATATATATATATATATATATATATATATATATATACACATACATATACATACATACATACATATATATATATATATATATATATATATATATATATATATATATATATATATATATATATATATATACATTTTCCCGGTCATCATTAGCGGCATTGCCAGGCGTATTACTACTCTGCCTCTCTCCGTCCATCGAGTAGGGTGGGAGAGGGAGTAGTCATAACCTGGTGAAAAGGGGGGGTACCAGGAAAGGTCATCTGTGAAACCACAAGTGCCGTGTTTAGTTAGCAAAGGGGGGTGGGGGTAGGAAGGGTCGAATCTGGGTGTGCTTGTATAAGTGTTGGCATACCTTTCTAAAGACGGGTCGGTGTACACTAATAATAATA
>NC_090765.1:19502693-19507693 GCF_036898095.1 Palaemon carinicauda | reverse complement strand
ACTCCAAAATCAACCCATTGTTCTCTAATCTTCATTGTTCTCTAATCTTGGGTAGTGTCATAGCTTCTGTACCATGGTCTTCCACTGTCTTGGGGTAGAGTTCTCTTGCTTGAGGTTACACTTGGGCACACTATTCTATCTTATTTCTCGTTCTCTTGTTTTGTTAAAGTTTTTATAATATATATAGGAAATATTTATTTTAATGTTACTGTTCTTAAGATATTTTATTTTTCCCTGTTTCCTTTCCTCACTGGGCTTTTTTCCCTATTGGAGCCCCTAGGCTTATAGCATCCTGCTTTTCCAACTAGGGTTGTAGCTTAGCAAGTAATAATAATAATGATAATAAAAAGTATTACGAAAATTATATACTTTATTGAGTTTTTTATAATCCTATTGTTAAGTTCAAGGTCCTTTCAATATAATTCCGTAAGTGATGAAACATGCACATAGAAATAGAACTACATTTACAATTTCTCCGCTTAAAAATCTCATGAGAGAGAGAGAGAGAGAGAGAGAGAGAGAGAGAGAGAGAGAGAGAGTACTGATTTCTTTGACAATATGGGGCAGGAAATCGCATGCCCACTCCTAGTCCATACGAAGAATAATATCAATAAAAAACATAAAAGGAAAGAAAAGATGAAAATGTTATGGTAACAGGAAAATGAGCTAAAACTAAAGAGGGAAAATTTTTCACCAAATCCACCATTAAGGGGACAACTAACCTAAATACGTTGACTTAATAATGGTTTCACATGATCAGTCACAATATAAAATGCCTTATTCATTTACTGCCATCAAAGTACATAAGTCAATAAATACACAAAGCAAAAGACATGCCATGGTTCACAATGGAACTGACGTCATAGGACAACGCCTACACTCTCTCCCTCTCTCTCTCTCTCTCTCTCTCTCTCTCTCTCTCTCTCTCTCTAACTGATTCATTTATACCCATTTTAGTTTCTTTTTCATATGAAGTCATGGAGTTTTAAAACTTTCATTGCATAAGTGAAACTTTAGATGTAGAGATGGCATAACCTTTACTCCTCCAATCATACGTGTATTTCATTTTAGTATTACATTGATTCACCATCTTCTAGAAACAAGATTTGATCCTAGAGCAGCTTATTAAATCATAATATTTCCATAATTCCTATAACCTTGCTATTTTCAAGATCGTATTTACCTCAGGAATTTATACCCTAAGTTATATTTCTTGTAATTTATCTTTCAGAAGTCTTCCAAAGATTATAAATTAGAGAGTGAAAACTTGTTGGGTCGAAGAATAGATGTAACACATGTCTACTAACATAAGAATATTCAAAATAGAATCTATCAGAAATCAAAATATTTCTGCTAAAAATTCAGCACGATAACCCATTCCATGATAGCTAATAACGCTAGATTAAAAATTACATTACCTAACACAAGGCAGCAAGTAACAAACGAATAATGGCTTCAATTAAATCAAATCTAGGTAAAATTCTTGAAAAAAAAATTAAATTAAACCTTTTTTAATTGTCATTAATGAAACTTACCAGAGAGCACCGTCCACAAAAATAAATGTAAAACAAGACACCAGAAACCTTTACAAGTTTAAAAGAGACCTATCTAAGGTTTTCCTTAAATCAAAAACACAAGATCTATTACTTCTAAATCGTGTTGATTTCAGTGATATTCTCACGTGCTTCAATTCAAAAAATAAAAAGGCAGTTATTGTTTGAGTCATGTTGAATGAGCAAAGTAAAGCCTTCACAACCACCTATTTTATTAAAAAAAAAAAAAAAAAAAAAAAAAAAAAAAAAAAAAAAAAAAAA
The DNA here is from genome assembly GCF_036898095.1 of Palaemon carinicauda. Taxonomy (NCBI): domain Eukaryota; kingdom Metazoa; phylum Arthropoda; class Malacostraca; order Decapoda; family Palaemonidae; genus Palaemon; species Palaemon carinicauda. The sequence goes on along the minus strand of NC_090765.1, from coordinate 19,505,879 downwards.
AAAAAAAAAAAAAAAGAGAGATGAAACGGATCATAAAGACTATACCCCGAAGGCCTTAATAGATTAGTCAATCTTAAAGGAAATCTCGATGGAATATCAGGAAACTTAATGAATTGGAAAGAACTCTAAAACTGTCTGACTAATTTCTAATATACTGCTTTCATAGTATACCGTGAACTTCATAATAGTCTAGTGTACTCATGTCGTCAAAAGGGGCATCAAGAAAGAGAATCTACGGCCAGTCAAACCCATAGCTACTTTACTTGGAGTTCCAGTGTTTGAACCAAGCAAGGGACGTGTGTACAGTTGGACACATAAATCCCTTGCACATCTCGCTCCGAAAATGTGTATACTGTCACATCCTTACTTCGCAGCAAGTGACCAAACAGATAGCGTAAGAAGAGATGGCGAATGCAGTGGGCGGGGCTAAACACAGGAACTCACCAAGCAGTAAGTGTGGCTAGGTGCACTTTTTTTAGAGAGAAGTGTACCATGAATCCCTGTGTCCAATTGTACTAAATACAGTTCATGATAAACAATATATGGCAATGATCTCCTCACCTCTGTCTGGAGCCAAGGGTGTTCCTTGACCAAATCGGACCACTTGGTGTCTTCATTAACAGAGGCAAAGCGGCATGGAGCACACACTGAAGAAGGCAAGTGCTTGTTCAACAAGGCCTTCCCCGTCACCTCCCGAATGGCCTTGGCAGACATGGTTTATCCTGCGAAAGAAAGATTTTAGATAGATTATTAAATTATAAATGTCATATTCGAAACAAGTCTTCGGTAACAGCGTTTGTTCATTAATCGTGATCATAAAGTAACTTTTTAAGGGGATTAATTAACTCTTTTTAGATTTTTCGATAAAAAATATTTCTTTAAAAAAGTGTATGCTTTCCCACTACATTACTAAAGATGCCGTTATGCTCTCTCTCTCTCTCTCTCTCTCTCTCTCTCTCTCTCTCTCTCTCTCTCTCTCTCTCTCTCTCTCAAATTTTATAAAACACTAAAAATTGGACGACAAAAGATCTCACGAAAAACAGCAACAAAAATAATATTAATGCCTACATCTTAAAAAAGAAATTTGCTTCATACCTGACAGCACTTGTAATACATTTCTCTATTTAGGTGAATAGTGATATTTACGTACGCAATGGTTACATAATGCGCTTAATGTCATTTTTAAAGAGCACCTTCTCAACTTGACACAACTACACCTATTGATTTTGAAGTATGTAACTAGTAAGGGGCATGACATAAATGGAGGTATATATATATATATATATATATATATATATATATATATATATATATATATATATATATATATATATATATATACAGTATATATGTGTGTGTGTATATATGTGTATATATATATATATATATATATATATATATATATATATATATATATATATATATATATATATATATACATACAGTATATATATATATATATATATATATATATATATATATATATATATATATATATATATATATATATATCATTATCATCATCACCACCTCCTACGCCTATTGACGCAAAGAGCCTCGGTTAGATTTCGCCAGTCGTCTCTATCTTGAGCTCTTAATTCAATACCTCTCCATTCATCATCTTCCACGTCACGTTTCATTGTCCTCGGCCATATAGGCCCAGGTCTTCCAACTATTCTAGTGGTTTGTGGAGCCCAGTTGAAAATTTGCACCGATAAAAACGTCTAGAGTTAATTATATATAATCAAGTGTACATATATCATGAAAATGTACATTACTCTAAGAATAAGAAGCAAGTATATGTAAAATCATAGGATTTTTTTAAATAAAATCAGCGCGGTTTTTAATTAATAAAAGGGAGGAGATGGATTTTTTTTAATATATTCAGTGCGGTTTTTAACTAATAAAAGGGAGGAGATTTATCAGCCCAATGAGTTCAACTTGTCTCCCACAGACCTGACCAGAATAAAATCGGGAGTGATAAATTATAATATATATTACATCCGATTGAAAAATAAAAACTTCAATTTTATCTATTATACAGTATTTATGCCTCTAAAAAAATGAAATTTCACAGATTCCGATAAAAAGTTAGATAATGTTTATTATCCAAAACAGTTCTTTGTCTAAAAAATCTGCAATCATTAAAAAAATTAAAAAAATGTCTTGTGTTTAAAATCATGTCACACCCACTGCACTTGGGAATTATCTCATGAGGTATACGCATTGGAAAACAATGAGTCAATTTAGTATGACCAATACGTAATCTTACTAAAAACAACTTGTTCTTTTGTGAGTGTGTGTGTGTTTGTGTGTGTGTGTGGGTTTCTGGTCTGATGAATCCATTGGAGAAATAATTGGTTTATTTTGTTTTAATTTATTATTTTCAGATTTGTTATTCAGCCATGATAGATGCCTTAAAAAAAAAGTCAACGAGAATGTACTCTTCAAGGGTACGTGATATGTAATGCTAACGTATAAGGATCACATTTCAAAAAAAAAAAAAAAAAAAAAAAAAAAAAAAAAAAAAAAAAAAAAAAAGGTAAATAAAATAAATAAACCAAAAATGTAGACATCACAACCAAACAGATCGTAAATTCTTTCTGGCACACAAGCAAAATGCTTGAAAAATCTGAGGGCGCAAATTTTACTTTACGATGCAATCGTGTCAATTAATATTCGTGTATGCACGGGGTAGCTTTTGCAAGAATCCACAACTAACCTCCCACGCACGCACACACTCACGCATTTGTTGAATAAACTGATCACGATGGCAGAGTTTAAAAAGTCCTTCAACAATAAGCTATGCATTCCCATTAATCACAACACTGTCTATTTTCAATTAACAAAGAGTTGTGACGCATCAACCGCCATTGTCAAATCTTGTTGTGAGGTCTTTTGCTCAAATCATCCTAGTATTGTCTTCAGTTCCAATTATAACATTGCAGGTTGTTTATAGCGATGGCCAGCATTGTATGATTAGTTGGCATTTTTCAGAATACTCATTCATGTTCGTTTTCTGTATCCCGATGGACATAGACAATAACAATGAAAGTTATTTTGGTACAGATTTTTGCATACACTGTATATTGCTATTTTGAACTGGGTATGACGATTTGAAGGAAAAGTGATCTCATTAGCGTTTACGTACACAAGCACACACACTATGTACATTTATAATATGAA
>NC_090765.1:19487693-19497693 GCF_036898095.1 Palaemon carinicauda | reverse complement strand
TCAAATTGTTCTTAACCAACATACAGTATAGGCTTCAAGATCATGTTACTATAACATGAAACCAAGACACGTCAAAATGCAACAGAAGGCAAAAATTCTTTGTTTTTTAGGAGAAGGAAATGTCCACAACCAACTAAAAGTACCAGATTTTACGTGTGGCTAAACTTAAGTTTCGTTGTCCGTAGTCCAAATTGCGACGTGACATTAGATCATATCTATCTCTACTTAGGCCTAGCAGAATAGGCCTACTTGTAACAGCAGGAAGCGTGGCAAGAGCCTGGGTGATGATTGTAGGTGTTCTAAGTCGATGGACTTTCTGCCTTAAGGGGACTTTCTAATTTTCTTCTCTTCCATCGCTTTGGACTATAAATGGCACACATACCAAAATTGCTAAAGAAAAGAAGTGTCTGTGGAAGCTTATAATGGGATACATGAAGAAATACCGGAGTCCACGTTTCGTTTATGCCAACCGAGTGATTTGAATATTCAATATGAAGCTAAAAACAGTTTTTTCTTTAAAAAGAAGTTCAGAACATCTGTTTTTAAATAGAAGCTAAGAACAGCTGTTTTTCAATAGAAGATAAGAACATCTGTTTTGCAATAGAAGCTAAGAACAGCTTTTTTTCCAAATAAAAGGAAATGTATGCATGATGAGGTGGTTTCTTAAAAATTAATATAGGATGATTGCTTGGTAACATAATACTCCAATTACAATTCCGAAATTTCAAGAGAAAGGGGACAAAGAAAGTGCTACCTACCGTAGGTAGATTGAAAGATGTCTATCTATTCAGAGAGCACAAAAGCGTATGCTTAAGTGGGCCTTCTGTATAGGATTATAAAACAGCCAATACTGTGTCGGGCCTCTACTCATGGAATTTATTTCTGATTGATCAGTTATAAAGTGAAGATGGTCGAGAGAGTACTTACATAACATTGTCATATGCAAAGTTTTATCAGAGAAACATGTTATAGCTTACATAAGTACATACAAGCATTTCTTATGAAGGCATTGAACGCATTAAACGCATTTATATCATGTTAGAAAATGTATACAATTCAAACACACTGACTCAAGCTATGGTAAGCAGCTCTTCTAGAAGAATACTCCAAAATCAAACTATTGTTCTCTAGTCTTGGGTAGTGCCATAGCCCCTATTCCACAGCCTTCCATTGTATTGGATTAGAGTTCTCTTGCTTGAGGGTACACTCTGACACATTGTTGTGTCGTAGTTCTCTTCCTCTTGTTTTATTCTTATTTTTAAGGTTAATATATGAAAGATCTAATTTAATGTTGTTACTGTTCTTAAAATATCTTATTTTGATTGTTTATTACTTTGTTATAGGTTATTTATTCGTACTTTACTTTCCTAACTGTGCTATTTTCCCTGTTGGAGCCCTTGGGCTTATAACATCCTGCTTTTCCAACCAGAGTAATACCTTAGCTTGTAATAATAATAATAATAATAATAATAATAATAATAATAATAATAATAATAATAATAATAATAATAATAACAGTTATTCAAATTCCTCAAACGATTTCTTCACCTGAAGAATAGATCTCACTTACGAATTCACACAAAAGCAACATAAGCTATTCGGCAGTAATCACACTACGAAGGGTGTTCATATTCTGACTTATTCGAGTGCAAACAGTTGTTTATTATTATTATTATTATTATTATTATTATTATTATTATTATTATTATTATTATTATTAGCTAAGCTACAACCCTAGTTGGAAAAGCAAGATGCTTTAAGCCCAAGGGCTCCAACAGGGAAAAATAGCCCGTGAGGAAAGGAAATAAATAAACGATATAAGAAGTAATGAAAAATTAAAATGAAATATACTAAAATCATTAACAACATTAAAACAGATACTTCTGTCATATAAACTATACAAGGACTTATGTAAGCCTGTTCAACATAAAAACATTTGCTGCAAGTTTGAACTTTTAAAGTTCTACTGATTCAACTACCCGATTAGGAAGATTATTCCACAACTTGGACACAGCTGGAATAAAACTTCTAGAATACTGCGTAGTATTGAGCCTCATGGTGGAGAAGGCCTGACTAATATAATCAACTGCATACCTAGTATCACGAACAGGATGGAACTGTCCGGGAAGATTTAAATGTAAAGGATGGTCAGAATTATATAAAAAAAATCTTATGCAACATGCATAATGCACTAACTGAACGACGGTGCCAGAGTTTAGAACAATAAAAAATCAACACTAATATTATTTCACTTATAAGAGACCTACCATTCGAATCATACATAAAATAAGATTCCATTAAACTATTACAATGCTAAGAAATTTTTTCATAAAAATAATGTATAATCACAATCCACTATATTATATAATGATTGATATCAACATTATGGTTGGCCACTTACTGATAACACGGCCAGGAGTAGGGTGGCTGAACAAAGGCTTTGTGGAAGCGACCAAGTGAAGAGAAATTCGAAATAACAGATTTGAGCCCTAACTACTAAGACTATGATATATGTTAAATTCAAATATTAATGTCTTGTGATAATTTTTCGAATAAAATCTTACCATCAATAATGGTACCCAAAATAACTTACATTTTAAGGATATAATAAAATTGCATACGTCTAATTCCACCAGTAGCACTCAAGTCTTCAGTATCCTAAAATACCACGTGTAGGATGTAATAATGTCTACAAAATAACATTAAAGTCATATTTTTAACAAAAATATCCCAAGAAACATAAATATACCCAATTTGTTACGCGTAGCTTTCGACATTTCTCTTAATAACATTAAAGTTAGTCACGTGTCCCATCAAAATGTTTAATTTGGTATTGAAGTTGGCTATATATTACTTTGCCGTCTTTAGTGACCAAAAATTAGCTTTTAACATCAAAACTGGGCATTTCATTATACAATTAAATGTTTTCAGAATAATCGTAACATCAAACGCTGAGCTACACATTCCCTGCACTGCCAGAAAATGCAAACAACGGCACTTGGAGCTCACGAACAAATACTTTAACCAGTGGAGACATCGGATATACAGACATATATATATATATATATATATATATATATATATATATATATATATATATATATATATATATATATATATATACATACATATATATATGTATATATATATATATATATATATATATATATATATATATATATGTGTGTGTGTGTGTGTGTGTGTGTGTGTGTGTGTATATATACAGTGTATATATATATTTATATATATATATATATATATATATATATATATATATATATATATATATATGTGTGTGTGTGTGTGTGTGTGTGTGTGTGTGTGTGTGTATTCGTGTATACTGTATATGGTTGCATAGAAATTATATAAAATTCCTATCATACTCTATTTCAAATCACTCTTGAATAACAGACAACACCAGGCTATACATTCCTTAACAGCACAATTTTAAAATGACAAGAATCCCTTGAAATAACACTATGTGATTATACGAAAAGAATCTCGTTGATTCCCCCCCCCCCTCACACACACACACATACACCAAAGAAAAAGGATCCAGTCAAACTAAGCAAAAAGAGGGGAAAAACTCGATGACACCATTATTTCGTCTCGTACTTAAAACAAAAAGTGGTTCTGGGGCCCAGTGGTTCGAGTTTTTTCAAAAGGATAAAAAAAGGCTAAAGTTATATTCATGGTGACTCAACTAAATCCACCATCTTATTTCACCAGTCACTAGTTCAGGATAGATAATATTTATCCTATAATAATAATAATAATAATAATAATAATAATAATAATAATAATAATAATAATAATATCCACTTACTATTTCCGAATTGTGTAGTTACATGGGAAAAAAATATAATTTACCGATATCATACTTCAATATATATTTGAAAATATGATTTTCATCTTATTTCATTAGCTTCACGTTTGTGGCTTTTTAAGTGCGTTTATATGACTTCGTGAGTGTGTGTGTGTGTGTGAGAGAGAGAGAGAGAGAGAGAGAGAGAGAGAGAGAGAGAGAGAGAGAGAGAGAGAGAGAGTGCGAATATTTCCATTTCTACTTCTCTTCATCCAATAGTCTTAACAATAACTTTCTTATCATGCTCAATACTGTTTATAACAGAGGTTATAACTACGATTAAGATTCGTTCATAATATAAGCCTTTTATAAGATTATCATTCTGAAAACTAATAAAGACTATAGAAAATAAACTAGATTAAGGAAATGGCTCGCCAAATAATCTAAAACACAATTTGACCTGAGGACGTATATACTCACAACGGAAATATACGAGAAAGTACAGACAAAGACATATCTATCAAGAGCATATACTAATATTGTAGGCCTACAGAGCTATAAACTACCTCAGGCCTACCCACGTTCACATTTCGGGCTGGTGTTTTTAGTCTGTTATTATTGTTATTATTATCATGATTACTTGCTAAGCTACAATCCCAACAGGAAAAATAGCCCAGTGAAGAAAGGAGACAAGGAAAAATAAAATATTTTAAGGACAGTAACATTAAAACAAATATTTCCGATAACTATAAAAAAAAATTAAGAAAACAAGAGGAAGAGAAATTAGGTAGAATAGTATGCCAGAGTACCCTCGAGCTAGAGAATTCTAGCCCAAGACAGTGGAAGATCATGTACAGAAGCTATGGCACTAACCAAGACTAGAGAACACTGGTTAGATTTTGGTGTGTCCTTCTCCTAGAAGAGCTGCTTACCATAGCTGATAGAGAAAAGTAGCGATTATTCAATAAAGAATTGAACGTTTTTCTATTAAAAAATAGTGATGTAAAAAATTCACCAACTGCATGCAAACACTCAAAATTGACTGTTGTTGCGATGTACAGTAAGGGTTTAACGAATAAGTGAAAAACAGTAATTCAAACACAAACATTCGTAAACACTAAAGCCCCAAACGAAATCAAAATCATTTACATAATATCCACAGGATAAAAAATGCTTATAAGGCTTTAGTCAAATATGGCTGTCTTTTAAGGCTCTGTTTCAAGGTATGCCGCCAAGAAAGCAATAAATATTCAGGTAGTGACATCGCTTACGAGATCGTATCTCAGATTACCATACTCTGTTATATAATCTATGTTGCCAGGTTACTGTGATTCACAGGTTGGCAACACGATTGAAAGGGAAGCCGGAGGCCGCAATCAGAGACAAAGATGGTTATCTTTTTCTATAATTATCTTTTCCCCAATAGACATTTACCCCATGCGCTGTTTAAGCATTCAGATGAGACGTGATTCTTCGTTCGATCCTACCAACTAAATTTAGTTATCTCTTATCAGTTCTAGCAGACATTAAATTCAAGAGTTTAACCGGTTCGCCAATGCTCTCTCTCTCTCTCTCTCTCTCTCTCTCTCTCTCTCTCTCTCTCTCTCTCTCTCTCTCTCTCTCTCATTATATATAGCAGGAGGAATATCACAGTACGATATAGCATGCCACGTATTCATACAGGTCACATACGAGTAGAATTTAATCACTTGGAGATAGACATGGGATCATGTTTTTCCGCTTGTCTCCTTGGCATTTAAAATCCCGATAAATTCAAGGTGATGGGGAATGTCTGTGAATCATTATTATTGCTCAGTCATGGCAAACTTAATGAAGCCTAGATTGTCGTGGAATCACTAAAGTTTCGAACATATTTACTAGTCATTTGAAAATATATAAACATTTAAACCATTTGCTCCTTGCTAAAGTTTTCAAACTTTTTCATCCATTTCAGTTTAACTAGATACACGAGCTTCTTAAAATTACAAGAAATGCACTTTTGGACAGACTCACGCCGAGTTACAGATAAGAACTTATTTCATGCTTACAAGCATGTTTAGATAACACATCGAGATAAAAGTTATTGCATGTTAACAATGACAACTTCTCCGACGTTAGTCATATGCCACATATGTAATCTCTTGTAAAAAAACCTCTTAACAGTTCCACAGTGAAATTAAAAAAGCGCTTTTAAATCACATCTTTAGAAATTTCGGGTTATCAATTAAGCCACAACTTCTTTATATTGGTCCTTTTAGTAGATTATCATACATCCAATTGAATTAGTCAGATCCTGTGGTTATTTGATTAACTTCGAGCCTTTTTCAAAGTATAAACATTTATATATTTCTTCTTGAAGGCTACATTTTATAGATTACAATGTCTCATCATTTCAAGATGTTTGGTAATCATTCATTATCTAAAATGAATAAAACTAGATTTCTCACTGGTTTTATTAATTCTACATCAGTATGTTCTACCTCAATTTCTTTACTACCAGAGTTATGTTAAAATGTTCACATGGATTTCATACGTTTTTCTATCTGAATTGATTGTCTCTAATTTCCGTTCTTGAAACTCGGACTTATCTTCTACACTGTCTATAACTGGGTTGAACTCGGTATCGCTTACAATATAATCGTAATTCACTTATTTTTCCCCATAGGCCACGATAAATGACAGATCACATAAAGCTAGCTAGAAGTGTTCTTAAGACTACAATCCTTATTTAGGTTCCCAGACCAGTTGAAAACTGAGTAGGGAGTGCCAATAAACCACTAAGATCCATCCAATAGTACTATTGTAAATTAAAGCCAATGACTTGAAGTTTTGAACGTTCTTATTATTTTAATCATTTCCCAAGCTGTGTAGGTAGTACAAGCATCGTAAATTCAGCATCCTTAAGAACAATGCTGAGTCTTAAGTTATTTCTTATGGCCTTTTCAAAATGTTCCACAAGATGTGGCACTAAATGTTCCAAAATTCATTTCCGATAATAATTACAAATTGAATATTGGCTTTTGTGTTCTTAGAGAATTCCTCTCCCCTTTCCTCTTGAAAATAACCCGGATGAAGACGAAACAAGAAGTCTTTTCTTTTCAACGAGGACAAGTAGCCTACAGAAGTGCTCACTCCCGGTGACTTGCACAATCTCACAATATGTTTTGCTTGTCTTTGTTAAGTTTGTTTTCTTAAGACCACACGTTCGCATTTTTTACGATGAAAAAAAAATATAATATAATCTTAAAGCTAAGTTTTAAGTAATTAATGTAATAAGAAATTTAATTTACCCTCTTAGAAAATATAAACCAAGTTATGAAACTCACGTTTAAACCGAAAAACTATATTAGTCAAAACTGCTGTGATTAACGTATCACAAGCGGCAGTTATATTATGTGCTTAGCTAAATTATAACTTCTTCACATTTTCCTATATTTTCTAATCAGTTTCACACAATACTTTTCATTTTATCCAACATGCTTATGAAATGCATTTTTTTTAGTTTAGGCAACAATACTACAGCATACATCAATATTTATTTTACATCACTACGGAGAATAAATTCGTCCAAGAAAATATAACAAAACACTGGGTCAAGTACAATTTCTACAATGTTGATTTTTTTTTTTACCTGATATCGAAGGTGCTAATTTTGAAAGTAAGATAAAAGGACATAAATGACTTTAGTTATGCAACCAATATTAGCATTCGATTCGTTTCTGTGAACACTTTGCAGATAAAGCTCAGTTAACCGGGATGTACCAATTAATTTTTCGAAGTAGACTAGGCCTATGCCAATCAGCCTATGCTCCTCAGCACATGAAAGGAATATATAATTAATGACTATTGAAACGTAATGTTGGCAAAGATGAACATAGATACCAAATGAATAAAAAGACAGCATGATGTGCAATACACAACTGATATAAGGAAAAATGTCTATCGGATACTGTACTGTTTGACACGTTAGACACCATTTTTGATGACACGGCATCCATCATCTGACAAAATCGCAGGTGTACAAAAGGGAAAGTTATAAAAAGTGTATTTTCAGCATGAACTCCACGATGACAATATTGCATCATATACCGGTAGTCTTAAAATACTACATTGTAGAATGTTACAGTACTAGAATGGTCAGCTGTTAACTGTATTAAGATCATGTAGTTCATTTGATGTAAGTAGTGGGATAAGACAATAAAACTTCTATGCTCATCCATAATTGTATGTGTGTGTATATATATATATATATATATATATATATATATATATATATATATATATATATATATATAGAGAGAGAGAGAGAGAGAGAGAGAGAGAGAGAGAGAGAGAGAGAGAGAGAGAGAGAGACTTGTTCTTTATTACTGCATATAGGGGAATATCTATCCATATATATATATATATATATATATATATATATATATATATATATATATATATATATATATATATACGTATATATACATACATATATATATATATATATATATATATATATATATATATATATATATATATGGATAGATATTCCCCTATATGCAGTAATAAAGAACAAGTCTCTCTCTCTCTCTCTCTCTCTCTCTCTCTCTCTCTCTCTCTCTCTCTCTCTCTCTCTCTCTCTCTCTCTATATATATATATATATATATATATATATATATATATATATATATATATATATATATATATATATATGTAGCCTATATATATATATATACATATATATATATATATATATATATATATATATATATATATATATATATATATATATATATATATATATATATATATATATATATATATATTTACTACACCGGGTAACAGTAATGGGAAAAAACGTTTAATTCGCTTAAATCATAAAGTAAAAAGTGAAAAATAAGTTTCTGCGCTACTGGCATAAATTCAATTATCTCTACTAATATAATTATGTTCCCAAATATATTTGATATCTAAAATTATTGTTACCTGGTAGTTGGAGGCTAATAAAAAGTCACTATCTCGGCGATTTTACCGTTTGTATGTTTGTTTTTCTGTAGGGAAAAAGCAATCCTGGTATTTTTCAAGTATCTAGAAAAGTTTGTTAATACTTTTCCTAGTTGAATAACCGTAGGAGGAGTCGAGTCGAAATCTAGTACTTTAGATATTAGTTTGATCGGAAGTATTATATTGGGAAATGGCTTCATATTATTTGTAATTATTTGAATTCACGAGAGAGAGAGAGAGAGAGAGAGAGAGAGAGAGAGAGAGAGAGAGAGAGAGAGAGAGAGAGAGAGAGAGAGAGAATATATTTATGTAGCTTAAGTATTATAATGGGAAATGGCTTCATATTATTTGTAATTATTTGAATTCACGAGTGAGAGAGAGAGAGAGAGAGAGAGAGAGAGAGAGAGAGAGAGAGAGAGAGAGAGAGAGAGAGAGACTATATTTCTGTAGCTTAATGTATTATTTCAAAGAAAGAGTTGGTCAGTTAGTTACAGTATATTTACGTAGGCTTGGTGAATGATCCAAAAGAGAGTTGTTAGTCTAATAAATATATAATGGACCTAGACTTATGATTACAATGTATTGCATTTATTTGGTCTAGGTGTTGGATCTACAAAAACTCAATATTTTCTAGTCTTCTATAAAAAAAAAGTATTAAACAAATAGAGAATAAAACCTTGAAAAAGCATGTTTTAACATTAGGAACACCCGGACAGCACTATAAAATGCACGCATCTACAAGCATACCACACTAATGCATATTCGTAAATGACATTTCTGCAACTTCGTAAATTAAGAAAGCATTTAGCAGCTACCAAGTTGCAAATTAAGAAAGCATTTAGCAGCTACCAAGTTGCAAATTAAGAAAGCATTTAGCAGCTACCAAGTTGCAAATTAAGAAAGCATTTAGCAGCTACCAAGTTGCAAATTAAGAAAGCATTTAGCAGCTACCATGATATAGCTACACGAAACATTACGAAGTGGTTGACGAATTAGACTCAAGAAAGGAAATGAACTTATGAAGCTTATTTCCCTCAGACATAATATTATCGACCAGACTGACGGAAGTACATTTGCGAATGCCAACACTGCAGTCCGGCCAACCACGTTTACTCGAACAGTTTTAAATTAGCCGGCAATTGGCAGTTCGGTTTACTCGCATTCTAATGATTTTCAGTGATAGTCATAATACGGTTGACAGATGTGGG
>NC_090765.1:19482693-19485193 GCF_036898095.1 Palaemon carinicauda | reverse complement strand
AGTTAAAGTCAAGCGATCATAGAATAGTGAGAAGCAAAATTTATTTATATATAATGAAAGAAAAAAATATTTTAAGAAAAAATAAACACTACTGTAATAAGAAAAATTCTGATGAGTTCAGTTTAGCAATACAAAATAGGTACTCCAAGCTACATGATGAGATGGAAGCAAGTAAAGAAGAAATTAACAGCAATTTAACAAAATCTGTAGTAGAATCAGCACAAGAGATAGGTGGAAAAATTATTAAACAACATCAAGGAAAACTATCAGAAAAGATAAAAACCTAATAAAGAAAGGATTGGCTATGAGAGTAAAATCAAAGAAAGGTGAAATAGAATTAGCAGAACTATCTAAAACAATAAACAAACTAAAAACCCAAGACATTCATAAACACAACCAGGCCAAAATTGTGAAAACACCAAATAAAGGAAGAAGCACCAAATTGCTGAAAAGAAGACTTGAAACAGGACGCCAAAAGATGCCGGCCTTAAAGAATGAAAATTGCTATACTATGGTGACATAAGAAATAACTTTGCCAATAGAAGTAATGAAACACATGAGCCGGTACCAAACGTAACAGTAGAAGTAAAAAAAAAAAATTAAAAGGCGTGAAGAGAGGCAAATCAGCAGGAGAAGATTGCCTAACAAGTGATTTGATAATAAATGAAGATTTTACAGGAGCAAAACTGGCTGAACTTTACACAAAATGTCTGCAAGAATGATCGATACCTACAGCTTGGAAAAACTTTATCATTATACTAATTCACATAAAGGGAGACACAAAAGACCTGAAAAAATACCCTCCAATAAGTTTACTCTCCCGCAATAAATAAAACATTTATTCACAAAGATCATACTAGTCGGAATAGAAAGACAGCTAGACTTTAATCAACCAAGAGAGCAAGCAAGCTTTAGAAATTGGTATTCAACAACTGACCATGTCCATCATTTTTCCACTAGTTGGTTGATTATAATCAACCAACTAGTGGAAAAATCAACTAAGTATAACAAACAACTATGTATGTGAAAGCTTTAGCTCCTGTGAAAGCTTTTGCTTCTGCAAAAATCTCAGCAGTAAGGAAAGCCCTTCAAAGACAAGCTTATTATTTCTGTAACTTGTTAAATTCAAAGACAAGATAAATCTCATGTTAGAACACTTGAAGATATCTGTACAAGAAGTACAACAATCCTAAAACTACATATAGTTAGAAAATTCCAATTGAGCAAGGAGTTATACAAGGAGACCATATCTCTCCTAAATTATTTACAGCACGCCTAGGAGAAGTTTTTAAAAATTTAAATTGGGAAAATGTAGGAATTAATATCATTGTCGAATACCTTAACAACTTGAGTTTTGCAGATGACATAGTTATATCTAGAGAATCATGGGAGGAATTGCAAAAGATGATAGAAAATTTGAATAGAAAAAACAGGAATGTAGGACTGAAAATTAATATGAGTAAAACTAAAATAATGTGCAACGAAAATGCAGACAACAAAAATATGTTATGGACGAACCTTTAGAAATTGTTAATGAATATATGTACTTAGGACAAACAGTAAGTGTTTCTCCAGGACACAAGACCGTACTTAAAAGAAGAATAAGAATAAGATGGAGAACTTTAGGGAAAAAGTATTTAATGGGATTGTCCTACTAGTTTTAACTATGCTACAGAAAGTTGGACTCTTACTAAAGTCTTAGAACATAAGCTAGTTACAACTCAAAGAGCTATAGATAAAATAATGATGGGAATAACACTAAGAGACAGAAAAAGAGCAACATGGATACAAGAGCAAACTAAAGTTGAGGCCATTCTGACAACATATACTGTAATAAAAAAAATGGGCATAAGTAGGACATATAATGAGATTGACAGATAATAAATGAACATTAAAAATAACAGAATGGGTCCCTAGAAATTACAAAAGAAGCAGGGGAAGGAAGACAAGACGACGAATTGGTGAACTAAGTAAGCTTGTGGGTGTGGACAGGAATAGAATGATCATAAACCGACACAAGTAGGTCATGTCCGAGGCCTTTGTTCTGCAGTGGACTAATATTGGCTGATGATATATATATATATATATATATATATATATATATATATATATATATATATATATATATATATATATATATATATATATATATATATATCATTATCATCTCCTCCTACGCCTATTGACGTAAACGGCCTCGGTTAGATTTTGCCAGTTGTTTCTATCTCGAGCTTTCAATTCAATACTTCTCCACTCATCATCTCCCACTTCACGCTTCATAGTTCTCAGCCATGTAGGCCTTGGTCTTCCAACTCTTCTAGTGCCTTGTGGAGCCGAGTTATACATTTGGTGAACTAATCTCTTGGAGAGTGCAAAGAGCATGCCCAAACCATCTTACCCCTCACCATGATCTCATCCACATATGGCATTCAAGTAATCTCTCTTATAGTTTTATTTCTAATCCTGTCCTGCCATTTAACCCAATATTCTTCTGAGGGTT
>NC_090765.1:19410193-19477693 GCF_036898095.1 Palaemon carinicauda | reverse complement strand
CATTGTGAGTAGCAAAACATTCATTATACTAAAATACAATTCATGATGATAAAATAATACAATTTATTCTACAAAACTATATTTCACAAATACAGTACAGTACTACTTAATTTTACATAAAATCTGAGATCTCTTGTACAGTAAAAATTTTCTCACTACTTCATGAATAATCTAGTGTTATTCTTAAGCACTATATGTAAACCCTGTACAGTATTCTGGTTATTGGTCATTTATTTAAATATATATATAATACTTAAGAAAAACTTGAAATTTACTAATGTAGCACTTTTTTCAGTCCTACAATACTGTAATTACAAAATACAATTCATAAAACATCCACCAGTTCATAATATACCATAAGAGGCCTTTTTTTTATGAGAGAGACCCCAGGAGAGATAGATTAGAATATTATAATGGTGACTTTTCCACAACCATGTTACTATCATTATTGGACACAGCTCTCAATCATGGAAATATAAGGAAAAAAAATTGTCATGAGAAAATGCAAATCAAAATCTGAGAAACAAAGAACAAGAGAATTAAGATCTAAATATATTCAACCTATATTTGTGATGGAAAACTAGTCATATTGCATTTAAATCCATTTAGGTAGCTTTATATCACTACTAATACGATAAGTCGATCGATAGAACCTAGGGTTATGAGTCACTGAATATGAGCAAACCAGCACACGAGCATAAAAATTCAAATCTGATTAGAGTATTACATTGGTCTGAAAGCAAAAATTTCCCTCCTAATGAGCATTTTTTGTGCATAAGTACTGTAGAACAAGACTATCCCACGATAAACATAATTTCTCTGGTGTAATGAAATATCTACAATTCTCAAATCAATGTTTTAGATGTTTGATATGAGTTGAGGTATGTCTCTATGAAGTTGATAGTGTATACGGTATTAACTTCTATATATGTATTTGTGCAATCAGTTTTTAGACTGGGCTTAAGTTTAAAAAAAAAATTGGGGCATGGTTCCTTTCAAACATCTTTTTTTCTGTTACCATTTTTTTTATAGAGGAGTGAACAGGCAAAAGTTGTTAGATGTTTGGTAATTGAGGAAATGGTCGAAAGGTTTTGAGAAAGGAAGATAAAAAATTACAGTGTTATGGCACAGGATAATTAAAATTCGAGGCTCAGAAAAGTGCCTGTACAGGTACAGTATTGTGCCAGCTGGCAAGACTTGTAAAAAAAAAAAAAAGTACAGGGCCATTACATTGGAAGGGCACACTAGCAAGTGGGATTATAGCATTCTCAGTAACTATTCCACAAAGCTATAATCTCTCTGTGACAGTGAAGTTCCATGAAAAGGTAGCTTCAATTTAGCCATCCATGACTACTTGACAACAACAGCACATGTGCATTCCATCATATGAGCATGAGAAATGACATGGAACAGAAGGGAGTTTCCATATACAGGGTAGTCACTTTTTCATCTAATTTCCATGCCAGTTAAATTCCTTTACAGTATTGCAGTATGATTTTTCCTTAATGATGTTAGGGGTTACACAGTGTTCAAGAAAAAGCATTACAAACCTTCAAAAATGACTGTATGTGTGTATTTATGTATGTGTGCATCACATCTAGTGAATTTCCTTTACTGTATTTCCAAAGCAAAAAATTGTTTTAGGATAAGTGCATTTTACTTTGCAACTGAGCTCGCAAAACTAATTAAAACTCATAAACTGAGGTGTACCACTGTACAGTATTGTATATTCTGATTGTAAAAAACATAAAATTATGTGAAATTAGAATTTCCTCCCTGTTATTTCTTGGGAAAAAAAATTAAAAAATTTGAAAAAGACTTAAAGAAAATTACTTGACATGAGGTATGAGTATATTCTTACTTAAAGTAGATGATGATTTACTGGATTTAAATGCATACAATAACAAGTTTTGATATAGTGGCAGAAAATAACTCCTTCAGAGATCAATACAAAAGATACACAAAGAGAGGAAGAGAGAGTTTAAATCTATTGTAAGTTAAGACTCAAATATTCTAATTATGTACACAAGCTAAAAAATTAGATATGTTCAGAACCATTTCCATACACAGGCTTTATTTTCAAGCAAATTTATAGATTTTAAATATGATGAAACATATTAATGTAATTGCAATATAACCAGAGAAAAGAAATAATAGTCCACTAATAGTTGATTTGAGAGACCTGCAATTATTTCTAGAAATCTTGGGTTACAAAGAATATCTTACATGTGAATACAGTCATATAACCCAGAAAATAAGCCCCCAAGAGAACTGTGAATAATGAATAATCATAACCTATAATACAGTTAACCACTACTTTTCGGTCTACACATACAAAGCAATCCATCACTTTTAAAATCTTTAAAAACTTGTTAAACTAAAAAAATTACATCATGTCTTGCTTTTCACATATTGTTATAGATGTTTGAAACAAAATCACTAGCTTAACTTATTCTAAAAAATAATCTTTTATAAATGTGGTACAATAGTAACCATGCAAATCCCTTGAATAAGAAAAAAAATGCATTCTTTTTTAAGTTCTCAGTAGACTAACAAGTTCATTTACCAAATGTCTAATTATATTTTTAATCTTAGATCTAGAGAAACCTTCCCATGTAATTCCACAAGGACCAAGGAATGGAATTTTAATAATAGAATAGAATTTTTTTCTATACACACCAAATGTTCATATTACTTTTCTCGTGAAGCTTGGTTTATATCAACACTTACCTCCAAAAACTAAATATCTATCCTTCCAATACTGTAGGCTTAGGCCTCTTTTATAGTAATGAGACAATCTTGCGGGTAAAGTTTATAACTATGGTTTGAGTACGCCATAACATCTTTGTCTTTCATCCAAAACTAATCTCTATCTTCTTGACACCACTATTATCCTTATCATTATTATTATTACTATTATCATTAGGTAAGCTGCAACCTTAGTTGGAAAAGCAGGATTCTATAGGCCCATGGGCTTCAACAGGAAAAATAGCCTGGTGAGGAAAGGAAACAACTAAACAGATAGCCCACAGACCTTTAAACCACTCTCTTGGAGGCAAATGGAACTGTCAGTGTCATCCTGCTGTTCATAGAGACTGAACTTATTTATCACTTGACAAGCAAAGGCGAACGGTAGAAGTGCATAGATCCAAATTTGACCAGTCCTGATAAAGGGCAGCTACTTTCCATGTTAAGGTAACCAGAACTAGTGAACAAAAGAGGGTTTCCTAATAGATGTTACATGTTTGGTCATCCACACCAATTCCAAATTTTTAGACACACTAACAGATGTAGGAACCATTCTTTTGGAAGAATTTGTTTTGTCTGCTTAACTGATCTATTAAGATATTCATTATTTCTGGAATAAACCTACAGTATGTAGAACAATTATTCCTCTCAAATTTGTTTATGCCAAAAGCATTTCTGTTATCCGGTCCCCGTTGATTGCAGATGAAGGCTAATGCTGTCACACTGCCCGAAAACAATGCCACAGCCTTTCCTATTACCAGTGTTTCATGGTCCTGAAGGGCCTTGAATACTACTAGAATTCCTGGCCAATTGATATGATGAGTTAATTTTTGTGTCGTTCATTTCCCTAACAGATGGATGAGATTTGGAGTTGTTTACCATCCTTCCTAACCCAGAAATACATACATGAACTTAGACTGGACTGCACTAGATATGCCAAACTGTGTGCAGTGT
Source organism: Palaemon carinicauda (assembly GCF_036898095.1). Lineage (NCBI taxonomy): Eukaryota > Metazoa > Arthropoda > Malacostraca > Decapoda > Palaemonidae > Palaemon > Palaemon carinicauda. The sequence goes on along the minus strand of NC_090765.1, from coordinate 19,473,991 downwards.
GAATCTGAAATGCATTTCACACCAACAAAAAAATAAAAAAAAAATTCAAATACAGTATTATCATCATCAAAGGATATTTACCTAAAAACAAATTATCTGGACCTAGCATCTTTTAGTTACCTGACAAACATCAATGAAACAAAAATAGAATACTGTACATTATTAATCATATTGTTGATTATTCATTCATATCTAACAAAAAAATAAATTTTAATAATTTAGCTCGAAAAAATGTATTCAACGATTATCGTTAGTTTACGCTAACTATGGGTGCAACGGAGACCACTATTGAATACAGAAACAAGATAAGGCAAACTAATTTCCTCTGCATCATTTCAATTCCAGTATACAGCAATACCTTGGTTAATGAATGTAATTTGTTACAGGAGTGAGCTCGTAACTTAAGATGCTTGTACAGTATTTGAAAAAAAAATTTCCCATAAAAATGGGTACAGGTACCGTGATTCACTTGATGTGTTCGATAAGTCCAAAAATACAAATATACACTCATTTTTTAAAGGCTTATAATGGAATCTAATGAACATATTATACTGTAACCCATTAAATATATCACAAATGAATAAAAATGAATGATTCACAATAAAAAAAGAAAAATTGATACATTAACTTGTACTTTACCTTTGAATAAAGTTGTGAACGGCATGAGAGAAATGGAAGAAGAGTAAAACGAAGGGTTACTGCTTTGAATAAGCTCCCTCCATGAGCATTTCAGGTATAATATTGAGAGTTCTTTCTCTTGAACGATGTTTAATATCACTAAATGAATAACTATTTGCACTCATGGACACTTGGTCATCTTTATTTTTACATACATTTAATTTTGAGAAGAAACCTACTGTATATTGAGACAATTACTTTTGCCTTTTCTTTAAAATGCCATGAAAATGGGGTAAAAATAATATGACCACATCACTGCTGTTGCGCTACTCTTGCTACTCTATGCGCATACAATTAAAAAAGTTTGCTCGCAGACTGATACAATGCTTGTAAACTGTTTGGAATACTTTAGTGCGCAAACAGATTTGCTCGTATTCAGAGCTGCTCATATACTAAAGCACTATTGTACTTTCTACTGTACCAAATATCTAATTGATAATTTATGGATTCTGTAGGAAACAATCTGAAAAATTGAGGAGTACAGATATAAGATGTCTTGGAACTTACCTTAAGCAACTTGATAGGATACCTTTCAGAAATAAGTTTATTTACCTTCATTTTTCTGGTCTGAAGGATTTTCGAAGATGTTACCTACTGGTCTTTCAGTTTGTTTACTATGCACATTCTTTTGTCAAGGGTCTTATATCAGCACTTGAGGAACTAGCCTCTATAGTCATACCATTAAAGAAAACCCACACTGAGCTAGTGGCCAAACTTGTATGAGACTGATGCATACTGTCATCTGAAACATGATGCAGCCAATCAGTTAATGCTAAACCTTTAACTGATTGATTAAAAACAGGTAAATTTTGCTCTAAAGGAATTAAACGATATGTCATGCAATTCATATATGAAATAAGATGTTGCTTATGAGCGCTTACCTCAGCAAGCAATGGAATACAATAAAGTGTTATGATCCAGTCTATAAACTCAGTTTTCTGCCTTGCAATCTAGTGCTCAAATAGAGAAGATAGGATTGCTGGAATGTGAGGGTTTTGCAGCAAAAGGATCTAAAGTAAATAAAGAATTTAAGGCTCTCAGAGAGCATCTCAAATCTATGATGGACTGTGTACCATCAGAACTCTTACTGACTGATGCACTAGAACCACAATGCAAAACTTGAGGAGTTAGGCTAGGGTTTAAAACTGGGAAGGTTATGTCAAATTTTGTCTTTGTTCGAAGACTCACTATCCTTTTAAAGAAGTTTTGAGCTTTTGAAGCTCATCATATTAGAGCTAGACTTGTTAATGGCTGGAGTGTTATTTCGTCATCATCCCCATTTTAATCCTAGCATAGTCTCTTCTTGATTTTCCCCAGAACTAAAATTAGTTTTCTTTATGCTTTGAACTTTTAATTTTGTTACCAGCCACACAAAATATATTTTTCCTTACCAGGAACTGTAAGGCCTTCATATTTCTCACAATGATTTTTTAAAACACAATACTGACCCCGCTATGAGAAATAAAGAGAATACGGCGTAATTGGCGGATCATAATCGGGCAGAAATAATTCTCTTGAACAATCTTTGCTTAATTTATAACAAAATCACTGATTAGACATACTATATCTAACAGCACTAAAAACATATATAATGCCAACAGTCTGATGAACAGGGCACCACCAAGCAATGCGAAAAAGACGCAGATTGAAAGATAAAAGATGGTACGGTGTACTAAAGCCATAGTTATTGCCATTAGCTACTGGATTATCTCATCCCTATACTAGAGGCTTAAGAGGATTGGAAGAACAGAAAAAAGGAAATTGTTTAGTTCTTGGGGAAAATTACATAAACCAAGTTTCATGAGATGAGCAATATGAACATCAATGGAGGTTCTTAGTTATAATTCAAAATCAGATTATTATATTGCTCATATAAAATTCTCGTGGAAACTTTTCTGTAGGTTACTGTTACATAATCAAGAGGATAGATTTTTTTCAAAAAGGGACATATAAAAATACAGTATACAAAAGGAATTTCTGAAATGCCTATATACTATACTGTACAGGTAAACAAAATTTATACATATTTCAATACAATACTAATATTTAGTACAGTAACTAGCTTCAAACCTTCTTTTCTATGAGTACTATTGACAGAACTATACAGTACTGTACTTTGTTCAAAATATTAACCACCAAAACAATCTTATACAGTAGAACATTTTAAAGTTGACCAAATCCTCGGCAAAAGGAAAAATTGTACATCCCGCTTACATCAAATTTGAAAAAATCTATCATCAATAAATTAATTAGAGATTGTGGCTCTTTTCCTTACGTAGCCTTACATATCTGATACACTCCATTTATAAGCATCTTCATCTCGAGCGTGTCTATTGTTCTGACGTTCAAACCACTGTTTTTCAAAACCATTCGACCGATCAACACCATCCCACCTATATCCCGGTCGAATATTAATTCTGTTTGGTGGGAAAGATCCTTTGTAAGTTGGATGTACAGGCTGGTTACTGGATTTCTGCTGCTTCTGTTGTAAATATTCTAACATTGGATCATCTTCACGGATGACTTCCTTGAGCCTGGCATTCAAGTCTTTATCATCTGCACTTCGAGCAAAGGCTTTCCCCATCTCATGGGCATCATCTGCTAATTTCTGTTGATATTGCTGTACTTGCTTAACACCATGCTTCCACTGCTGATGCTTGTCTTCTGCTTGTAACTGCAACTTTTTCTCCCTTTCTTTCCTCAACAAATCCTCTGGCGTATCCTTCTTTAGCTTTCCCCGTTTTCTTGCTATAAGATATTCCTGAGTTGTCATATTGCGTTCTGGTCGACGATTATCCTCTTTGGTTGGTGGCTTCTCTGAACTTTCTGATCTACCCTTTGCAAGAGAATTTTCTTTTCTTCTTGGTGGAGAGGTATCAGAATCATGCCTCTCTCTTCTTGGTGGAGAAGCATCAGAATCGTGCCTTTGTCTTCTTGGCGGAGAAGCATCAGAATCATGCCTCTGTCTTCTTGGTGGAGAAGCATCAGAATCATGCCTCTGTCTTCTTGGTGGAGAAGCATCAGAATCATGCCTCTGTCTCCTTGGTGGAGAGGCATCAGAATCGTGCCTCACTCTTCTTGGTGGAGAGGCATCAGAATCATGCCTCACTCTTCTTGGTGGAGAGGCATCAGAATCATGCCTCACTCTTCTTGGTGGAGAGGCATCAGAATCGTGCCTCTGTCCTCTTGGTGGAGAGGCATCAGAATCATGCCTCACTCTTCTTGGTGGAGAGGCATCAGAATCGTGCCTCTGTCCTCTTGGTGGAGAGTCATCAGAATCATGCCTCTTTCTTTTGGATGGAGTAGCATTAGAAGAATTTTTCAGTCTTCTAGGTGAAGTAGTATCAGAATCATGTCTTTGTCTCCTGGGTGGAGAAGTATCTGAATCGTGCCTCTGTTTCCGAGGTGGTGAAGTATCAGAATCATGCCTTTGTCTCCTGGGTGGAGAAGTATCAGAATCATGCCTATGTCTCCTGGGTGAAGAATCAGAATCATGCCTTTGTTTTCTGGGTGGAGAACCATCAGAATCATGCCTTTTTCTTCTAGGTGGAGAATAGTCTGAATTATGCCTCTGCTTTCTGGACGGAGATGCATCCGAATCATGCCTTTGTCTTTTGGGAACAGAAGTATCGGAATCATGCTTTTGTTGCCTTCGTTGAGTTCCATCAATGTGCGACTGCCTGGACTTATTACCCTGAAAATCAGATTTACTCTGCTTTTTTAAATATTGTGCATCTAAATCCGGTTGTTTATAATCAAAATCAACCATCCTGCTAATGCTGTTAGCCCCATCTTGAGTACTTAATTTTTTCCACTTTTTACTCTTCTGAAATTCCTCCATGACTTTCATGCTTTCATCTTCATAAGTAACTTCTGCAATGGTAGGATTGTCATCATCTTCTCCTTCTCCAAAAGGTACATTTTTTATGTCAAATGTATCTTCTATGATGCGCATTCTGTAAAAGTAAAGGGTTTACAGGCTACTTTTAGAAATGTTAACAAGATTTTTAAAAATGTTATTTTTATTAATAAAATAAATTTTTGAATATACTTACCCGATAATCATGTAGCTGTCAACTCCGTTGCCCGACAGAATTCTATGGAGGGATACGCCAGCTATCACAATACTAGAAGGGGGTGTACTTACCAGCGCCACCTGTGGCCAGGTACTCAATCATTTGTTGTTGACACCTCCTCAATTATTCCTCGGTCCACTGGTTCTCTCTGGGGAGGAAAGGGAGGGTCGATTAAATCATGATTATCGGGTAAGTATATTCAAAAATTTATTTTATTAATAAAAATAACATTTTTCAATATTAAACTTACCCGATAATCATGTAGCTGATTCACACCCAGGGAGGTGGGTGAAAACCAGTGTACATGATTAAAGGATAGCTAAGTATCCCATATTTCATATAACAGTTATCTCAAATAACAATGAAATAATAAGTACCTGGTAAGGAAGTCGAATAGAACCGTTACTCTGCCTTTTATTTAAAGTTCGTCTTCCTTACTGAGCGCAGCGTTCCTCTTGGAGGCTGAATCAACCCAAAGGTGCCAAAGTACAAGGGGTTGCAACCCTACTAAAGGACCTCTACCAAACCTTTAACCCAGGCGCTTCTCAAGAATGAATAGACCACCCGCCAAATCCAAGGATGCGGAAGGCTTCTTAGCCTACCGTAACAACCATAAAAACAACAATAAAAGTATTCAAGAGAAAGGTTAAAAAGGTTATGGGATTAAGGGAATGTAGTGGCTGAGCCCTCACCTACTACTGCACTCGCTGCTACGAATGGTCCCAGGGTGTAGCAGTTCTCGTAAAGAGACTGGACATCTTTCAGATAAAATGATGCAAACACTGACTTGCTCCTCCAATAGGTTGCATCCATAATGCTCTGCAGAGAACGGTTTTTATTAAAGGCCAACGAAGTAGCTACAGCTCTTACTTCGTGGGTCCTTACCTTCAGCAATGCAAGGTCTTCCTCCTTTAAGTGAGAATGTGCTTCTCTGATCAGAAGCCTTATATAGTACGAAAGCCCATTCTTGGACATGGGTCTCGAGGGTTTCTTGATGGCACACCATAAGGCTTCTGACTGTCCTCGAATAGGTTTAGACCTCTTCAGATAATATTTGAGAGCTCTGACAGGGCAAAGAACTCTCTCTAGTTCGTTACCTACCATGTTGGAGAGGCTAGGTATTTCGAACGATCTAGGCCAAGGACGTGAAGGAAGCTCGTTCTTTGCTAGGAATCCAAGCTGAAAAGAACATGTAGCTGATTCGGTTGTGAAACCAATGTTCTTGCTGAAGGCATGAACCTCACTGACTCTCTTAGCTGTTGCAAGGCAAACGAGAAAAGCAGTCTTGAGGGTAAGATCCTTGAAGGAAGCTGACTGGAGAGGTTCGAACCTAGATGTCATAAGGAACCTTAAGACTACGTCTAGATTCCAGCCTGGAGTGGAAAGACGACGTTCTTTAGACGTCTCAAAAGACTTGAGAATGTCTTGAAGGTCCTTGTTGGAAGACAGGTCCAAACCCCTGTGGCGGAGAACTGAGGCCAACATGCTCCTATACCCTTTAATCGTAGGTGTTGAAAGGGATCTCTCATTCCTAAGATGAAGAAGGAAGTCAGCTATTTGGATCACAGAGGTATTGGTAGAGGATATTGAATTGGCTCTACACCAGCTTCGGAAGACCTCCCACTTAGACTGGTAGACTCTACGAGTGGAAATTCTTCTAGCTCTGGCAATCGCACTGGCTGCCTCCTTCGAAAAGCCTCTAGCTCTAGCGAAACTTTCGACAGTCTGAAGGCAGTCAGTCGAAGAGCGTGGAGGTTTGGGTGCAACCTGTCTACGTGTGGTTGACGTAGAAGGTCCACTCTTAGAGGTAGAGTCCTGGGGAAGTCGACTAGCCATTGAAGTACCTCTGTGTACCATTCTCTTGCAGGCCAAAGGGGAGCAACCAGCGTCAGCCGTGTCCCTTCGTGCGAGACGAATTTCTGCAGAACTTTGTTTATAATCTTGAACGGAGGGAATGCGTACAGGTCGAGATGGGACCAGTTCAGAAGAAAAGCATCCACATGAACCGCTGCAGGGTCTGGAACAGGGGAACAATAAAGCGGAAGTCTCTTGGTGATGGAGGTGGCAAACAGATCTATGGTAGGTTGACCCCACAAGGTCCAAAGTCTGTTGCACACACTCTTGTGGAGGGTCCATTCCGTGGGAATGACCTGATTCCTTCTGCTGAGGCGATCCGCTGAAACATTCATATCGCCCTGGATGAACCTCGTGACCAGTGTGAGGTTTAGACCTCTTGACCAAATGAGGAGGTCCCTTGCGATCTCGTAAAGGCTCCTCGAATGGGTACCTCCTTGCTTGGAGATGTAAGCCAAGGCTGTGGTGTTGTCTGAATTCACCTCCACCACTTTGCCTAGCAGGAGGGACTTGAAGTTCAACAGGGCAAGATGAACTGCTAACAGTTCCTTGCAGTTGATGTGGAGTAATCCTTGTTCCTTGTTCCATACTCCTGAGCATTCCCTTCCGTCCAAGGTCGCACCCCAGCCCGAGTCCGATGCATCCGAGAAGAGATGAAGATGGGGGGTCTGGATGGCCAATGATAGACCCTCCTTGAGAAGGAGATTGTGCTTCCACCACCGGAGAGTGGTCTTCATCTCTTGGTTGATAGGGATAGAGACTGCTTCTAGAGTCGAGCCCTTGTCCCAATGAGCCGCAAGATGGAATTGAAGAGGGCGGAGGTGGAGTCTCCCTAGCTCGACAAACAGGGCCAGTGATGAGAGGGTCCCTGTGAGACTCATCCACTGTCTCACTGAGCAATTGCTCCTCTTCAGCATGCTCATGATGCACTCTAGGGCTTGGTTTATCCTGGGGGCCGATGGAAAAGCCCGAAAATCCCGACTCTGAATCTCCATTCCCAGGTACACAATGGATTGGGAGGGAATGAGTTGAGATTTCTCTATATTGACTAATAGACCTAGGTCTCTGATTAGATCTAAAGTCCAAGAGAGGTTCTCCAGACAACGACGACTCGTGGAGGCTCTCAACAGCCAGTCGTCTAGGTAGAGGGAGGCTCTGATGTTCGATAAGTGCAGGAATTTCGCTACATTCCTCATCAGATGAGTAAAGACCATAGGAGCTGTGCTTAGGCCAAAACACAGGGCTTGGAACTGATAGACAACCTTTCCGAAAACGAATCTCAGGAAAGGTTGGGAGTCTGGATGAATGGGAACGTGAAAGTATGCATCTTTCAAGTCCAACGAGACCATCCAGTCCTCCTGTCTGACCGCTGCTAAGACCGACTTGGTCGTCTCCATTGTGAACGTCTGCTTGGTGACATACTCGTTGAGAGAGCTGACGTCCAGCACCGGTCTCCAACCTCCTGTCTTCTTGGCCACAAGAAAGAGACGGTTGTAGAAGCCCGGGGATTGATGGTCCCGGACTATAACCACTGCCTTCTTCTGCACAAGTAGCGACACCTCCTGTTGCAATGCTAGCCTCTTGTCCTCTTCTTTGTAGTTGGGAGAGAGGTTGATGGGCGATGTGGTCAGAGGCGGTTTGAGGCAGAATGGAATCCTGTAACCGTACCCCAGCCAACTGACAGACTGTGCGTCTGCACCTCTCTTCTCCCAGGCTCGCCAGAAGATCTTGAGTCTGGCTCCTACTGTTGTCTGGAGAATCTGAGAGTCAGTTCTTTCCCTTAGATGTCCTGGGTCCTTTCCTAGACTTGCCCCTGTGAGAGTCTGGACGGGAGCTTCCTCGGCTGGGGGCTCTACCACGAAAGGGCGGTATGAACCTCGTAGCCGGGGTATCAGCCACTGGGGAGCGATAAGTCTTGGGGACAGAGGTGGTAACCTTAGACTTACGAGCCGATGAGGCTACAAGATCGTGCGTGTCCTTCTGTATCAGGGCAGCCGACAAGTCCTTAACTAGCTCCTCGGGAAAGAGGAACTTTGAGAGTGGAGCAAAAAGGAGTTGTGACCGTTGGCACGGTGTAATGCTGGCGGAGAGGAAGGTACATAGTTGTTCCCTTTTCTTCAATACCCCTGATACAAATAACGACGCTAGCTCACCCGATCCATCTCTGATGGCCTTATCCATGCAGGACATAATTAGCATGGCAGAATCTTTGTCCGCAGGAGAGGTTTTCTTGCTGAGGGCTCCCAGGCACCAGTCGAGAAAGTTGAACATTTCGAAAGCTCTGAACAACCCTTTCAGAAGATGATCCAGGTCTGAGAAGGTCCAACAAACCTTCGAGCGTCTCATCGCAGTCCTCCTAGGCGAGTCCACCAGACTTGAGAAGTCAGCCTGGGCAGAGGCAGGTACTCCCAAGCCTGGTGCTTCCCCTGTGGCATACCAAACGCAACCTTTCGAAGCGAGCTTCGTTGGAGGGAACATGAAGGAAGTCTTGCCAAGGTGTTGTTTAGACTGAAGCCACTCCCCTAAGATCCTTAAAGCCCTCTTGGAGGATCTAGCTAGGACAAGCTTAGTATAGTTGGACTTAGCTTGTTGTACGCCCAGCGAAAACTCAGATGGAGGAGAGCGGGGAATAGCAGAGACGAAGTGGTCTGGGTAAATCTCCCTAAGTAGAGCCAAGACCTTTCGAAAATCAATAGACAATGGAGAAAGCTTAGACTCCTCCACGTCTGATGAGGGATCAAGGTCTGCCTCCTCATCATCCGACACTTCATCAGCAGAGGGTAGCGAAGCGATAGGACCAGAATGCTGAACCGCAGAGTCAGAACGGGTAGGAACAATAACAGAGGTTTCCTCATCTTGAGGGAAAACCTGAGGCTCAGACTGCATAGGCTGAACAACAGACGAAGCAGAAGGCAGGCGCATGGGTGAAGGAGGTTGACTCCTAGCAAGAGTTGAACCCAAGGATTGCACAAGCTGAGCGGAGGACGGAGGCGGAGTAGTCCGTTCCTGTTCCTGTGAGATGAGTGGAGCATGAAGAGGTTGAGGCTGCGCAGAACAAGGTAAAGTTCTCGCAAGCTGAGGCTCCTGAGGCGCAAGTCCAGGGTGTAGAGGAGCTTGCCTAGAGGAGGGTTGAGCTCGCTGCAGCGATGGTTGAGCAGACAGACTCACGGAGGGGAGAGGTTGTTGTACCCCAACCGAGAGTTGCACCACTGGTGGAGCAGCAAGGGGAGGAGGAGGAAGAGTGGAATAACTCTCCTGATCCCAAAGCAAGGGTTGCCTTAAAGAAGGCTGAGGCTGAACAACACTGGGAACAGCGAACTCCGAAAGTGGCTCAACATCGTACGCCTGGCAGATGGTGCTGCGACCAGGCGGAGCAGGTGCAGGCTGGGCGAGCACAGGCGGAGCGAGAACAGGTGGAGGGAGTGTAGGCGGAGGAGGAGGTGCAACACTCTCAGCCCGACACTCACGCATCAAGTCCGAAAGCTGAGCTTGCATGGACTGAAGCAGGGTCCACTTGGGGTCGGCAGAAACGATAACAGACTGAGGTAAAGTCACAGTCGGGGTCTGTATAGGCAGAACCTTACTCCTCTTGGGCGGAGTACAGTCGACCGATGACTGAGGCGAGTCGGAGCTGAGCCAATGACTACAACCTGGCTGAGCACTCGCCGACTGAACTCTCCGCTTAAGCGGTCTCGAGACCTGAGACCAACGTTTCTTCCCTGCATGTAGATCAGCGGACGAGAAGACGGGCTCAATCGTCTGCAGGTGGGAGTGACGGTCTAAGGAAGACACGCCCGCAACCACCGAGGATAATTCTGTGCGCCTAACAAGGCCTGTCGAACCCTTAAGCCCTTCGACATTGCTTCTCCCCTGGGCATGGGAGCTTGCAAGAGGTCCCGGACTGGGAGGACGACTGGCTCGCACAGAAAAATCCTCACGCACCACACTGGCACCACTAGCACTTGGCACTGCACAGACACTAGCACTCGCCACAGCACTGGCACTATTTCCACCCACTGCACTCTTGACCTTCAGTTCTTTAACCTCGGCCATCAGAGACTTATGGTCACTTACCACTGATTCTACTTTATCTCCTAAAGCCTGAATAGCACGCAAAACAGTTGACATATCAGGCGGAGGGCACACAGTAGGTTCGGGGGTAGCCACTACAGGGGTAGGAAAAGGTAGGGGATCATGAGGTGAGGAAAACATAGAAGAGTGAGAAGAACTTCTCCTAACTCTACCTCTCTCTAACTTAGATGAATATTTTAAAAGACGGACAAAATCCAATTCCGAAAGTCCGGCGCACTCCTCACATCGATTTTCTAATAGACAGGGCCTGTCCCTACAGTCAGAACAAGCGGTGTGAGGATCTACCGAGGCCTTCGGAATACGCCTATTGCAAGACCTACATCGTCTATGGGAGGGAGCTTGCGAAACGTCAGACATCTTGTTTCAAAGAGTTAGTCAAAGGGTGATCCAAAAACAAGCAAAAATTCATTAACCGTTAACCAGTATTTATATAAAAGCTATCTAGCTAATATAAAAAGGATTCCAGTATGCGACAGCCGTTAATCTAAGAGAATACTTCACCAAATATCCATGAATAAACTCGAAGACCATAAGCGTATCCCAGAACGTCTAGCCGGAAGCACGACAGAGGAATAATTGAGGAGGTGTCAACAACAAATGATTGAGTACCTGGCCACAGGTGGCGCTGGTAAGTACACCCCCTTCTAGTATTGTGATAGCTGGCGTATCCCTCCATAGAATTCTGTCGGGCAACGGAGTTGACAGCTACATGATTATCGGGTAAGTTTAATATTGAAAAATACCTAACCAAATTAATACTAAAACCTTAATAAAAGTTTAAAAAGTTGGTAGCCAATTAACATGTTAAATATGCTTGCCACCAGGCGGGCATATAAATCATAAATGGACAGTGTTGAAAACTATTAGTAATGTAACTAATTTGGTGAGGGTAAAAAAAAATTTTGATAATAAAGTACAATATTTCAATCATGATTTTTACCAGATCTTTTGTGTAGAGATGAAAAAATGATATACAGTGCAGTACTGTACCTTGAATGAGGCACATTCATCCATTTATCTACTACTGTACTGTACCACGATTAACATAGGCATACAAAGAAAGTTATACTTCAGGAGCCAACTAAGGGTTGCCAAAACAGAGATAACTAAATGAGAATTCATACCAAAATTCATGGAATACAAGAAAACAGCATATTATGTTACATGTTCTCTGGTTGAAAGACCATCTAGGGTAGAGAATGGTAATGGTAATGGTATTAGGTTGGCCAGAGCACCAGCCACCCATTGAGATACTACCGCTAGAGAGTTAAGGGGTCTTTTGACTGGCCAGACAGTACTACATTAAATCCTTCTCTCTGGTTATGGTTCATTTTCCCTTTGCCTACACATACAAATAGTCTGGCCTATTCTTTACTTATTCTCCTCTGTCCTCATTCACCTGACAAGACTGAGATTACCATACAATTCTTCTTCACCCAAGAGGTTACTGCACTGTAATTGTATAGTGGCAACTTTCCTCTCGTTAAAGGTAGAAGAGACTCTAGCTAAGGTCAGTAGCTATTCTAGGAGAAGGACATTACAAAATCAAACCATTGTTCTCTAGTCTTGGATAGTGCCATATCCACTGTACCATGGTCTTCCACTGTTTTGGGGTAGAGTTCTCTTGCTTGAGGGTACATTCAGGCACGCTGTTCTGTCTTGTTTCTCTTCCTCTTGTTTTATACAAGTTTTTATAATTTATATGGGCGATATTTATTTTAATGTTACTCTTCTTAAAAATTTTAATTTTCCTTGTTTCCTTTCCTCACTTGGCTATTTTCCGTGTTGGAACCCCCGGGCTTATAGCATCCTCCCCTTCCAACTAGGGTTGTAGCTTAGCAAGTAATAATAATAATAATAATAATGGATGGTAGGGAAAGCTGTCTCCAGTTTTACCTCCCTAGGGTTTACCAAGGGATCAGCTTCATCACTTGATTCATTAAACATCTCTGAAATTCAACATCTAGGTTTTACACCAACAGGGATATTGTACCCACTTTATCATAATCTTAGTGGAGTTTCACTGCATAAAGACTGCCTGACAATCCTTTATACCAGTTGTATATGAAAAAATCTGCACTGCATTTTTGGACAAATGATTTGGAAAGGATAAAGGGGTAGAAATTTGTAAGTAATATGTTATTTTCATTAGTAAAATAAATTTTTGAATATACTTACCCGATGATCATGTAGCTGTCAACTCCGTTGCCCGACAGAAATCTACGGTCGGGATACGCCAGCGATCGCTATCCAGGTGGGGGTGTACTCAACAGCGCCATCTGTGGTCAGGTACTCAAGTACTTCTTGTCAACAAGAACTCAATTTTCTCCTCGGTCCACTGGTTCTCTATGGGGAGGAAGGGCGGGTTCTTTAATTCATGATCATCGGGTAAGTATATTCAAAAATTTATTTTACTAATGAAAATAACATTTTTCAATATTAATCTTACCCGATGATCATGTAGCTGATTCACACCCAGGGTGGTGGGTGGAGACCAGCATACATGTTAACAAAGAAGCTAAGTATCCCGTATTTCATTTTATTAGTTATTCAAAATAACAAACATAAAATAAATAAGTACCTGGTAAGGAAGTCGACTTGAACCATTACTCTGCCTTTATTAAGTACGTCTTCCTTACTGAGCGTAGCGGTCCTCTTAGGATGCTGAACGACTCTTAGGTGCTGAAGTATAAAGGGCTGCAACCCATACTAAAGGACCTCATCACAACCTCTAACCTAGGCGCTTCTCAAGAAAGAATTGACCACCCGCCAAATCAACCAAGATGCGGAAGGCTTCTTAGCCGACCGTACAACCCAAAAACAACAATAAAAAGTATTCAAGAGAAAGGTTAAAAAGGTTATGGGATTATGGGAATGTAGTGGCTGAGCCCTCACCTACTACTGCACTCGCTGCTACGAATGGTCCCAGGGTGTAGCAGTTCTCGTAAAGAGACTGGACATCTTTGAGATAGAATGATGCGAACACTGACTTGCTTCTCCAATAGGTTGCATCCATAACACTCTGCAGAGAACGGTTCTGTTTGAAGGCCACTGAAGTAGCCACAGCTCTCACTTCACGTGTCCTTACCTTCAGCAAAGCAAGGTCTTCTTCCTTCAGATGAGAATGTGCTTCTCTAATCAGAAGCCTGATGTAGTAAGAAACTGCGTTCTTAGACATTGGTAGCGAAGGCTTCTTGATAGCACACCATAAGGCTTCTGATTGTCCTCGTAAAGGTTTTGACCTTCTTAGATAGTACCTAAGAGCTCTAACTGGGCAAAGTACTCTCTCCAGTTCGTTCCCCACCAAGTTGGACAGGCTTGGGATCTCGAACGACTTAGGCCAAGGACGTGAAGGAAGCTCGTTTTTAGCCAAAAAACCGAGCTGCAAGGAACATGTAGCCGTTTCAGATGTGAAACCTATGTTCCTGCTGAAGGCGTGGATCTCACTTACTCTTTTAGCTGTTGCTAAGCACACGAGGAAAAGAGTTTTTAATGTGAGGTCCTTAAAAGAGGCTGATTGGAGCGGTTCAAATCTTGATGACATAAGGAACCTTAGGACCACGTCTAGATTCCAGCCTGGAGTGGACAACCGACGTTCCTTTGAGGTCTCAAAAGACCTAAGGAGGTCCTGTAGATCTTTGTTGGTGGAAAGATCCAAGCCTCTGTGGCGGAAAACCGCTGCCAACATACTTCTGTAACCCTTGATCGTAGGAGCTGATAGGGATCTTACGTTCCTTAGATGTAACAGGAAGTCAGCAATCTGGGTTACAGTGGTACTGGTTGAGGAAACTGCATTGGCCTTGCACCAGCTTCGGAAGACTTCCCATTTAGACTGATAGACTCTGAGAGTGGATGTCCTCCTTGCTCTGGCAATCGCTCTGGCTGCCTCCTTCGAAAAGCCTCTAGCTCTTGAGAGTCTTTCGATAGTCTGAAGGCAGTCAGACGAAGAGCGTGGAGGTTTGGGTGCACCTTCTTTACGTGAGGTTGACGCAGAAAGTCCACTCTTAGAGGAAGAGTCCTGGGAACGTCGACCAGCCATTGCAGTACCTCTGTGAACCATTCTCTCGCGGGCCAGAGGGGAGCAACCAACGTCAGCCGTGTCCCTTTGTGAGAGGCGAACTTCTGAAGTACTGTACCCTGTTGACAATCTTGAACGGCGGGAATGCATACAGGTCGAGATGGGACCAATCCAGCAGAAAGGCATCCACGTGAACTGCTGCTGGGTCTGGAATCGGAGAACAATACAACGGGAGCCTCTTGGTCATCGAGGTAGCGAACAGATCTATGGTTGGCTGACCCCACAGGGCCCAAAGTCTGCTGCAAACATTCTTGTGAAGGGTCCACTCTGTGGGGATGACCTGACCCTTCCGGCTGAGGCGATCTGCCATGACATTCATATCGCCCTGAATGAACCTCGTTACCAGCGTGAGCTTTCGATCTTTTGACCAAATGAGGAGGTCCCTTGTGATCTCGAACAACTTCCTCGAATGAGTCCCTCCCTGCTTGGAGATGTAAGCCAAGGCTGTGGTGTTGTCGGAGTTCACCTCCACCACCTTGTTTAGCTGGAGGGACTTGAAGTTTATCAAGGCCAGATGAACCGCCAACAACTCCTTGCAATTGATGTGAAGTGTCCTTTGCTCCTGATTCCATGTTCCCGAGCATTCCTGTCCGTCCAATGTCGCACCCCAGCCCGAGTCTGATGCGTCCGAGAAGAGACGGTGGTCGGGGGTCTGAACAGCCAAAGGTAGACCTTCCTTGAGAAGAATGCTGTTCTTCCACCACGTTAGAGTAGACCTCATCTCTTCGGAAACAGGAACTGAGACCGTCTCTAGCGTCATGTCCTTTATCCAGTGAGCAGCTAGATGATACTGAAGGGGGCGGAGGTGGAGTCTCCCTAACTCGATGAACAGGGCCAGCGATGAAAGTGTCCCTGTTAGACTCATCCACTGCCTGACTGAGCATCGGTTCCTTCTCAGCATGCTCTGGATGCATTCTAGGGCTTGGTTGATCCTTGGGGCCGATGGAAAAGCCCGAAAAGCTCGACTCTGAATCTCCATACCCAGGTAGACAATGGTCTGGGATGGAACGAGCTGGGACTTATCTAAATTGACGAGGAGGCCCAGTTCCTTGGTCAGATCCATAGTCCATCTGAGATTCTCCAGACAGCGACGACTTGTGGGAGCTCTTAAAAGCCAGTCGTCTAAATAGAGGGAGGCTCTGATGTCTGCCAAGTGAAGGAATTTCGCAATATTCCTCATCAGTCGCGTAAACACAAGAGGTGCCGTACTTAGGCCAAAGCACAGGGCTTGGAACTGGTACACAACCTTTCCAAAGACGAATCTTAGGAAAGGTTGGGAGTCTGGATGGATGGGGACGTGAAAGTATGCGTCTTTCAGGTCTAACGAGACCATCCAGTCCTCCTGCCTGACCGCTGTTAGGACCGACTTCGTCGTCTCCATCGTGAACGTCTGCTTGGTGACAAAAGCATTGAGAGCACTGACGTCCAGCACCGGTCTCCAACCTCCTGTCTTCTTGGCTACCAGGAAGAGACGGTTGTAAAAGCCCGGGTATTGATGATCCCGGACTATGACCACTGCTTCCTTTTGTAGCAAGAGCGACACCTCTTGTTGCAACGCTAGCCTCTTGTCCTTCTCCTTGTAGTTGGGAGAGAGGTTGATGGGAGATGTAGCTAGAGGGGGGATTGCGGCAGAACGGAATTCTGTATCCCTCCCTTAGCCACTTCACAGACTGAGCGTCTGCACCTCTGCTCTCCCAAGCTTGCCAGAAGGTCTTGAGTCTGGCTCCTACTGCTGTCTGGAGAGGAAGGCAGTCAAAACTTGCCTTTTGCGGACTTGGAACCCTTCTTGGACTTGCCACGGTGACTGTCTGCACGGGTACCTCCTCTGCTGGAGGTTCTGCCACGAAAGGGCGGGATGAACCTAGAAGCAGGTGTATCAACTGCTGCAGGGCGGAAGGGTCTAGGCACGGAAGGTAAGGTTTTAGCCTTACGTGCAGAAGAAGCCATTAGATCATGAGTATCCTTCTGGATAAGTGAGGCAGCCATCCCCTTAATCAACTCCTACGGAAACAGACACTTGGAGAGAGGAGCAAACAACAACTCTGACTTCTGGCAAGGAGTGATACCAGCAGACAAGAAGGAGCAAAGATGTTCTCTCTTCTTGAGGACTCCTGATACATATGAAGCCGCAAGTTCACCAGACCCATCCCGAATTGCCTTGTCCATGCTAGACATGATCAGCATGGCCGAGTCCTTATCTGAAGGGGAAGTCTTCCTGCTTAAGGCTCCCAAACACCAATCGAGGAAGTTGAATATCTCGAAGGCACGAAAGACTCCCTTCAACATATGATCTAGATCGGAAAAGGACCAGCAGATCTTCGAACGTCTCATAGCCAACCTGCGGGGAGAGTCAACCAGACTTGAGAAGTCGGCCTGGGCAGAGGCAGGAACCCCCAAGCCAGGTTCCTCTCCCGTGGCATACCAGACGCTCGACTTAGAAGCCAGCTTGGGAGGAGGAAACACAAAAGAGGTCCTTCCCAGTTGCTTCTTGGAATGCAACCAGTCCCCCATAACCCTCAAAGCTCTCCTAGATGATCTGGCGAGAACAAGCTTGGTGAAGGCAGGCGCAGCAGACTGCATGCCCAGAGCAAACTCGGAGGGAGGAGAACGAGGGGTTGCAGACACAAAATGCTCAGGATACAGGTCCCTGAACAAAGCAAGGACTTTGCGAAAGTCTAAGGAGGGTGGCGAAGACTTGTGTCCTTCAACATCAGAGTGAGGTTCATCCAGATGAGCAGCTTCATCATCCGGTACATCATCATCCGAAAGTTGAGTTGTGAGTGGCAAAGGCAGAGCAGCAAGCTGAACGGCTGAATCCTGCAGAACGGGTGCATGCGTACCTGCGGATCCAACATCATGCCTCTGCTGGACAGTCTGCGAGCTGGCAACAACAAAAGCAGAGGGCTGGTGTGTGGGAGGGTCTGCGGTGGGCTGAGGAGCATGCGGTATGGTATGCAGAGCATGCTGTAAGGTATGCGGCTTATGCTGCATGGTATGCGGAGCATGCTGTAAGGTCTGCAGAGCATGCTGCATGGGCTGAGGAGAATGCCGCATAGTGCTGGAACCCGGCAACTCCTGATGCGGCAGCTCACGCATGTTAGCAGATGGTGCAGCAAGAACATGCGTCTGGCAGGGAGGACTGCGCATCGGTGGAGGAGCTCTCACAGGTGGGGTGTGGGAGCAGGCAGCCGCAGTATCTGCTGAGCGCACAACCTCTGCGGGTTGTAGGTTAACAGGAGAGGTGTTAACCTTCTCGGCATGATACTCCTGCATGAATGCCGCAAGCTGAGACTGCATAGTCTGCAGCATGGACCACTTAGGGTCTACTGTGGTTGGAGCAACAACAGACGGAGCAGTAGCCTGTTGAGGGACCACTCTACCTCTCTTGGGAGGTGTGCAGTCATCAGATGACTGTGGCGAGTCCGAACTGACCCAGTGGCTACACCTGGGCCGTTGGACTAGCTCGGAAGGGACCTTACGCTGACACTATGCACATCACTAGCACTAACACTTCCCACTGCACTCTTCGCTTTCAGCTCTCTGACATCTGCCAAGAGCTGATTGCGGTCACTAACCAACGACTCCACCTTCTCACCGAGAGCCTGAATGGCACGCAACATATCAGCCATTGCAGGCTGAGCACTCGTAGCAGGTTCGGGAGTCACCACCACAGGGGAAGGAAAAGGTTGAGGGGCATGGGGAGAGGAAAAATCCACAGAGCGAGAAGAACTCCTCCTATCTCTCTCCTTCTCTAACCTACGTGCATATCTGAGGAATTCGTTAAAATCGAATTCCGAAAGCCCAGCACATTCCCCACATCGATCTTCCAATTGACAGGATTTACCCCTACAATTGGAACATACGGTGTGAGGATCTATAGAGGCCTTCGGAAGACGCCTAGTACAAGTCCTAACACTACACTGCCTGTATTTAGGAACTTGGGAATGGTCAGACATCTTGAATTTAGAGGTAGTCAAGGGGGAATTCCAAAATTAAGCAAAGTTCGTTAACCAATGAATCAAATTAATTACAAAAGCTTGCTAAGCTAAGGATAAAGCTTCCTGAACAGCGAAGGCTAAACTTTAGAGCAAATACATCACCAAATCGTGAACAAAAGACTCCAAAATCAACAGCGTATCCAAGTAGGTCTTGCCGGCGGCACGACAGAGGAAAAATTGAGTTCTTGTTGACAAGAAGTACTTGAGTACCTGACCACAGATGGCGCTGTTGAGTACACCCCCACCTGGATAGCGATCGCTGGCGTATCCCGACCGTAGATTTCTGTCGGGCAACGGAGTTGACAGCTACATGATCATCGGGTAAGATTAATATTGAAAATTGTATTTTTCTTGACTATACAAACCTTGAGCTCTTTATAGGGAATATACTTTTGGTGAAGCTGAAAACTAGCCATAAGACTTTTAACGAAGTACAGTAGGCCCCCGCCATACGACATTAATCCATTCCGGAGTTGGTATCGTATGGTGAAAATGTCGTTTGGCGGGCAATAGAATAGCTAATGCGTGCAAAACCCCAGGTAAAAACATTGAAAATTAGTACGTAACAAAATAGTTTAGTAAGCACTGTATTACAGTATACTTATATATAATATACATGTACTGTACAGTATATAATTAAATAACATTACAGGTATAAATAAAAATTATATACTGTACTGTACTGTAAAGGAAAAATTAAATTTTATTTACCTTTGGAGTGACGTGACTTGAGCTGGTAGTGGGTGGAGGCAGAGGGGGGAGGAGACGGTAGATATAAAAACGTATCGATGCTAATTATGTCATGTACACTTAATAATAAACTTATTCTTACTATTAAACACTTAAAATTAAAAATGCTTTTTTTTTTTTTAATATTTTTGTCTTTTGAAATTTTTTTGATTTTTTTTTTTAGAACTTAAAAAATTACTCTTTTTTAGCTTTTTCAATAGAATCACAAGTATCATCTTTGCTTTCTGACACTTCTCTTTTGGAGAAATATCTATCCAAAGAAGTCTGTTTCTGACGATTCCTCAACATATTTCTAAAATGACTCATACAATTGTCATTAACACTCTCCATAAGACGACCTGTGTGAAGTTTTTCTGGGTGTTTTTTTTCAATGAAACTCGTAAGGTTTTCATACCAACCAATAGCTTTCCTTATTTCTGCCGATGTCGTTTCTTCAGTCTCCCCCCCGTCCTCGCCACCACTAGAGCTGTGCTCTTCTTGAATGATGGTTAACTGCATTGTACCAATCGTAGACTGGTTACAGCCATAAGTAGTAGTGAGGGTAACGATGCGCATGCCTCCTTCGTATTTCTTTATTATCTCCAGCGTCATTTCCATAGTAATCATCATCTTTCTTCTCCCTTTAACATCACTAGCAATCTTGGGACCCATGACTAACGAATTGAAGTAAGAATTAAGCACTAAAATGCACTCACATGAGATCAAGTCTTTACGAAACGCACATGAGATAATGAACTGATCGCGCATATAACAAAGAGAGAGAGAGAGGCAGCACCTCTCTCAGGCATTGTGGGAGGGATTTCGGCCAATAGCGTATCGGCATCTTAGTGACGCCGTGACGCCGACCAATAGCAGACCAGCTTCTTAGTGACATATGCAGTGATGTATGAGTGTGGTGGTAGGCTAGTGACTCGCACAGTCGTACGCGTAAAAACCGCCAAGTTTGAGTTTTGGAATTCGATGCCATAAAGTGGTGAAAAATGTCGTAACGAAGGGACAAAAATACATCGTATTCCACACCGGAACGTGAAAAAAACATAAGCTGGGGACGCCGTACCCCGGGGGTTTACTGTACTGTATAACCACCCACCGCTAGTTAGCGAGGGGGGCGTAACGAGGGTAGACTAGCAACTGCGCTCATACACACACCAGTGATATATCACTTTTTATTACAGCCAGGACTTGCAGGGGGATAGATAATGGCGGGACGGATCTGTATTAAGAGCTCAAGGTTTGTATAGTTATAAGAAATATAAATTACTTACAAACCTTTCATTTATTCCAACATGCAATACAAACCCTTTTGCTCTTTATATGGAGGACTCACCTTTAAGTAGGTGGAAGACCTTAACCACCTGGCTGGTTCTTTGACCCGGGGTATGACTCTATGCTTTGTACGAGCTAATTAGAGGACACTCTGTACCTTGCTAAATTCATGAGTATTTGCGAGAGTTTAATAGCCTGGGCAATCAGTGTGATTGTGTGATAACTAAGCATTGTGACTTATCCAAGTAAGAATTCTCGGAATAGAAAAAGTCTGCTCACTTAACCATCGACATTGGCTGACTCCCACCTTGCTGGGAAGATGGGGACATAACAAATACAAACCTATCAGGTTACACAAGGGAAATGGTTCATACCTGCTGATGGAGGAGTCCAGCTTGCAGCATCCCAAAGGTGCTGTACCCCCAAGAGAGGGAAAGATGAAAGAAAGAAGAGGCCAGTCACTCTATCATTCAAATACCAGGTAACATGTCCAGGTTCCTGTGGGTTACATCTTGCTGGTAGTGGGCTGTGAAGGTCGTCTGATGCTTCCATCCACCCGCTTGAAGTACTTGCACCAAAACATAGTTCTTTTTAAGTGCTAGAGACGTGCTAACACCCCTAAGATTATGAGCTCTGGGTCTACGCTCTCTCAACGAAGAGCCAGGATTCAGGGCACAATCTATTACCTTACAAATCCATGAAGAGATCGTATTCTTTGTGCTCCTTTTTTTACCCTGCCCATGATAACAAACAGTCTGTTAACATGAGAGCGAGCTTTTGTGGTTCGTTTGAGGTAACATTTCAGTGACCTTAAGGGCAAAATAACAGGTGATCTGGGTCATCAGTTACAGAAAGCAGACTCTCAATCTAGAAGGGCCCTAATCTAGGATCCACTGCAGCCGGATTTTGAGTCTTAACAATGAACTCAGGGACGAAGTTGAGTGTTACCTGTCTCCTTCCCCTTGAATGTGAAACTTTGAAAGAAGGACCATGCACTTCGCTGACTCTATTGGCAGAGGTGAGAGCAAGAAGAAAAACCATCTCAAATATCAAGTCACAGTTTGATTTCTGACGCAGTGGTTCATAAGGCCTCAGGTATCGTAATGCATGAACTACATTTCAAGGAGGAAGTCTAACTTCCAGTTGATGACAGGCATGCTCAAAACTCCGTATGAGGAGAGACAACTCCATTGAAGAGATGTTAAAGTTGGTGTCACACATCTATAACTAAGCTCTGCGAATTGCCGCGATGCAAGAAAATTTCCATATTTTTCAGAATCGTTATTCTACAAAGAATCCACCTCCAATATTTATGGAATATCGCAGGAGGGAGGGTAGACCTGTCGCATCCCCCGGGCGATGTCTTGTATGTGGTTGGCCCAAGCACGACCACGCTGCAAAATTTGTAATGTTAAAAATTGTGGCGAACTTCAGCTGCGATTCTCGTCAGCTGCGAAATTTTATAGCAGAGTCCGAAGAAAATCGAACCTAACTACGTCTTGGCAATGATTTCTTCGCAACAATTGTAGATATGTACTGCACGACAAACTCGTTGTAGTATCTAGCGGGTCTATGGAGCATTGGGACCACGTGACGTATCCTGCTCGCTTAAAAGCAGCGACAGAGAGATGTTCTGCCAGAGTTCGTGGCTCACCCCATTCTGTCCCCATCACTACAAGGAGAACCATGCCCAATAAACAAATAAATATTATGAATAAAGAAAAAGATGTTAAATGATCACCACAAATGATGTCAATAAACAAAAGTACATAAATAAAATGAAAGACTAAAATAGAAAATAAATATTATGAATACATAAGATATTAAATGATCAATATAAATGAAGAAAACGAACGTAAAACTTCCTGTCTTGTGAATCTTGGAATCTATACAGATGCCATTGTTGATTTGTTTTTTATTAAAATGTAATAATGATCAAAATTTACAATAACAGAAGAAATACTGTACTGCATTTTCTTGCAGGGATCAATGTTTTTGGCTTATTGAGTTACTTTTACTAATAACCCTGTAACTATGAAAGTAAGAGGAATTTTGACAAAATATTTTGTATACACATTCTCCATCGCCATACGAAGCTCAGTGAATTTTTCAGGATTTTACGTTTTTCCTCCTATAACCCCATATACAGTACTGGCATACCGGCTGGGCCCCTTAAGGATGGTGTCTATCGTCGATGAATTTTGGCCATACAGTAAGATGTGAAAAAATCTTTGTACTATATATGGTTTCACAAAATGAGTTTTTCGTATACCAAAGCTTTCGTATCTGTAGTTTATTTATTTCCATATTTCTTTTCTGTACTGGGTTATTTTTCCCTGTTGGAGCCCTTGGGCTGATAGTATCTTGCTTTTTTAACTAAGGGTGTAGCTTAGCTAGTAATAATAATAACAATAATGAGATGTCCAATAGAACCCAACCAGAAGTTCAACCATGAAGTGGCTTGCATAGAAAACTTAGCAACCCGCTCCATGTTCGGGGGCCTCTAATGCTTAGAAAGTTACCGGTAATGCTGCCAATTTCTCTAAAGATGTATTCTGCACTTTGTCATTGCTGGGTCTAGCAGCAGAGACGGAGGTACGTCGTCCACGATTTTGTAGTACTTTCTCTGCCCTATATATGGATGTTAAGCTTCCTGCCTGAAGGGACTGGGGGAATCCTGCAATTTGTGCATAAGCCCTCTTCTTGGCAGCCTTGACCACCCTATACCAGGGCAAAGTTACGCTATGTTGGTGGGTCTGGGATTGTCAAAGAGGAAGTTTAAAACAGTATCCTTTCCCTCCGCATGGGACATGCTGGATCTCCCTAGGAATTAATAGTTCTGAGGCAGGAAAGGACTTGTCCAAAAGCGTGGTCTGACTCCTTCAGTTCTAAGAACGAGATCTTAGGACTGGCAGAATTAAGGAGCATATATCCACGATCCGAACCATCATCAAGAGGATCATCCATCCTCGAGCTTGCACCCATAGGAGCCCGGGGTGGGTTGTGGTCATCAACATCCCCAGCAGGAGCTTGAGACCTCAGGGGAAAACCCCATTCCTCCGGTCTTACTGAGGTTGAAAATAAACAGAGTGCCCTTCCCTTGTTTGTGCGAAGCTCACTACGAGAATGCGATTGTGAAAGCAAGGTATCGCCTAGACCGTCATTCGCCCTCACACCTGGTTAGGCAGATGGGTGCATGACAACGCACATAGACTCTCTCGCTAGACTAAGGTCTTAATGCCTGTGAGCCGAAGCTACATGTGGCAAAGCACAACCACTCTCCAGCGCTCCAGAAGGAGCTTGGGGAGCAGCCTTGACCGGTCCAGCATTAGGAAGTAGTCTATAGAAGGATGGAATCCTGAGTGCATGTGCACAGCAGGGAGGGTTGGGTTCTTTCCTTGAAGGGATGCAGACCCCAGGCGCAGGACCCGATGGTTCTGGCCTTACAAAAAGTGGCACATTCTGTAGCTGTCTCCAAACCACCCTGTTGTCTTGCTCCAAAGAATAATGCTCCGAAGGATAGGATAGAGGCATCTATGAATCGAGCAGTTTTTCCCGAGAGTCCCGTGGAGGTGACCACTCAGGAGAGGCAGGTCTCACTTGCGAGCGTGAGAGGTGCTCACCCCTAGGTGAATGGGTTCAGTGTATGATACTGTGCAGACCCTTGTTACGCTGAGCTAACTCAGGCTGAGGGAATGCAACATAATCCACAAGCTGAGGAGACTGACCAATGTAAGACTCTGGGTTCACCTCATTTGGCTGCCCCTCAACTGGTAACTTCGAGGAGTACTAGTCTGCACATGCTTTTGCTTATATTGTATGCCAAGACAATATGAACAAAATGTGGACGAGCAGGTGCGGAGATGGTTGTAGCTATGGGCACAAGAGACTGTTGGCGCATTACCTCTTGAATCCTGGAGAGGAAGACCAAGGTCAACCTCAGAGAAAGTAGGTGTGTGCTCCCCTTATGCCTCTAATTGAAACATCTCCAGAAGCAGTTCCTTCGAGGGGGGGGACCCTAAATCCCTAAGGAAGGCTAGAATTGATGAACCTCGTCAACGGAGAGACTCCCTTTGACAGAGGGTGGGACCACTTTGCTAGGGAGAGAGTCAACGTCCTCTCAAGGGGTCAAATAGCCATCACTCCTACTCGATTGTCCCCACAAAGGAGTACGAGCATACAGAGTCAACGTGAAGGGAACGAACCAACGAAGTATGAAGTCAGCGTTTCTTCTTTCTTCACCTTTGAGGATGAGCTTGAAGGAAAAGAATTCCTCTAGGACTTCTTCTTCCACCACCTACCAAACCTCTCCCACTGGGAGGAGGGCCACTTCAATACTTATTACAAGGTAGGTCCTGCTTGCAAGAGTAACCCCAGCAAGCACTACGAAGGGAATGGGAATTATTATCAAGCACAGACAACCAGGACAAAACCCCATGATTAAGTCCACTAAAAATAAAACACACCTGAAAAGAGAAAGAAAAGAAAGTCAAAAGCCAGTTTGTTAACGGAGGTGAGAGACTTGTGATGGTGCCGAGAGAAGGTTGTGAACTCAAAGGCAGGATGCAATCAACTGAGTTCCTTTATTATGGAACACTCTCCTTTATATACAAAACCTCAAGGCAACAGGAAATTACATGTTCGAGAAAAATGATATTTTAATTATAAAATAAATTTTTGAATATACTTACCCGGTGAATATATAATAGCTGACGCCTCCGGCGGCTCGACAGAAAAACACAAAAACTCGCGAGCGATCGCTATGAAGGTTGCGGGTGTGCCCACCAGCGCCAACTATCGGCCAGATACCGCATATACATGTAAACAGCTCCAATTCTTCTCATCCCGCTGGGTCTCTATCGGGGAGGAAGGGGGGGGCCTTTAATTTATATATTCACCGGGTAAGTATATTCAAAAGTTTATTTTATAATTAAAATATCCTTTTTAAATATTTAACTTAGCCGGTGAATATATAATAGCTGATTCACACCCATGGTGGTGGGTAGAGACCAGAGTTAATTAAGTTTACAGCGTATATGCTTAGAGTTTTTGACAGTTATATCATAACAAAACCCAAATATATATAGGTACCTGGTAAGGAAGTTGACTTAGACGATTACTCTGCCTTGTTAGTCTGTCTTCCTCATGAAGCCCAGCAATCCTCTTAGGATGCTGAAAGACTCCCAGGAGCTGAAGTATCAAGGGCTGCAACCCATACAACAGGACCTCATCAAACCCCTAATCTGGGCGCTCTCAAGAAATGACATTTGACCACCCGCCAAATCAAAAAGGATGCGAAAGGCTTCTTAGCCTTCCGTACAACCCAATTAAAAAACATTTCAAGAGCAGATTAAAAGGATATTGGAATTAAGGGAATGTAGTGGTAGAACCCTTACCCACTACTGCACTCGCTGTAACGAATGGACCCAGTGTGTAGCAGTCCTCGTGAAGAGTCTGGACATCTTTTAAGTAAAATGACGCGAATACCGACTTGCTTCTCCAAACGGTCGCGTCCATAATACTTTGCAGAGATCTATTTTGCTTAAAGGCCACGGAAGTTGCTATAGCTCTTACCTCGTGCGTCTTAACCTTAAGCAAGCATCGGTCTTTTTCATTCAAGTGAGAATGAGCCTCTCGTATTAAAAATCTGATAAAATATGACAAAGCATTCTTTGACATAGGCAATGATGGTTTCTTAACTGAGCACCATAATGCCTCAGATCCACCTCGTAAGGACTTAGTACGAGCTAAGTAGAACTTAAGAGCTCTAACTGGACACAGCACTCTTTCAAGTTCGTTGCCTACGATCTCTGACAGGCAAGGTATATCAAAGGACTTAGGCCAAGGACGAGAAGGCAGTTCATTTTTGGCCAGGAAACCAAGTTGAAGTGAACATGTGGCTTTTTCTGTAGAAAAGCCGATGTTCTTACTGAAGGAATGAATTTCACTGACCCTTTTAGCCGAAGCCAAGCACACTAGGAAAAGCGTCTTGAGGGTGAGATCCTTCAGGGAGGCTGAATGTAATGGCTGAAACCTGTCTGACATGAGGAACCTTAGGACCACGTCTATGTTCCATCCAGGAGTTGCCAAACGACGTTCCTTAGAGGTCTCGAAAGACTTAAGGAGATCTTGGAGATCTTTATTGTTGGAAAGATCTAAGCCTCTATGACGAAAGACCGAAGCCAACATGCTCCTGTAGCCCTTAATCTTGGGAGCTGAGAGGGAGCAAACATTTCTCAGAGGTACTGAAGAGGACACAGATGCTGACTTGCACCAGTCTCGAAAGACTTCCCACTTCGACTGGTATACTCTGATGGTAGAAGCTCTCCTAGCTCTTGCAATCGCACTGGCTGCCTCCTTCGAAAAGCCTCGAGCTCTTGAGAGTCTCTCGATAGTCTGAAGGCAGTCAGACGAAGTGCGGGGAGGCTTTGATGAACATTCTTTACGTGGGGCTGACGTAAGAGATCTACCCTTAGAGGAAGACTTCTTGGAATGTCTACCAGCCATTGAAGTACCTCGGTGAACCACTCTCTCGCGGGCCAGAGGGGAGCAACCAACGTCAACCTTGTCCCTTCGTGAGAGGCGAACTTCTGCAGTACCTTGTTGACTATCTTGAAGGGTGGGAATGCATATAAGTCCAGATGAGACCAATCCAGTAGAAACGCGTCTATGTGGATTGCTTCTGGATCTGGGACTGGTGAGCAATAGATTGGTAACCTTTTAGTCAACGAGGTGGCAAAGAGGTCTATGGTGGGTTGACCCCAAGTCGCCCAAAGACTCTTGCCCACGTCCTTGTGGAGGGTCCATTCCGTGGGTATCACCTGACCCCTCCGACTGAGACAGTCTGCCAAGACGTTCAAGTCCCCCTGGATGAATCTCGTCAACAGGGAGATGCCTCGATTTCTTGACCATATGAGAAGGTCCCTTGTGATCTCGTAAAGCGTGAGGGAGTGTGTGCCTCCTTGCTTGGAGATGTACGCCAAAGCTGTGGTGTTGTCTGAGTTGACCTCTACCACTTTGTTTCGAAGAAAGCTTTCGAATTTCATCAAGGCCAAGTGGACTGCTAATAGCTCCTTGCCATTGATGTGCATGCTCTTCTGACTTGAGGTCCACAGACCCAAGCATTCTCGACCGTCCAGGGTCGCACCCCAACCCAAATCCGACGCGTCTGAGAACAACACGTGGTTTGGGTTCTTGAACTGCTAGGGATAGTCCCTCTCTCCGACTGATATTGCTGTCCCACCATTTTAGGCATGCCTTTACTGGTTCGGAGACTGGGATTGATACCGTCTCTAACATCTTGTCATTGTTCCAGTGAGAGGCTTGATGGAACTGGAGAGGCCGAAGGTGTAGTCTCCCTAGCGAGACAAACTGCTCCAGGGATGAGATAGTCCCTACGAGACTCTTCCAACTCCTGACTGAACAAACGTTCTCTTTTCAGCATTAGTTGGACTTTGAGCAGGGCTTGTTATATTCGGGTGGCAGACGGAAAAGCCCGAAAAACTGGACTGCGAATCTCCATCCCCAAATATAGAATAGTCTGGGATGGGATCAGTTGGGACTTTTCTAGGTTGACCTAAAGTCCCAACTCCTTGGCCAGACCCAACGTCCAATGTAGATCCTGCAGACAGCGATGACTGGACGATGCTCTGAGAAGCCAGTCGTCCAAGTACAGGGAGGCTCGGATTCCCGATAGATGGAGGAATTTTGCCACATTCCTCATGAGCTTCGTAAACACGAGAGGAGCAGGACTGAGGCCAAAGCAAAGGGCTCGAAACTGGTACCCCACATTCCTGTAAACAAACCTCAGAAACGGTTGGGAATCCGGGTGTATAGGAATGTGGAAGTATGCATCCTGAAGGTCGAGAGAGACCATCCAGTCGCCTTCCATTAATGCTGTCAAGACAGCTTGGTAGACTTCATCGTGAAGTTTGTCTTGACAATGAACACATTGAGCGCACTTGTCTCTTACGTACTCCTGCAGTGAACGTGGCTGCCAGATCATTGGAGCCATCCCTGATAGTCTTGTTCCTGCAGAGAACGTGGCTGTCAGATTATTGGAGCCATCCCTGATAGCCTTGTTTATGCATGACATAATTGCACAGCAAAACTTCAAACGCTCGAAAAAAAACTCCTAACAAGAGATGGTCTAGCTCTGAAGTCGACCATAAAATCTTGGAGCGTCTTATGGCCAGGCGCCAGGGAGAGTCTATGAGCTTTGAGAAGTCTATCTGGGCAGAGGCAGGAACTCCCAAGCCGAGAACTTCTCCCGTGTCATACCAGACTCTCGCTCTATAAGCCAGTTTAAAAGGAGGGAAAGCAAAGGCTGTCTCCCCCAAACTCCTCCTGGTGATCAACCAGTCGCCTAGCAAACGTAAAGCTCTCTTAGAAGAGCGAGAGAGCACTAGCTTAGAAAACAACGGCTTCGAAGTAGCTAGGCCTAGTGTAAAATCTGACGTTTAGGCGAACGAGGAGCAGCAGTTACAAAAAGATCCGGACAAAGATCCTTAAAAATCAGCATGATTTATTTAAAGTCCATAGAGGGCTGAGCAGCTTTAGGCTCCTCTCCATCTGACAGAGTCCCCAAGGGAATATCAGTAGGAGGGAGATCAGCAACTTCCTCATCTGAAGGAACCTCGTCTGACAATTGCCGAGTCTCAAGCAAGGGAGAGACCTGCCGTGGTGGCAATGCTTGACAAGCAGAGTCCACACGCAAAGGAGCAACAGTAGCAGTCAAGGACGCTATGTCATGTAACTGCTTAAAGGACTGACCAGCAACAACAACAGGTGCGGGAGGACGCTCGACGTCAACTCGAGACTGCCTTGACTGCCTAGACTGAGCAGTCAAAACAACTCTTGACTGCGGTGCTTGACGCTCAACGTCAGAACAAGTCAACTTCGTTGGTTGGCGAACGTCCTGAACGTCAACAAGAGCATGCGGCAGCGGCTGAACTTCCACAAGCGGCTGAAAGTCAACACTGGACTGCATCGAGTGAGGCTCTACAAAACGTGACTGACGTGACTTTGTAACGTCAACGTCAACAGGACGAGCAAAGGTTCGTTTGGGCGGCTGACGGCCAGGATCTCGATCAGCTAAGCGGCGAGGATCATCGTGAACCTGCTCAGCAGAATAGTCCTCCATAAGAGAGGCAAGCTTATTCTGCATGTGTTGCAGTACAACCCATTTAGGATCAACGGGAATGGGTGCGGTAAGAGACGAGGGTAACGTCTGTGACTGCAAAACCTTGCCTACACTAAGACTCTCGGAGCCTGTGTTACGCTTCTGTTTAGGCGTCGAGCAGTCTTCCGATGACTGCACAGGGTCAGAGCTGTCCCAATGGCTACAACCAGGACACTGGACCTGTCCTGAAGGGGCTGACTTTCGCTTTAAGGGTCTCGAAACCTTGCTCCACGGTTTCTTACGCGATAAGCCTTCGGATGACGAGGAGAAAACCGTCTCGCTCGTCTTATGGTAGGGGCGGTCTTGACGAGACACGCCTGAAACCATAGAGGGAACGTTTGTTCGTTGGTTAAAGTCTCTTGAACCCATAAGTCCTACGACATTACTTCTCCCTGGGGCATGGGAGCTTGCAAGAGGTCTCGGACTAGGCGAACGACAGGCACGAACAGACGAACCCTCTGTCGCAACACTGATAACACTTTGCGCAATTATCACTTTATCACTACAATTTTCTGTTTTTGCACTGACTTCACTGAAATCGAATTTTTCAATAATTTCACATTAGGCATGAATAAAACTGATTTCTACCTGAAGCACGCAATTCTACCCTACATCAAAAGGTTATAATTGCGAAATAAGTCGTATAATGTAAGCACATTAATACAAGCAGAAAACAGTAAACATATATATCGAATAAAACGGAAATATATAAAGATAAAAGAATCAGTGACTGGGGAGGAGACTAAACACTAGTTCATTCAAAAGTACGTTTTCAATCTCTCACCGTACAGTGCCTTGGGACGAGAATAAAAACTAAAAACGTTTTATCCTTTCTCCCCGTACAGAGACTTGGGACGAGAGTAAAAAACAGACTCGAGAACAACGTTACTCGCTTGGGACGAGAATAAAGATCGGAACGTTCTCTCTTCCTCTCTCTCTCGCTCCGTCTCTCTCTCTCTCTCTCTCTCTCTCTCTTGATTTCACACCGAAGAGAAAAGCCCACTCACCTTTCGTCAATAAACAGGTTATTTGACCAAAGGAAAAAACTGAAAGGACT
This sequence comes from Palaemon carinicauda, assembly GCF_036898095.1. Taxonomy (NCBI): domain Eukaryota; kingdom Metazoa; phylum Arthropoda; class Malacostraca; order Decapoda; family Palaemonidae; genus Palaemon; species Palaemon carinicauda. Next base: position 19,442,961 of record NC_090765.1, on the reverse strand, counting down.
AAGAAATTGAAAATTAAGAAGTTCCTTTAAATTAGTATTTAAAACATTTCAGTTTGAAAGAAGAATGAACAAAACGTCAGAATCGATTTACTCTTTCTGCAAAGTGAAACCGTGATTCTCTCTTTCTCTATCGTAACGATAGAGCGCAAACTGCGTAGCATAAATAAACCAAATGTTAGTTCATCTTTGAAACAGCACGAAGACTATTCAAAGAAAATCTTTCATAAAATATCTACTAAAAAATATTCATTTAATAAGTTTTAAATCATTTGCTCTGTAAGAGTTATTAACGATTGAAAGGGCTCAACGTTGTTTAACTTCGGTTTCCAAGTTAGGACCGCCTACTCTCGGATTAGGGGAGGAATAGGTAAGGCCGCATATAAACAAATCATTAAAATTTATCTAGATGTTCATTATAAATGGAAAGCTAATCGAAGAGGCCTAATAAAGGCGGGTGAGATATAAAATATATAGAGGAAAATCTATAATTAACAACAACAATTTATAACGTGATAAGATAATTGCTAAAAGCCTAAAACACACTTCCGTACTAAGGGAAGGGTCGGCCATTTTGAAAAGTCAAAGAAAGTCCAAAAAACAATCCAAAGTCATCAACAATTAAATCTATCCAAAAAAGAGTTCAAGATTTAAGTTGAAGATAAAACACCTGCACTGCGAAAGCTCAAACCAAAAGGAAGTACTTCACCAAGACTGTTGAAAAACTCCAGGTTAACAGCGAGTAATGGTACGTCTTGTCGATCAGACCGACAGAGAAGAATTGGAGCTGTTTACATGTATATGCGGTATCTGGCCGATAGTTGGCGCTGGTGGGCACACCCGCAACCTTCATAGCGATCGCTCGCGAGTTTTTGTGTTTTTCTGTCGAGCCGCCGGAGGCGTCAGCTATTATATATTCACCGGCTAAGTTAAATATTTAAAATGACAATGTTACATAGGCGACACGCAGACATATTCATTCTGGTTCTTTTTAGTGCGAGGGAAGAGCGAAGATACAAGCATAATATATACAAAAGGAATTATGTACAATTGTGTGACACACTGTTGGTACATGGCTCCCCCCCTAAAAATGACATACTGTACATGTTAAATAGGGCGCTCTGATCTAGAGAGGCGAACTGAAGGCGGGTCATCTGGCAGAAGATAAGCAGGTTTAAGACGATCAATGGAGACCCAATCTTCTTTGCCACGAATGTTTAGTAGGAATGCTTTCGGACTGCGTCGGATCACAAGGAAAGGGCCCGTGTAAGGGGGCGTTAGCGCTGGCTTGGTAGTGTCGTTGCGCAGGAAGACGTGCGTTGCAGAGTGCAAGTCTGTTGGTATGTGATGCTTCGCTGGGGGCTTGTAAGTCTGGCAGCATGGAGTAAATTTTCCCACGACGTGACATATGTGCTGGAGATCGTCGGAGGAGGTTGTAGAAGGAAATAATTCGGCAGGGACGACCAACGGGTCGCCATACACCATTTCAGCTGCCGAGACATCGAGGGCGTCTTTAGGAGTGGTCCTTAGTCCCAGGAGGACCCAGGGAAGCTGAGTAAACCAGTTGCAATCCTTGCAGCGGGATATCAAAGCTGCTTTGAGGGTGCGATGAAAACGTTCAACCATTCCATTGGCAGCGGGGTTGTAGGCCATTGTCTGATGTAGGGTGATGCCCAGGAGATTCGCTAATGATGTCCACAATTGAGAGGTGAAAGTGGTTCCCCTGTCAGAAGTAATATGCTCAGGGATACTAAACCTTGCAATCCATCCAGAGAGTAAGGCAGATGTACATGAGGCGGACGTTGCAGTTTCCATGGGAATGGCTTCAGGCCAACGGGTGGAGCGGTCGATGACGGTAAACAGGTAACGATGTCCTTGTGATGTGGGTAGGGGGCCTACAACGTCAACGTGAATGTGTGCAAAACGACGCTGAGGTTGAGGAAAGGTACTTTGGAAGTTCGGCAAGAAGTACAGGCTCGGACCCAATCCTTAGCATCCTTAGAAATGCCGTGCCAAATGAACTTTGCCTTCAGCAGCTGTGCAGTAGAACGGCACGAGGGATGTGAAAGGCCGTGAATGAAATCAAACACCTGTCGGCGCATGGGAGTAGGAATCCAAAGTCGCGGTCTGCCAGTACTGACGTCACAGAGGAGGGTGGTGTTGGAGTCTTCGAGGGGGAAGTCTTCCCAACGGAGGGACGTGCAGGATGTCCTACATGCTTGATATTTTGGATCCTGTCGTTGAGCTTCAGCCAGGGCGTTGTAATCCAATCCCAGTTGAACAGCAGCCAACGTGTTTCTTGACAACGCATCGGCAACGAGGTTTATTTTCCCAGGGACGTATTGAAGGGTGCAATTGTATTCAGCCACGGCGGAGAGATGTCGGCGTTGCCGGGCGGACCAGGCATCAGACTGTCGAGTAAAGGCGTGCACCAGAGGCATGTGATCTGTGCGAATGATGAAGGGCGTACCTTCTAAGAAATGGCGAAAGTGATGGACAGCCAAGTGCACCGCCAGCAATTCTCGATCGAAGGTAGAATAACCCCATTCTGCCTTGGACAGTTTTTTGCTGAAGAAGGCCAATGGGCGGGGCGAGCCGTTGACCACCTGCTCGAGTACAGTACTGCACCAATAGCGACGTCGCCGGCATCGGTGGAGAGAAGGAGAGGGGCATGAGGGATAGGAAAAGTGAGAGCCGCAGCAGTTGATAGGGCCTTCTTTGCATTGCAGAAGGCTGCTTCTTGAAGGGGACCCCACTTCAGGTCCTTTGGCTTGCCCTTGAGGGAGGCATAGAGGGGAGCAAGAGTGGCAGCAATGGCTGGCAGAAAACGGTGATAATAGTTGATCATGCACAAGAATTCCTGCAGAGCTTTGACGGTCGAGGGCGCGGGGAAGTTCTGAACGGCTGCTACCTTCTCAGGGAGGGGATGGACTCCTTCAGGAGTGATGCGGTGCCCTAAGAACGACACTTGGTTGGCGCCAAAGGTACACTTGTCGTACCGGACTACAAGGCGCAGGTGACGGAGGTGTTTCTCTTTTGAGGAGGAGAACACAAGTATGTCGTCCCCATAACATACTGTACACAGAAAGGGAGGTCCCCTAAGATGCCATCCATGAGACGTTGAAACGTGGCCCCAGCATTACAAAGGCCAAAACAGGAGTAATTGAAGGTGTATGTACCAAACGGAGTGGTGATGGCGGTATTGAGGATGTCTTCTGGGTTCATAGGCACCTGATAATACCTCTTCAGGAGGTCGAGTGTAGAGAAAACCTTCGCTTTGTGCAGGTAGGAGGTCACATCGCCAATGTTTGGGAGGGGGTAGTGATCCGGTTCTGTTTGCATGTTCAGGCGCCTGTAATCCCCGCACGGACGGAGAGAGCCATCTTTCTTCAGAACGATGTGTAACGGTGACGACCATGGGCTGGAGGCCTTTTGGCAAAGGCCCATTTCCTCCATTTCGGCAAACGTCTGTTTGGCGGCTGCCAATCGTTCCAGTGCCAGACGTCTGAATTTTGCGAAGACTGGGGGTCCCGTCGTCTTGATATGGTGATAAATACCGTGCTTGGCAGGAACCGTGGGCGTTTGGCGAAGTTCTGGACAGAAAACTTCCGGGTACGACGTGAGAAGGTGGGCGTAGGCGTCCGTGGGTGCGCTGATGTGGAGAGCGAGGTTAGAGGGGGCGGGTTGAAGAGGTGTCAACAAGTACGAGTCTGCGTTGACCAATCGTCGGTGGGCGACATCGACCAGAAGGTGGAAATGAGAGAGTAAATCCGCACCGAGGATTGGCAATGTGACGTCAGCAACGAGAAACTTCCAATTGAATTTACCGTCTCCGAACGATAATGTGAGGTTCTCGTAACCGTAGGTGGGTATCGCAGATCCGTTGGCAGCTACCAAGCGGATGTCGGCAGATGTAGGCAGATTACGTCGTGTCTTGAAGAGTTTCCTTGGCAAGGGAGAACGACAAGCACCCGTGTCTACCAAAAATCGCACGCCCGTTCCTGCATCATCTAAAAAGAAAAGATTAGAAACACGGGAGGCCACTGCCACGAGCGATGGCCTACTTACAAGTTTTTTGGCCACTGACAATCCTCGGCACATTTCTTCGCGGTTGCCCCGAATCTGAAGTGGTAGTAGCAAAACTCCGGCGGATGGGAGGTAGTAAGTGGCTGTAGAAGTCGTTTGTTGGGGCGCGAGCGATTGGTGGGTGGCTTTGTCGCCACTTCAGCACGTCACGGGGTAGGCGTGTATGTCCTACGGCATTCATGTCGGCTTCGGTTGACGTTGAATAGCCATCCTCTTCGTCAGGGGTGGAGGCGTTGATGGAGGTCTTGAAGTGGCTGTCCATAAGGGCATTGGCTTTGGTCATCAAGTCCTTTATGGGTAAACTATCGACATTGGGTATGACAGGGCGTATAGGTCCAGGTAAACGGCGTATTCAAAGGGCACGAAGTAGGTTCACCTCACAAGGAGAGCTGTCTGCGGAAGGTTGAAGGCGAGCGATACTGGTCATTTCCCTGAGGGCAAGCAAAGCCCTTTGGTCCCCCAACGGTTGTTGCGAGAGCTGAAAAAGCTTTGCTATACGGGTGGCTGGCGACGGCGAGTACTGCTGCAGAAGGTATGTTTTGAGGGCGTCATACGTTATTGGGGTGTCTCCTTGTTCACAAAGCCAGTCGGATATTTCTGAGAAGGTGTCCTCGGGTATCGCTGCGAGAACATAATCAGCTTTGGTGGTTGAATGAGTCACGCCGTTGACGCGAAACTGGACTTCTGCGTGCTGAAACCAAGCAAACGCCTCTCCGCTGGCGAATGACGAAAGTTTCAATGGGGAAGCCGCAGCGCCAACTTCCGTAGAGTCCGCCATAGTACCAACGATGGAGGGGCGAGGGGGGTGGGGGTGGGGGTGGAAGGCGGTGGGAGCGAGTCGACTTCCGGGGTCACAAATGTGACGGTGCCGAGAGAAGGTTGTGAACTCAAAGGCAGGATGCAATCACCTGAGTTCCTTTATTATGGAACACTCTCCTTTATATACAAAACTTCAAGGCAACAGGAAATTACATGTTCGAGAAAATGACAAAGTTACATAGGCGACACGCAGACATGTTTATTCTGGTTCTTTTTAGTGCGAGGGAAGAGCGAAGATACAAGCATAATATATACAAAAGGAATTATGTACAATTGTGTGACACACGGTTGGTACAGACTATACACCACCGAGCCACTGTCGTCCTCAAGATCTGAAAAGCTTTGCACCAAAGAGTTAAGAGTGGGGGTACGGACGAATCCAATTCCCACCAACGGAATCCCCAGGGAGAAACTACTCAGGCGAAGGCCGAATCTTCTGCGGGCAGGAAAGGAGACCAACACCTGTAGTCACTGTCAGCAACTCTCCCCACAACCGGGAAGCTTGCCGAACAGTGGCCGGTGGAGGGTAACTCTCCCTTGGAAGGGGAAGTTGCCCAACACCTGGTGGCAGACCAACGGGCAGTGCACTCAGCTTCCTGTCAACGAGCTGAGCTCAAGTTGAAGGTCGGCATCGAGAGCTGTCTGTGAAATGTAGCCAAAGCTAGTTTCTGGGTTCATCCAGAGGGGATCCCCCAAGGGGAACCAGTCTGCCACTGCTCTCGTTCCTACGTTGGAGCTACAGGAACGAAAGAGAGAGTGTTGCAGCTAATTGTAGCTCCCTCGTAAACCATTCCTTAGCGGGGAGACCCAAAAGCCCCACAGAAGGTAGGAGTTAAAGAAACTACTGTACTCTGGTGGTGGCCGCTATTGCTTTGCTAAGGGAAGCTACGGAGACCGCACCTAAGGGAAGTCCAAGGTCACACTCTGAAAAGAAAGAAAATTTTCAAGCTTTTAGTCCAGCTGCTTTTAATTGTTACACAGTTAAAAGGTTTTAACGGGAGAGCAAGACAACACCTTAACTCTACCAAGCCAAAATAAAAAGTGACATTCCGTTACTAGTGCAGGCATGAGCAGGGTGGTTGGTCTACCCCTGCTTCCCCCCCCTGCTAACTAGTTGAGGGTATTTATACCTCGAAAAAAGCTTAATAGTTTCACCTATCACCAAAATATATCTCCATTGTAAAGAGAGTAAGGTTTGTAGTGTCGGAACAAGTATAAATTGGGCCAATGTAGGACACTGGGAGAGTACAGTACACCAGTACACCAATTTAAAGTGAAGATAGCACCACCTGTTAGGTGGATAGGGCCTCCCAGCCACCACCAGCCAGCTGTGTTTACATCATTAAAAAGCTTAACCACCATTCCAGTCTTTGCTGAAGTCATACTACTATTGAAGGTCTCAGGTTTGTTATTACATATAGCAACAAATTTAAAATATTTGAGAGCAAAGCCAACAAGGCGTTGATTGCTTGACAGGCATTCATACAGGAAATCATACAGAAGGATACCTAGTTGAAGAGTCTGTCTTCCTTAAGTGTATATGGAGCTTCTAATCTCAAGGGTAAGCCTAAATATACTGATGGTATTTCATTAAACAATTCAAGAACAGTGTAGTATGTATTAGGAGAGAAAAAATTGTAAAAGACTTAATACTTACCCCTTACTCTGTGCACCCTTGGAGGACTTTTCCTTTTTCTTCTTCTTCTTCTTTTTCTTCTCATCATCACCACCACTTAAATATTTCTTCAGATATTCTTTTTGACTTATTGGTGCCATCGTTTACCTGTGAACACAAAGGATTATATTCTATAAGATTTTAAGCTTGAATAATTTTTTGATAGAACGACAATTCATTATCATCTGTTGTATTGATATTCTTTAAACTTTAGATTATTTCATATTTTCTTATGTTAAAATGCTATTACAGCAACAGATAAGCATGTTTAAGCCCTATGTAGTAGTCAAAACATGACAAATTCGGAGATAATTTGTATTTTTCCTAACCATACAAACCTTAGCTATTTACATAGGGTTTACTTTCGGCGTAGCTGAAATTGACGAGCCATTAGATTTTAACGAGGGTTTACTACCCCGCGCTAGTTAGCAGAGGTAGGGGAAGGGGTAGCTTGCTACCCCTCCCCCCCTCACAGACTTGTGAAATGTCTCACTTCACTTAGAGGTAGGACTTGACTTGGGGGACATGGCTGGCGGGCAAATATGTGTAAATAGCTAAGGTTTGTATGGTTAGGAAAAATACAAATTATCTCCGAATTTGTCATTTGTTCCGTAACCGAAATACAAACCACGCTATTTACATAGGGTGACTTACCCCTTAGGAAGGGTGGAAAGTCCCCAGCCATACTGGCTTTGGCTTACCCGGGGACTCAGAATCCGAGTGAGTCGCACTCGAGAAAAGGAGTCTCTGCACCTCACAAGTTCCTTGCTCTGCAAGGAAACGTGTGGCCTACATAAGCTTGTGAGTGAAGGAAGAAAGTGTCACCCGTCCTAGGCAGTTGACCTGGAGTTCTAGAAGGAACTCTGGGTTAGGACATTCCCTATACCACCTCGTCAGGGTATGGGGGACGCGACAGTATTGTCGCAATACTTGGAACACAAGGAAGCATGGTTTACCAGCAGAGGTTTGAGGTCAGCTATGCAGAGACCAGGATGCTGCTTCTCCAGTAGAGGGGAGGATGAAGAAACAAGTAAGGGCCAGACATACTTCTTCCGTTAATGCAGTCTAAAACCTGGTAACAATGCCCTCAACCTTCTGCTACCTGTCCAAAAAGGAGACTGAGGTTAGACCAGCTGTTATGTATCCACCACAGAGCAATAGAAACGTATCGATACCCCTGTGGGTCACGTCCTGCAGGAAGTGGGCTGCGAAGGTCACTAGATGCTTCCAGACTCCAGCTTGTAGCACCTGTGTCAATGAGTAGTTTTTTTTTGAGGTCGAGGGACGTTGCGATGTATCCGACATCGTGCTGTAGGGCGACGTGACGGGGGAGGGTCTGGATTCAGGTCAAGATGAATGCCCTTGAGTCCGAGCTGAAAAGGCATACTGGAGACTCTCCCCTGTGTCCTTCCTGTGCTCCCAAACCGGGCTTGCACGTGAGGACAAACTGCAGCTGTTCTCAAAGATAACCCCTCGGTTCCTTTACTGGCAAGAAGGAGAAGGTCTGGGTCATCTGATACAGAACGGAGACTCGAAATCTTGAAGGAGTCGAACCGAAGGTCCGGGACTCCAAAATTCTGAGTCTAGAAAACAACTCGGGAGCGAACCTGAATGTTACCTCCCCCTATTCTCTTGAAAGGGCGGAGTCGTACGAGACCATGAAAATATCTTACACACTGGCCGAGGCCAGAGCGAGCAGGAGCACCGTCCTCCAAGACAGACGACGATCAGAGGCCTGACGTAATGGTTCGTAAGAGATCTCTTAAGGGCCTTAAGAGTCCGAACCATGCTCCATGGAGGAGGTCTCACTCCGACTGGGGGCAGGTACGTTCGTAGCTTCGCATGAGCGAAGAAAGATCCAGAGGGAAGGAAAAAGTCTATTCCTTTCAGCCTGAAGGACAGGGAAAGGCTGAGCGATAGGCTTCACTGCCGAGAGCGGAAACGAGTTTCCTCCCGCCGATAAGCAATAACTCCGTTATTGCTGGAGTAGAGGCCTCAAGGGAAGAGGTACCTCTCCCACGACACCAACCACAGAAGACTCTCCACTTCGCCTGGTAGACCCCTGCGGATGACTATCGCAGATGACACGACCTCCGCTTCGCGACTGTTGCGGGTTGTCTCTTCGTGAGGAGGCGGCGTAGTGTCTCCAGGCGTGAAGCCGAAGCGATGCTACGGCTTGTGAAAGATGTTGTAGTGTGGTTGTTTGAGTAGCCTGTGTCGTGGAAGAAGCTCTCTCGGGAGTTCTGTCGGGGGATACAGAAGGTCCGGAAACCGTTCTGCGTATAGTCGCAGCGGAGCTCTCAGGGCCATCGAAAGGTTGACAGACAAACTGGTCTCGTTGAGACCCCTTCTCAAGAGACAACAATGGTGGGAAGACGTAGGCGTCGATGCTATCCCACCGTCACCGGAAAGCATCTTGCCAACGAGTCTTGGGGTCTGAGACTGGGGGGAAGTACAGCGGAAGCTTGAAGTTCCAGGCTGTCGAGATCAGGTCCCCCAGGCCAGGACTTGCTGGTTACTAGAGGCCAAAGACCCCCAGGTACTCTCTATCTGTGAGGCTCTACTCAGATTGTCGGAGAGAACATTCCTCTGCCCGGAATGAGCGAGCCGATAGTGGTATTGAGTGGACTTCGGACCATCTCAGTATCTCTACTGCAAGATGCAAAAGTCTGAAAATGTACCTCCCTGCTGGTTGGAATACGCCAGTACCATGGAGTTGTCGCGCACGGAGCGACTCGGCAGGATCTGTAGGATCTGTAGAAGGGCCAGACTACGGCCTCTAAGCCTACCTGAATGATGAGGAGGTACCCTTCAGGTCCTGACCATAGGCCTGAACCGGAACATGCCCCCCCCACCCCCTTTTCTTTGACGAGTCCGAGAACAGCATCAAATGCCGGGAAAGGACGAGAATATCCACTCCCATGCAAGAGGTTCCATAGGTCAACACCCATTGCAGGTCTAATCGTTCCGCTGGTCCCATAGGGGCCAGAAAGTCCGGTTAATCGTTGCTTTGATTCCACCGGAACTTGGGCCGCCTAACAGGGAACTTATCCTGAGGCGACCGTTCGGGACTTAGACGGGTCAATGAGGAAAGGAGACCCAGGAAACGTTCAAAGATAGGGCTGAAAGCTCTCCTTGACTGAGAAAAAGGTTCTGCGACTCTCCTCAGCCTTGCCACAGTCAACTGAAGGGAAGGCTCGGAGAAGGAGTCAATATCATGGCTAGATATTCCAGATGTTGAGGCAGAAGTAGAGAAGGCTCCTAGCGAATTACCATGATCCCTCATTCTTGGTAAAGTCCCGGAAGCTTGTCCCGGTGTTGAGGAAGGTCGAACCCGAGACTACCGGAGTTGGCCAGACCTCCAAAAAGCGAAGGAGGCGGAAGCCTGCTCCTGAGCGGCCATGAGGAAAGCAGGGAGAGTTCTCTGGTGAAAACCCGCGATGCTGCGGCGGGATCGCCACACACCATCTTAAGCAGGAACATCTGTAGTCTAGGCTGAATTCCAAGTGCTTCCTGGAAGAGGGATGGAATGGAACCTGGAAGTACCCGTCCTTCCGATCCAGGGCATAAAGAGTCTAGCGGTCTCGTTACCAGTTTGATCGACTCTGCTGTTCCACGCTGGACGAAGTTTGTTCGACAAACTTGATCAGAGCTGAGAGGTCGACGACGGAACTCCCGTCTCAGATGCTTTCCTACAAGAAAGGATCGACTGAAGAAGGCGGGGGGAAGCCGTCGACGACCCTATGGAGGACCTTCTCCTAAAGCATGGCTCCTTCTGCCCAACGGGCAAACTTCTTGCCAACCCCATGGCATAGAGGCTCAGCGACACTGGATTTGCTGACAGTGGAGGAGAGATGTTAAGAGTGAGGTGCGATATCCTTGGCTGATCACGGAGATCGCGCAGGAATCAGCATCGGGAAGCTGTTATCCGGACGAGTAACCTTAGGCATCCCCCCAACGTGAGACCTGCAAGGGGGGTTGCCAATCCTAGAGTTTGTGAACTCTGCCGCTCCCTCTAGGATTATGCCTCCCCGGGAGAACTTCCCGTCCTACCTGTCCCTGACAGGAGGGGACTGCTATTGTTCACCTTGTCTTAGCTGCCGTGGCCGGTTCTGATAACCTAGGCTGATGAGGCTGATTGAAGGGCTTGAAGGGTCTGGAAAGAAGCGCCTTGGAGGAGTGAAAACGGAATCCGACTTCCTCCACACAACAGCTGTCCATTTCTCTGTCTTTGGGCTCAAACAAGCTCTTCCAAAGGATGGAAGAGTGTCTGAGCTTGTCGACATCCACGGATGGGACTCCCGAGAGGAAGCCCTCGGTCACTGCGTCTAGATGCTCCAACATCGAGTTTGCCCGCAAGTTCGAAACTTGGCGACGGAACGCAAGGGGGGTTGCCAATCCTAGAGTTTGTGAACTCTGCCGCTCCCTCTAGGATTATGCCTCCCCGGGAGAACTTCCCGTCCTACCTGTCCCTGACAGGAGGGGACTGCTATTGTTCACCTTGTCTTAGCTGCCGTGGCCGGTTCTGATAACCTAGGCTGATGAGGCTGATTGAAGGGCTTGAAGGGTCTGGAAAGAAGCGCCTTGGAGGAGTGAAAACGGAATCCGACTTCCTCCACACAACAGCTGTCCATTTCTCTGTCTTTGGGCTCAAACAAGCTCTTCCAAAGGATGGAAGAGTGTCTGAGCTTGTCGACATCCACGGATGGGACTCCCGAGAGGAAGCCCTCGGTCACTGCGTCTAGATGCTCCAACATCGAGTTTGCCCGCAAGTTCGAAACTTGGCGACGGAACGCAAAGGTGCTTGAGCCCGAGAGAAGGAAAGTACCCATGATCTTCCTGGAGCTTCCTTGTACAAAACCTCGCGTCGCAACCGGGGAGGGAAAGGCCTGGTAAGCCCCTTCCATGCAATGGTGAAGAGGAAGGGCTAAACCAGTCACCCCATGCCCGACGGAGAAATCTTGAAAGAAAAACTCCCTGGCAAGACCCTTCCAGGGAATGGTGAGGAGGAAGGGCTAACCCAGGTTCTGGAAAGAAAAATGTTGCTCAAACCTCCCTGAAGATTCTTCCTGCTCTTGCATGCGCCATGCTCTGCGTTTATGGGGTGAAGACCGTGTTCTGGAAATACACGCTCCAGAAGACTCGCCAGGTTGCCCGTGTTGCGAAACCCCGACGAGAATCGCGGTCGCAATCGCCCTGGTGCTCGCGCGATGGTAAATCAATGGTTCGCGCGTGGGCGAATGTGGAAGCACCCGTGCGCGGGCACGCCCAAGAGCAAAACCGCCGGAGGACCAGGAAAAAAATAAAGGCAAGAGGAGTTCCCCCCGAAGGGAAAAACCTCAAGCCTGGACGGGAAAACTTCCCTCGGAAGGGATGTTACCCATCCAAGTAGGCGAGCCTCCTGAGTGTTCTAAAATGAACTGGAGAGCTGTCAGTCGTCACGGGAGCACTTCCAGGAGAAGGAGACACGCCCCTGACGAAGATCTATAGGGGAGGCAGCAACAGCAGATTCCCCAACAAGACAGCTCGCTTCGTTGTCACATCACAGAAACGAAACTAATCATTAACTGTGAAAAATAAAAACAAAAATCATTAGTTAACATTCATTCCCCGGGGAAAACTCCGAAGAGGAATCCTGAGGGAAAAGAACACAAGAATTACACAACAGGCACGTGCCCTCAAAACCGCTTACACTCACGGAAGGAGAGCTGTAACAAACACAGAATTATAACGATTATAATTATGTAATTATGTAATTATGTAATTCAAATATGAATGTTCACTAAAAAAAAAGAACGAAAACCCCGAAAGGAATCGTTCTACAAAAGCTGAAAAGTCAACAAATACAATTAGATTCATAAACTAATTGAGACAAAATGTACGGCATAGCAACCCCACCTACACGGGAAGGAAGCTACTCAGACGTAGTAAAGGTAAAACGTAGTAAAGGGTGAACGACCTCAAGAGAGAGAGAGAGAGAGAGAGAGACCGTAGTCAAACTCGATCGCGACTCATGAAATTACACCGTGGTGGCCTAACTCACAAGCACGAACTCTGAAAAGGAAACTTACTGATTTCTATACTCAAATATATACATAAACACAAAAAAATGTTTACATATATATTGAGTATAAGAAAAGTAAGTGATTAAGTAAAGACAAAACAAATAATGGCTGCCAAGCGAGGACGAAGACAGGCATGTCTGTACATCGTCCGAGCCAAAAGTGAAGTGGGCATTTCACTGGTGTGTGAGAGGGGGAGGGGTAGCAAGCTACCCCTCCCCCTACCCCTGCTAACTAGCGCGGGGTAGTAAACCCTCGTTAAAATCTAATGACTCGTCAATTTCAGCTACGCCGAAAGTAAACCCTATGTAAATAGCGTGGTTTGTATTTCGGTTACGGAACAAATGACAAATTTAAAGTTTGTTCTATAAGTGGAATACAAATCAACGCTATTTATAAGGGTACTACTTTCAGCAAAGCTAAAAGGATGAGCCATTAGAATTTAGAGAGGGTTAACTACCGATCCCGCTAGTTTGAGGGGGTAGGGGGGTAGCTAGCTACACCCCTCACTCACATACCTGTGACTGAGCTTCACTTTGCTTTTGGTTCGGATGGAGAACGGTTGTTGTCGCTCTTCCTCCTCTCCATTTTGGACTGCCATTAAACTGTTTTTCGCTTTTTCTTCTTAGTGTGTGTGTATGCCGAGTTTCTTCTGCAGCCATACGTACCTATACCAGATCGGAGGGCCGCACCTGCAGAAAGTTCAAGTCCGCTGTGGATACAGATCCCCACAGCCTTTGCGCCGTCTGCAGAGGTCAACACTGCAACAAATAAAACAAGTATAAAGAGTGTCGGGAGTGGTCTGCCTCCCAGTGGGAAAGGTTTGGGTGTAGGCAGAAGAAGAAGTCCAAGCGGGACTCTTCTCCTTCGAAGACAGCTTCAAAGCAGAAGAAACCCAAGGCTTCTTCCTCTGAAGCTCCTACTTGAACGGCTTCCTCCGAGGGGCCGACGAGTAGTAGCGTTGAGCATTTAACACTTGGTCAACCTCGGTCCTCGAGACGGTGCTGCCTCTCCAACTGAGGCTGCCCCGGCTCTCCTCCCGAGTGAGGCGTTATCTCTTTCTCCCTTATTGCAGATGTGGCTTTCGTTGGGTTTGCCCGGTTCTCCTTCCAAGAGGCGTTGCTGCGGTTCTTGCACCGGGGTGCAGATCTTCAGCGGGCTTCAGCATCAGACGTCGACCCTTGTCCTTAGTCAACATGGTAGTGTCGGAGGACTCTTCTGCTACCCCACCAGCGGTTCCTGAGGCTAAGACCTTTGCATCATCTTCCGTCTCCACCAAGGTCTGCACTCCTTCCCCTGATGAACATCCTTCGGGGGAAGAGCAAAGTCCGAGGCACGTCTCTCGTGCGAGTGTTTCCCTTTCCAGCTCAGGGGCACTCAAAGAGACTCCTCTTCGGAGGCCTGCTGACGATCAGCTTGCTGATCCTACGTTCGTCGTGCAAAGTCGTGTTGGTGGCAGAAGACCTCGCCGTGTCCGTCCTCCCCTCCGCTTTCAGGGTGCTCCTTCTCCCTCGGCAAAGAGACGCCTCTTCACTTCATCGCCTCCGCAGTCTTCCTCTTCGGAGGATACTGCCCCACCTGCCTCTTTTAGTTCCTGAACATCGTTTCTGTCATTGGCCTCTCTTCAACGAACTTCGATTCATTCATCGCCTGCAGGGGGTCGTTCTTGATCTCCTCCTGACCACGTCTCGTCAGGCTTCTGCTCGACGTTCACCTGCTGGTCAGGTTCATCATTAACCTACAACACGAGAATCGGCCCCTGTCCCATCAGCTCATAATTGATTGATTTAAAGTTTGCAGGCATCCTGACATCTAAGGTCATTGATGCCGATATCATTTAGTTTATATATAAAAAAAAAAAATAAAAGAATATTCAATTAAAACCATAAAAGTTGATTGTCATTATAGAAGTTAAATAGTTTTCAAAAGACCTGCTTCTGAAATAAATCTAAAAATCCCACTTGCATAGTAGGACACATTATGTCCAAGAATCTTGGCAAGGATGAACCTGCCACCCTCACCTCGAGCCTCAAACAAATACCTATTCCTTATGTTATTATAATTGGGGCATTCGGTCAACAAATGCCTCACTGTTAGAGGTACTAGACAGTCATCACAATACGGTTGGTGTTGGCCCATCAGTAGAAACTCGTGTGTCAACCGAGTGTGACCAATACGGAGACGACAAAAAGACGTCTCCCATTTTCGGGGCATCATGTTATACCTCCAAGGAGATATGATATTTGTTACTTCTCTCATTTTATTGCCATCTAGACTATCCCAGTGCTGTTGCCATTTATTGCGAAGCAATTTCTTGATGTTAAGTAGGAAATCAGATGTCAGCTCATAAAGTGCCTAGCCATCACATACAGTTGACAACTCATGAACCGCCTGCTTCTTCAACCTCTCCTAAATCGCCTGCTTCGCAAGAATTGCTTGTAGTTCAACAATCGCCTGCTCCTTCAACCTCTCGTAAATCGCCGGGTACACGAAAATCACTTGCAGTTCGACAACCGTCTGCTCTTTCATCATGCTCTCGGAAATCGCCTGCTACGCGTAAACCACTTGCAGCTCGACAATCTCCTGCTGTTCCAGCTGTTCGGAAATTTCCTACTTGCCAGCGTTGGGAACATCGATATCCTACCCGACAGCATTCACACGCGTCACGTAAACCTTCTCTCTCTCGGGAATCGCCCACTCACCGCTCAACAAGCCGAAGCGTTTCCAGACCATCCATACGCAATCGCCCATCGGTGCATGAATCGCTTCAACAAGTCGTCAACCAGCTGTCATCCTTCCCGTCCAGCGTTGTGTAAATCGCCTGCTCATGAGTCGTTGAACCCAACACCCTTCCTCTCGTTCATCGGTACTGATCGAAATCGTGATTTCGCCGCATTTCATGTCAACACTTGGGTATTCTCAGACTCGACAACCAACTCTGCATCACCAGGCCTTACATCAGAAATTGGAAATTTACTGGCATTCCCCAACGCGTCAGTGACCGTCAATCATTCAACATACAACCACAAAGGTGAGGGTTTATCCTCATCCAAGCGAGGATCGTAAGCTACAGCCACCGAAAGCGGTGGTTGTAGCCACAAAGAAAGGTAAGGTTATTACAGACCGTTAACCGTCGCCCTATTCCATTCCCTGCAAACGCATAACAGCGCGGCCACCGAGAAGGAGGAAGAGGGCAAGGTTAAGGGGTTTAAAATCCCAAAACTTCCAAAACCTAGGAAGAAACCATCGTCTTCGGTGCCGAAGTGTTCATCGTCAGGGATGAAGACTCCTCGTAAGGACCCTTCAACCACGATCCCTTCAGGGGAACTATCAGATAGCACTTCTATGAGCAAGCAGCTGTGGTTCAGTGCCCTGGTTAGGGCTGTGACCCAGGCTTCGTCCCTCTGCTCTCTGCACGACCTAGGGATGCCCCCGGGGTTTCTCTGGAACTCCTGACAAACTTTCATCATCAAGGGTCAAGCTGAGTCTAATCAGGGCTCCAAGATCAGAGGTTTCCCCAGTAAACCCAGCATCTCCTCTACCTACCAGTGCCTCATCTACTGATATGAGAGGCTCTCAGAGGAAAAAGTCAGCTTCGGACTCTCTCCTTCTTTCACAGACGGAAAAACCCCATGAAGGGAATTCGGTGTCTCCCATAGACCCTTTAGAGGTTCCCAGTTCCCTTCCAGCTAAGAAGGTCATTACCTCGAAACCTTCTGTCTTGGAAACACTGTTTCCCCCAAAAAGAGAATCTAAGGATTCCAAGACAGCATCAAAATCCTCGGCAAGGACTCAGAGACCCACAGAGGGGGTCAGGACCAAAGTCAGCCTTCCTGTTGACGACCGTAACCCACACCGGGACGAGACCACGGCGGTATGATGATGATATCGCTGCCAACCCAGCTTGGTTCTGACCGCCATGAGGCTACTAAACGGGTTATCAGACCCGGAGTCGGCCCCTCAAGAAGGCAAGGACACAGTCCTGGACCATCTCTTAGGCACCCAGAATTCTCCAAGTCCAGTGCGGCTCTGCCCTGGTCAGGGGGGCTGAAGGGTGCTTGTCATAAGATACTTTGCATCTCTCTCGGGAACACTGCAGGAACATTCTTCAGTACAAACCATAGGTGTCTGAACTGCCAGTGTCCAAAAGTGGTAGAGAAAGCCGTGTATTCTTTACTGTCCAATGCCAACGATAACTGGCAGTATTCACGAACCAGGTCAATGGTTGTTAAGTATTTGACTCCTTAGCCCAAATGCAGAGTCTGCCATGTTTGGCATCGGGAAGTTATCAGAGACAGTCACCTTATTCAGCCTACGGTAGTCCATACACAACCGTATACTGTTGTCCTTTTTTCGGACTGGAACAATGGGTGAAGACCAAGGAGAAATCCTGTGTTAAATAATACCCAGTTCATGCATTTCCTTGCACTGTTCCTCGATGGTGTCAGCAACAGGTTTTGCAAACTGTCGATCCCTCTGATAAATGGGTGTCTCATCATATAGGTGGATACGTATTGGTGTGCTTGAGCACTCTCCCACATCATTGTCACTAGTACTGATGACCAGAAGATGACGTTGAAGCATTTGACAAAACTGGTCCTTCTGAGAAAAATCCAGTTCGTCAGAGATAGACAGATTGTCTATCTCTTCCAATACGCTGGCTTCAGGTGTCAGGTCACACTCCTGTGCTATCAGGCAGGATAGAGGAGCATCCACCATTGCCATGGTGAACACCTTCTCCGCGAGATCACCTTTCTTGATCTTGGCAGTTTCTTCAGATGATCCCTTGATTAAAACTGAAGCTTTTCCATCTTTCACTTCTAGGATGCCAGGGGTGTAGATGTCGCCATCATAAAACATCTCAGTCCAACAGTCGGTTGGACAAGCAGGACACCCAAAAGAGGTGTCAAGTCCCTTAGGAAAGTCTACAGTAACAGGAACAAGTATGGGCTCAATACTGGCAATCCTGATTGAATCGGCTGAGTGGACTTCAATTGCATAAAGCACTTGCTGACAACAGGTTCCACGTATCGGGACATAATACTTCCAAAGAGGCTCTTGGGGAGTACTGCCAACACTCGGCAGATTTTGGGCTCTCTCAACTATCACCCTATTTGCTCTCAAGAACTGGTAACCAAGCACTAACGTGCTCAGCCATTGTCCCCGAAGGCATTACATGGAACACACTCGGGGTGAATGTCATTCCATGCAGTATAGGGGTTAACAGTACAGTACCTAAGGTCTTAGGTCCTGTTTGCCCTAAACCCTTCAGACCAATGGTGTTGGGAACCATCTGCAGCCGGTAATCCTATACTACTCTCCATGACAGGAGGTTGACCTCAGCTCCGGAGTCAAAGAGAGCATCCAACGATCCCGATGGAAACTCAGACATGGTCACTGGGACAACTATGAGTGGTACAGGAGCCAATTATGCCAGATTAAGCTTATGAAGGGTTTTCAATACAGCCTCAGATCCTGCTCCCTCTCTGGAGGAGTCAGTTAGAGAAGTTTTGGACAGTGTCGAGGACAAGTTATCACTGGTCAACCCTGAAAGAGTCATTTGATGCGCAATGACCTTTTCAGGTTAAGGGGTAACCTTAGAAATCAAGTTTTTCGAGGCTGCCACCGGAATACTAGGAGCAAGCTTCCTAGCACTCACACCCTTCTTCGATGTAGCCCCATCTTCTACACCAAAGGTCTGGTGTTCAACGCCCTATGGTACTCCTCAGTTCTTGATGACTTCCTGGACTTTGATCTCTTGCTCTTCCTCTTCTTTTTCTCAACAGTCCGAGAAGAAGCACTGGAGTTGCTCCCACTTCAGCTTTCCCTGCTGCTGGTTGATCAAGAGTAGGACGATGGGGTCGGAGTAGCATTCACCGGTACTGCTCTTCACCTTGAAGGAGTCTGGACGGAAGTGGTCTCCCTCCCAGGGCTGCAGGCAGTAGCTGTTTTTGGGACAGGTGTTCTGTGCATCAGCGCCTGTTGCCCACACTGCTACATGATGGTTGGCCTAAGCACAGTGTAGGCACAGGTTGAGGCGTCTGCGACACTCATCCACAAGGTGCCCTGGTTTCTTGCATCAAGCACAGTACCTCCTCTGGAACTGAGGAAATATATCCGGAGTGCGCAATGTTGGCAGGTGCACTTTCACAGGTGTAGGTTTGGGGACAGGTTGAGGAGTGGGTGGATGCACTCTGTCAGGTGCAGGTGACCGGTTGGGGGCAACCACGGCAACCCTGCCGTAAAACGAGCCATACCATGACTGTCCCACACAACTGATGGCCAAGTCCTCTGCCTTCCGGCTTCGCTGACGGGATGTCTCGTTGAGAACACTCAACAGGTGTAGGACATCCTGTCAAGTGTCCTGACGCCCAGCGGAGACACTGATGGTAGCCAGAGATTGCTCCAGCCAACTTGCAGCTTTGTTTGGAACTGTTCTGAGGAGCTTTCACCTCAGCTCTCTCCTGTCCAAGCTACGTCGAGGATAAGCTGACCTGTACAGGGAGGCCAACCGCACAGTGTAAATCTTCAGCAGCTCACCCTCTCCACAGGTGACACTGCTGAAACAGGCCTTCCTCCCTGCATCACGCCTCTCTCGGGCTTCTCGGCACCAGTCGAGGTGATGCTCCTTCATGTCGGGGTACAAGATCTCAGGACCCCCTATTGTCGAGAAAGCCTCCTAGATTTCATCCTTCAGGAACCTTCCCAGCTCAGCAGTCCACCAGCCATAGATTCCTGTGGTAAATCTACTGGCACAATAGGCCTCAAAATCCCTCAGGAATTGGGCAAAATTCTGGCCTTTTTCTAGCTGGAAGATCCCAGGCTTGGGGCTTTTCCTGGAGTTGAGGGCCTTGAGCAGGTCAGACAGATGGTGATCTGACTGGAGGGAACGGACATGTTCGTTGAAGACAGTGTTGGCTGAACTGACACTGGAACAGGAGCTGGAACTGTCCCAGGAAGTCACACAACTAGAATTTTCACTGATTGACTCCTGGGACGACGTCATTTCGGGTATAGCTGGTCTGGTCTTTTCCTTGACTTGGCGTCTCTGCTTTGGAATGGCCCCTGTCTGGGTAAGAATTGCCTCATCTCTATCTGTTGGAGCCTTTTCTGGTCTGCTGGACATCGCTTGGTCACCCAAGAACGGCTCCCTAGTCCACAGGCTGAAGTCTCTGCCGGACTTGAAGGATTAGTTGTTGGAACAGGGGAGGAGACAAGAGGTCCACTCCAAGCAAGAGACTCCCAGAAGCCAGGTACAGGTGTGAGTACCAGTGAGAGCCCTGGAGGGGGATGGAGACCTCCAATCACCGGCCCCTCTCCAGTTACAGGAATGGCCATGCCATTGATGTTTGGCCAAGCTGGTGGTTGTGACCCCAATGGGAACGTGGAATGTTGGTGACAGCTCCACGCTCTTCAGCGCCGCCAAATGAAGTGTCAGGGACTACAACTGAGTTGCCAGGTCACTGATAATTGTGACGAGGCTCTCCACATCCCGACTTAGGCTCTTCTTAGCCTTTCAGCCCTTAGGCGATGATGAGGCCATAACTAAGGGTTGGTATTTCCCTGGTCTGGGCACCAAAAATTATGTAGTGGTTTGTGGACTGTGGCCAGATGTAGCACGCAGACTGCCTAGTGTCCGAAAGTCATCCACACTCCAACGTTCACTACACATAAAAATAAAACAGTGGAATACCCAAAAATCGGGGCTATTGCAGTGCTGACAGTTCGTCTCATTCTAGAAACTGTTTTGCCACACATTTCAGTCCCTCTATTCTTGCTAAGGATGAGAAGATTTTGCCTAGTTTCGTGTCAATGATCATCCCCAGATATACCAGATGTTGAGATGGTTGTCGTGAAAACTTTTCGAGATTTACCATGGTTCCCAGATCTTGGCAAAAATCGAGGAGTCTGTCTGCATGGAGGAGAAGAATTTCCCTCGATTCTGCAAGGATCAGCCAGTTATCTAAGTACAGTATAGCAGAAGGCGAATGCCGTGTTTGTGTGCCCACGTGGATACTAAGGTGAACAGGCGGGGGAATGCTTGCGGTGCTGTGGACAGACCGAAGCACAGCACTCTGAGCTGGTATAGTCTGTTGTTGTGGGAGGATCTAAGGCACTTCCTTGAGGCGGGATGTGTGGGGATCTGGAAGTAAGCGTCTTTCAGGTCTAGAGTGATCACAAAGTCCTTTGGTCTGACAGCCGGTCTGACCGTAAGGGCTGTCTCCATATTGAACGGGGTCTGTTGCACGAACTTGTTCGAGGCTGAGAGGTCTATGACTGGTCTCCATTCTCCAGACGCCTTTTGGACTAAAAATAGGCAACGTCCTGAACCTCTTGGAGAGCATTCTACTCCAGCATGGTCTGAACTTCGGCCCGAAGGGCCTTCTCCTTCGCAGATCCCTTCGAGTAGGAGGTTCTAATCACTGGAGGGGATGGGAGGTCAGAGGAGGGTAAGAGATAGCTAATGGGACATGGTATCCTGCCCCAAGTACAGTAACTGGCCAAGGTTTGGCCCCGTATGACATCTACCTCTTCCATTTGCTTTGCAAGCATCCTCCCACGTGTTGATGGTCAGAGGATTGCCCCCCTACTAGTGGGTGTAACCGTTGGTTGCTTCTGCCTCTTCTACCCCTTCTGGGGCACCTGGAACGAAAGTGTTGTCTCTGGGTTTGGACCCGTGGAGCTGCTGACACTGTTGGGGAGGTTTTCTCTGTCCCTGACGCTTTGATTGTATGGGGCGTTGTTGTTGTTGTTGAGGCTGTCGGGTGTGGGAGGGATGTTACTGCCCTTAGGGGGAGAGAATCCTGGCTTATTCTCCTCCAGTTTTCTGCTACTGCCTCTTATGTCCTCTACATTAAAGAGAGAGGGTCCACCTATTGGAGTGTTATATAGCCTCATCACTTCCCTTTTCAGGTCTTGTTTTCGAAATTTTGTGACAACCGCATCCTGTCGTCTCGAGACCCAGTCAACTCACTGGTTGAGTATATTGTGGGTTAAAAATTCAATGGCTCGAGTGCCACAGAGCAGGAAACCATTACATTGCTTCCTTGTTCTGTTCCTTAGTGAAGTCCTCTGTCCTGAACAGATAACCTACCTTGCCCAACCAGTAATCCAGCCAGGAGGCTACTTGTAAGGAGCCTTTTGCTACTCTTTCCATATTTGCAGTGCCCACCAAAGAGAAACCTACGGACAGACATGACAGTGTCTAAGGATAGGTTGTGAGTTAAGGCTGTAATTGCAGGATCTAGAGGAAGAGGAGATGTGGCATTGTCCACTATGTCGTAGAAATTCCTCTGTCTGACATAAAGAGAAAGATGTAAGCAAGAAAAATGGATGGACCGAAGAGATCGTAAATCCTCTACCACATGAGCACAGGCCCTCTTCTTTGCCCTTTAACTCCTCCTGACCATGGTAAGGCTACCTTAGTCTTGGTTGGTCTGGTAGTGTCATAGAAAAAGTCCAGGACTGTGTCCTTCCCTTCTGCAGAGCAGGGTCTGGTTCCCATAAGTTGTTCATTTTCCTTATACAAGCCAAAACCTGAAGGAAAACAGGTCAGTATCTCTTTGATCTTAGGGCTAGTGGAAAGTGAAAGTTTACTTCAAGAATGGTCAGAGTCATCATCAAAGGGTACCTCCTCCTCTGAGCTTACATTACTGGAAGCCCGGCGAGGGCGTCGGTCGTCAACAGTAATGTGAAAAGTATGAGATCTGGGTGGCAGACCACTATGTTTGGGTTGCATGGAAGAAGGTTTCTGATTTGCGTGGCATTGTTCTGGTGCCCTTGTACTCAAGAGTGAAGCCCAATTCTTAGGGTCGGTTTTGGTGACTTTCCGCTCTCTTGAGCAAATGGAAAAAGCTGCTAACAGAGAGGGTTTGGATTTCTTCCTTTCCTCTGTTGGGTTAGGGTCCTTAGGAGGAGCCATATACTTGTTCCAAGCTATTTCTCTATGAGGAACTGAGTCTTTGGCAGGGACAGAGTCCTGATGAGCATTTGCTGGAGAGAGTACCTTGTCCGAAGGTCCCGGGACAGCTGGAGGGATCTCAAGCCCCTGCTTATACTCGGATGGAAAGAGTCCCCCAGGGGAGGATCTCTGCTCTATGTTGTCTCCTCTATTTCTTAGGGACAATTGCAACAATCCCTAATCTCTTACATATTGGGTCCTGGCCTGCTGGTTTGAACCCAATATACTACTAGTGCCTCGAAAGGTTACAAGGAGGAGAGAGGCATTTTACCGGTTTAGGGAGAAGCTGTGCTCTCTTTCATCTAGGGCCTGAAGAAGCGGAGTCCTTTGTAGTAGTGCTTGAGGTTCCCATGAAATTACGGGTGTCCACCTGAGAGGCGATAATGGTTCCACTACAGCTTTTTAAATATCTTTAACCAGGTCTTGAAAAATGAAACAGATTTAGAAGTTCCCTGCTGTCTATGAACAGGGGATTGCTCATCAGGTCGTTTAGGGAATGGACTAAGTCCAGGGGGTCTTTGTGGTCACTATGAGAGAACTATCCTTATGCGCGTATCTGGGAATTGCTAATGAGAAGGTGAGTGACTAGCAAGACTGTCAAGATGGCAAGGCGTGCAGGCATTACAAGCACTCTGAGCCAGTGATCACTGTGAAGGTAAGCATCTCGCTAGAAAATCAGAATGGCAAGGTGTGCGCAATCCAAGAGCGTGCTGATCTACAGCTCGCTGAGGGGTAGAGAGAAGGCGAGGTGCGTCCCACCCTCTCCTAAAAGACGAGTGCTCGTGAGGAGCGTGTTGGCAAGGCAAGGCTTAGCGAGGCGAGGGTTGGCAAGGCGAGTATTATTGATGCAAGTACTGTACTGCCGAGACAATCGTGGGTGAGAAGATTGCTAACGTTGGCAAGGTGATCGCCAGTGAGGAGATCGCTGTCTTTAGCGAAGCGGGAATGGAATAGGTACTGTATTCCTAAGTCTTGTGGATGTTGTTTTTCCTTGTAATGCAAGGTTCCACGTTGCTCTAGAGCTTGGCCTTTAAGGGATTGCCAAACCTCATACCAGGCTTGCAAAGGAGAGCGGGTATAGATATCCTGAGCTTTGGAAGATTTCCTAACCTCATGTAGGGTTTGGTAGGGAGGAGTCAGAGGACAATGTCTCTCTCTCTCACTTGCCCTGTCTTGCCTTTTCTAAACCGTATCTACATGAGCAAGTTCATCAGCTAGTTCATTATGTAAGAACTCTGACACATTGCACCTATGATCATTAGGTGAATTAGATCTTACTTTCCTTTTCTCTCTGTGCAGAGTTCTCTCTGTGCAGAGGAAGGGGTGAGGAAAAAACCGCAGTTTCAGATCGATGGGTAGGTTCAGTCCTAGCAGGACGGTGAAAACTAGGTTAACACTTACGACGGGCTAGAGGGGTAAAAAAACGCTTAAACCTACCCTCACCTAGCCCTGAGGAACTATGCTCCAAGAGCAGAAGCGTGGGACCGAAGATTCGCGGGGACGCTTGGCAAGGCCTCTAGGAGGTGACCAATCGGGCTGTTTGGTTTCCCTTGGGAGGGGAGGACAAACAACACTCGAAACTGACGTGAGCCAATTGTCCCGCGAGCGCGGCGATGGGCGCACATTCTTAGGCTGAGGGCGTTTTGCCCTCGAGTGGGAGGCTAAGCCTACACGAAGAGAATCCCTGAGTGAGGGATCTTTTGATGGAATACTCCGAGGAGTATTTGCCTCAAGAAAACTAGCACCCACTAAAGCTAACTATGGTGGAGAAGACTTGGACCTCGAGGCTTTGTTAGGAGAAGGAACAACGCTCGTACCTCTTTTATCACCGCGGAGAACCTCTAACAAATGTTTTCTCGATGGCGGACCCGAAAGTCCAAGCATAGACCAAAGTTGTTGCAAGGGATCGGAAGAAAGCGAAACATCAGGGGAGGAAGTCGGTGTTGTTTCTCTAAGGGAAACAACAGAGACTTTCGAGCTGCTGGGTTGACCAAGAGTTAAGGGGCCTCCACTTCTACTCAATAGATCCCCTGGGGAAACTTATCGGGCAGAAGGTGTAAGCTGACGAGGTTTCTTCAATTTCAAGGACAAGCCTGAAGACGAAGAATCTATCTTAGCCTACTTCCTTCACTTACCAAATCTTAGCCATTGGGAAGGAGACCACACCCTGCACACCGCACAAGGAGACTCCTGGGAGCAGGCGTGAGGATCAGTCTCTGAGGAGGACATAAAGGGGCCGCAACGGTGCCCTTCTTACCTGGACAAACCCGCATTCCTCCAACAAATGCACAACAATCACACAGTGAAAGGGAAAGATAAATTTTAGGCCAGTTCTTTAAATAGGTTGCGAAAACCAAGTGAGAGAACGGAAGAGATCAGATAACGTCCATTCTCTTCCAAGCCAAAAAGTGGTGTGTGTGAACTGCTGTGTGTGTGAGCAGGGTGGAGGCTTCGCTTCCTGTCACACCCCCGCTGGTCAGCGGAGGGGGTATCACCTCGCTTGAAGTTTTATGGCTAGTCTTCAGCTTCCCCTAAATGTTTTTCCATAGTAAAGAGCTAACCATACAAACCTGAGACCTTTAATAGGGGTATGACTTCATCGAAACTTGAAACGTCCCACAAGCTTTTTAACAATGTAAAAACAGCTGGTTCTTGAGTGGCGGGTAAGCCCCGTCCATCTAATGGGTAGTGCTACCTTAACTTTGATCTTTAATCTAGGACTTGCAGGGTGATTGAGGTGTGGAATGCAACTTCATAGTCTCAGGATTATGTGGTTATGAAAAATCATATTCAAAAAATTATTTTTATTTTTGCTAACTATTCAGTAATACCTCTAGATACAAAATTAATTCATTCTGGAGTGGCTTTCGTATCGTGATTTTTTTCATTTTATGAGGGCAGTTTTACATGTAAATCACCTAATTCGCTCCAAGCAACACCACATTAAATTTTACAATAAAGCTATACTATACTAACCACAATGAAATATAGCCAAATACTGTACATTTAAATGATTCAATACCTAACCTAACCATTAATACATGTAAATGAAGTAATCATTAGAACATAATGCAAAAATAAATGGAGAATAACAAAAATATGGAACCTGGCCTTTCAAGTGAGGTGATGTCCAAAAGCGGAAGTGGTGGCAGAGGACAAACGGCAGAAATAATTAACACTTAACTTTACATAACACATTAACAAATGGCAGAAAAGATTAGCAGTTAACTTTACGAAAAACATAAAAGAAAAAAAAATTCAATTTCCTTTTTTTTTTTTTTTGCCTTTTACTAATTTTTTATTTTTTTTTTTTTTTTTTGTACTTTACGTTTTGTACTTTCTAATTTTAAATATTTAACTTAGCCGGTGAATATATAATAGCTGCAACTCTGCGGCTCGACAGAAAACATACTAAAAAACTCGCGAGCGATCGCTATGAAGGTTGCGGGTGTGCCCACCAGCGCCAACTGTCGGCCAGATACCACTCTTGTATGTAAACAAAACCTTCAATTCTTCTCTGTCGACGTTGACGACAAGACGTATCAATACTCGCTGTAGAACCTGGAGTTTTCTCAACATATTTGGTGAAGTACTTCATTTTGGTTTGAGCTTTCGCAGTGCAGGTGTTTTATCTTCATCTTAAATCTTGAACTCGTTTTTGGATAGATTTAATTTTTGATGACAAAGAGAGTATGGACTTTCTTTGACTTTTAAATGGCCGACCCTTCCCTTAGACGGAAGTGTGTTTAGGCTTTTAGCAATTATCTTATCACGTTATAAATTAATTATAGATTTTCCTCTATATATTTTATATCTCACCGCCTTTATTAGGCCTCTTCGATTAACTTTCCATTTATAATAAACATCAAAATAAATTTTAATGATTTGTTTATATGCGACCTTTCCTGAGAGTAGGCGGTCCTAACTTGGAAACCGAAGTTAAACTACGTTGAGCCCTTTCCTTTGTAAATAGCTTTTAAAGAGCTAATGATTTAAAACTTTTTAAATGAATATTTTTTAATAGATATTTTATGAAAGATTTTCTTTGAATAGTCTTCGTACTGTTTCAAAGATGAACTAACGTTTAGTTTATTTATGCTACGCAGTTTGCGCTCTATCGTTACGATAGAGAGAGAGAGTATCACGGTTTCACTTTGCAGAAAGAGTAAATCGATTCTGACGTTTTGTTCATTCTTCTTTCAAAGCTTAAATGTTTTAAATTCTATTTTAAAGGAACTTTTTAATTGAAAAACCTTTCAGTTTTTTTCCTTTGGTCAAATAACATGTTTTTTTTGACGAAACGTAGTGGGCTCTTCTCTTAGGTGCGAAATCAAGAGAGAGAGAGAGAGAGAGAGAGATAGAGACGGAGGGAGAGAGAGGAGAGAAAACGTTCCGTTCAAGCGGGTAACGTTGTTCTCGAGTTACTCTCGTCCCTAGTCTCTGTACGGGGAGAAAGGATAAAAAGTTTTTAGTTTTTTATTCTCGTCCCCAGGCAATGTACGGTAAGAGATTGAAAACGTAGTTTTGAATGAACTAGTGTTTAGTCTCTTCCCCAGCCGCTGAATTTTTTATCTTAAAATATGTTTACTGTTTTTTGCTGGTATTAATGTGCTTGCATTATACGACTGATTTCGCAATTACTACCTTTTGATGAGGGTAGAATTGCGTGCTTCAGGTAGAAATCAGTAAAAGTTTTGATTTTAGTGAAATAAGTGCAAAACAGAAAATCGTAGTGATAAAGTGATATTGCGCAAAGTGTTATCAGTGTTGCGACCGAGGGTTCGTCTGTTCGTGCCTGTCGTTCGCCTAGCCCGGGACCTCTTGCAAGCTCCCAAGCCCAGGGGAGAAGTAATGTCGTACGACTAATGGGTTCGAGAGGCCTTGATCAGCGAACAGACGTTCCCTCTATGGTATCGGGTGTATCTACCAAGATCACCCCTACCATAAGGCGAGAGAGACGATTTTCTCCTCGTCATCCGAAGGCTTTTCGCATAAGAAACCTGAAACAAGGTTTTGAGGCCCTTAAGCGAAAGTCAGTCCTTTCAGGACAGGTCCAGCGTCCTGGTTGTAGCCATTAGGACAGCTCTGACCCTATGCAGTCATCGGAAGACTGCTCGCCGCCTAACAAAAGCGTAACACAGACTCCGAGAATCTTTTTGTTGGCAAGGTTTTGCGGTCACAGACGTTACCCTCGTCTCTTACCGCAATCATTTCCGTTGATCCTAAATGGGTTGTACGGCAAGACATGCAGAATAAGCTTGCCTCCCTTATGGAAGACTATTCTGCCGATAAGTCCGTTGAGCCTAGCCCTTTATCTCATCGAGATCCTGGCTTTCAGCCACCCTAACGTTCCTTTGTGCGTCCTGTTGACGTTGGCGTAGCTAAGTCACGTCAGTCAGGTTGTTTAGAACCACACTCGATGCGGTCTCGTGTGGATTTTCAGCCACATTTGGACGTTAGGCCACTTGCTGATGCTCCTGTTGACGTTCAGGACGTTCGCTAACAATCGGTGTTGACTTGTTTTGACGCTGAGCGTCAACCTCCGCATTCTAGAGTTGTTTTGACTGCTCAGTCTAGGCGGTCAAAGCAGTCTCGAGTGGACGCTGTGCGTCCTCACGCACCTGTTGTTGTTGACAGTTCACAGACTGTTAAGCAGTTACATGACGTTGCGTCCTGGTCTCTCGCACCTGTTGTTGTTGACAGTTCACAGACTGTCAAGCAGTTACATGACGTTGCGTCCTGGTCCGCTACTAATGCACCAGTGCGTGTGGACTCTGCTTGTAAAGCATTGCCACCACGGTAGGTCTCTCCCTTGCTTGAGACTCGGCTATTATCGGACAAGGTTCCTTCAGATGAGGAAGTTGCTGTTCCCCCTCCTACTGATATTCCCTTGAGGACTCTGTCAGACGGAGAGGAGCCTAAAGCTGCTTAGCCCTCTATGGACTTTAAATAAATCATGCTGATTTTTAAGGATCTTTGTCCGGATCTTTTTGTAACTGCTGCTCCTCGTTCGCCTAAACGTAAGAGCTTACACTAGGCCTAGCTACTTCGAAGCCGTTGTTTTATAAGCTAGTGCTCTCTCGCTCTCCTAGAGAGCTTTACGTTTGCTAGGCGACTGGTTTATCACCAGGAGGAGTTTGGGGGATACAGCCTTTGCTTTCCCTTCTTTTAAACTGGCTTATAGAGCGAGAGTCTGATATGACACGAGAGAAGTTCTCGGCTTGGGAGTTCCTGCCTCTGCCCAGATAGACTTCTCAAACCTCATAGACTCTCCCTGGCGCCTGGCCATGAGACGCTCCAAGATTTTACAGGTCAACTTCACAGCTGTTTTCGAGCCTTTGAAGTTTTGCTGTACAATTATGTCATGCATAAACAAGGCTTTCAGGGATGGCTCCTATGATCTGACAGCCACGTTCTCTGCAGGAACAAGTCCCTCAGGGATGGCTCCATGATTTGGCAGCCATGTTCACTGCAGGAGTACGTAAGAGGCAAGTGCGCTCAATGTGTTCATTGTCAAGACAAACTTCACGATGAAGTCTACCAGGCTGTCTTGACAGCATTTATGGAAGGCGACTGGATGGTCTCTCTCGACCTTCAGGAGGCATATTTCCACATTCTTATACACCCGGATTCCCAACCGTTTCTGAGGTTTGTTTACAGGAATGTGGGGTACCAGTTTCGAGCTATCGGGGATCCGAGCCTCCCTGTACTTGGACGACTGGCTTCTCAGAGCATCGTCCAGCCTTCGCTGTCTGCAGGATCTACATTGGACGTTGAGTCTGGCCAGGGAGTTGGGACTTGTGGTCAACCTAAAAGTCCCAACTGATCCCATCCCAGATTATTCTATTTTTGGGGATGGAGATTCGCAGTCAAGCCCTGCTCGAAGTCCAACTAATGCTGAAAAGAAAACGTTTATTCAGTCAGGAGTTGGAACAGTCTCGTTGGGACTCTCTCATCCCTGGAGCAGTTTGTCTCACTAGGGAGACTACCCCTTCTGCCTCTCCGGTTCCATCTAGCCTCTCACTGGAACTAGGACAAGACATTAGAGACGGTATCATTCCCAGTCTCCGAACCAATAAAGGCATGCCTGAAATGGTGGGACAGCAATATCAGTCTGAGAGAGGGACTATCCCTAGCAGTCAAGAACCCAAACCACGTGTTGTCCTCAGACGCGTCGGGTTTGGGTTGGGTGCGACCCTGGACGGTCGGGAATGCGCGGGTCTGTGGACCTCAAGTCAGAAGAGCATGCACATCAACGGCAAGGAGCTATTAGCAGTCCACTTGGCCTTGATGATATTAGGAAGCGTCTTCGAAACTAAGTGGTAGAGGTCAACTCAGACAACACCACAACTTTGGCGTACATCTCCAAGCAAGGAGGCACACACTCCTTCACGCTGCTCGAGATCGCAAGGGACCTTCTCTTATGGTCTAGAATTCGAGGCATCTCCCTGTTGACGAGATTCATCCAGGGGGACTTGAACGTCTTGGCAGACTGTCTCAGTCGGAGGGGTCAGGTGATACCCACGGAATGGACCCTCCACAAGGACGTGGGCAAGAGTCTTTGGGCTTCTTGGGGTCAACCAACCATAGACCTCTTTGCCTCCTCGTTGACCAAAAGGTTACCAATCTTTTGCTCTCCAGTCCTAGATACAGAAGCAATCTACATAGACGCGTTTCTACTGGATTGGTCTTTTATGGACTTATATGCATTCCCACCATTCAAGATAGTCAACAAGGTACTGCAGAAGTTCGCCTCTCACGGAGGGACAAGGTTGACGTTGGTTGCTACCCTCTGGCCCGCGAGAAAGTGGTTCACCGAGGTACTTCAATGGCTGGTAGACTTTCCAAGAAGTCTTCCTCTAAGGGTAGATCTGTTACGTCAGCCCCACGTAAAGAATGTCCATCAAAGCCTCCCCGCTCTTCGTCTGACTTCCTTCACACTATCGAAAGACTCTCAAGAGCTAGAGGTTTTTCGAAGGAGGCAGTCAGTGCGATTGCAAGAGCTAGGAGAGCTTCTACCATTAGAGTATACCAGTCGAAGTGGGAAGTCTTTCGAGACTGGTGCAAGTCAGCATCTGTGTCCTCGTCCAGTACCTCTGTAGCCCAAATCGCAGATTTTCTTTTACATCTGAGAAAGGTTCGCTCCCTTTCAGCTCCCACGATTAAGGGCTACAGGAGCATGTTGGCTTCGGTCTTTCGACATAGAGGCTTAGATCTTTCCAACAATAAAGATCTCCAAGATCTCCTTAAGTCTTTCGAGACCTCTAAGGAACGTCGTTTGGCAACTCCTGGATGGAACTTAGACGTGGTCCTAAGGTTCCTCATGTCAGACAGGTTTGAGCCATTACATTCAGCCTCCCTGAAGGATCTCACCCTCAAGACACTTTTCCTAGTGTGCTTGGCTTCGGCTAAAAGGGTCAGTGAACTTCATGCCTTCAGTAAGAACATCGGCTTTTCTACAGAAAAAAGCCACTTGTTCACTTCAACTTGGTTTCCTGGCCAAAAATGAACTGCCTTCTCCTCCTTAGCCTAAATCTTTTGATATTCCTTGCTTATCAGAGATCGTAGGCAACGAACTGGAAAGAGTATTATGTCCTGTTAGAGCTCTTAAGTTTGATTTAGCTCGTACTAAGTCATTACGAGGGAAATCTGAGGCATTATGGTGCTCAGTTAAGAAACCTTCATTGCCTATGTCAAAGAATTCTTTGTCATATTTTATCAGATTTTTTTTAATACGAGAAGCTCATTCTCACTTGAATGAGAAAGACCGATGTTTGCTTAAGGTTAAGACGCACGGAGTTAGATCTATAGCAACCTCCGTGGCCTTCAAGCAAAATAAATCTCTGCAAAGTATTATGGACGCGACTTTTTGGAGAAACAAGTCAGTGTTCGCGTCATTTTACTTAAAAGATGTCCAGACTCTTTACGAGGACTGCTACACACTGGGTCCATTCGTTGCAGCGAGTGCAGTAGTGGGTGAGGGTTCTACCACTACACTTCCCTAATTCCAATACCCTTTTAATCTGTCTCTTGAAATGTTTTTAATATTGTTTTATGGGTTGTTCGGAAGGCTAAGAAGCCTTTCGCATCCTGATTGATTTGGCGGGTGGTCAAAGTCATTTCTTGAGAGCGCCCAGATTAGGGGTTTGATGAGGTCCTGTTGTATGGGTTGCAGCCCTTGATACTTCAGCTCCTGGGAGTCTGTCAGCATCCTAAGAGGATCGCTGGGCTCCGTGAGGAAGACAGACTTACAAGGCAGAGTAATCGTCTAAGTCAACTTCCTCACCAGGTACCTATTTATTTTGGTTTTGTTATATTGATAACTGCCAAAATGAAAAAACTCTTAGCTTATACGCTGTAAACATAATTAACTCTGGTCTCTACCCACCTCCTTGGGTGTGAATCAGCTATTATATATTCACCGGCTAAGTTAAATATTTAAAAATGATATTTTAATTATAAAATAAATTTTTGAATATACTTACCCGGTGAATATATAAATTAAATGACCCTCCCTTCCTCCCCAATAGAGACACAGCGGGACGAGAAGAATTGAAGGTTTTGTTTACATACAAGAGTGGTATCTGGCCGACAGTTGGCGCTGGTGGGCACACCCGCAACCTTCATAGCGATCGCTCGCGAGTTTTTTAGTATGTTTTCTGTCGAGCCGCAGAGTTGCAGCTATTATATATTCACCGGGTAAGTATATTCAAAAATTTATTTTATAATTAAAATATCCTATTTCCTCAATTTCTTCATCACTTCCACTTTTCTGTTTTTTCAGATCACTTTGAGCTTCCTCTTGGCCTACTTATGGCCTCTTTAAAAAAATTACTACCCAATGAAGCTTGTTTCTGCCTGCCTTTTAAAATGTTCCTTAAATGACGCAGGCAAACGTCATTACACTGCGCAAGAACGCGACCTGTGAAAACCTTTTCGGGGTGTCTCTTTTTTACAAAAGCTGCCATTTTATGATAACGAGCTAGAGCCTCATCAATTACTGCCCTTGTCATAGGATCCCATTTCTATGTCACAGGTAGTTCACACTCAATTAATTCTCTCCCCTCTACATGCCTTGTGGCTAATGTGTATGTGTTGGCGAGATTTATCAAGGTTACATTCAGGAAGGTTGATCCAAAGCCAACCCCAACCAAGATACAGGACATAG
>NC_090765.1:19387693-19405193 GCF_036898095.1 Palaemon carinicauda | reverse complement strand
GAAGGATCCAATGTAGCACTGTCTGGCCAGTCAAAAAACCCCACAACTCTCTAGTGGTAGTATCTTAACGGGTGGTTGGTACCCTGGCCAACCTACTACCAAAATATTTAAAACTCAGAAAAAGGTAACGATAGAAAAGGCACAAAAAAAAAAACTAGCATATTCAGTTATAGAGAAAAGTTACAATAAAAGTAATAGGAAAAACGTTTGGGAAAAGTATTACTTTACTATCCATTCTGTACGAAACAAACATTATAAAACTAACAGAAACTGGAATGGAGAAAACTGCAAAAGATTAGAGAATGGGGTACATAGGAAGATTTTAGGTGCCTCTAAAAGTATAGCTAATACTACTCTAAGAGGGGTGATAGGTGCATCTTCTATGAGAGCAAGGGTGATGGGGGAAGCTGCAGTACTCAAGTCGTACCCTGAATGGGAAGAAGGAAATACTATTTATCAGAGAGAGAGAGAGAGAGAGAGAGAGAGAGAGAGAGAGAGAGAGAGAGAAGTCATAAATTTTAGAAATTTCCTTGGATATAATAGGCCTAGCGTTAAATTGTGTAAGGAAGTAAATATGCATAATGTTGTAGTACTTAGACCAAAGTAAGGTTATAAGTTGCGTAAAACTTGTAGGTCAGTGCAAGTAGATGGGCCCCAACTTGTTTTGGGAATTTCCAGTCACGCAGAGCTCTCCCTGCCCCCTGGACATTCTAGAAAAGGAAGGAAGATGGCGGAAACAACCAGTAAAGTACATAGAAGAATTAAGTATAGACATAAAGTAGATAAGAAATAAAATCCGAAACCAGAAAGTGGAATACTGACAAGTGGAAAGAAGTAATAGAAAGTAAAGTGAGCTCAGAAATATATGGAATGTGGAAGAGAGAAAGTAAAGAAGAGGAATTTTATGACAATACATTTGCTTCAGTGATGTTTCATAGAGCAAGAACTAATACGTTAAAAATAAACATAGTAAATAGACACAATGGAGGGAATGTAAACTGTAATTTTTGTGAACATGAGGAGGAAGATTTGATACAGTTTTTGTTGTTTTACCAGGAATACAGAAAAGAAAGGAATGAAATAATTGAGCTTCAACAACCATATGAAAATAGTAGGATTATTTTTATTTAGTGAAATAAGTATAGAAAAGAAAGTATTTAAAGTGCTGGAGTAAGAGCACAGAAGAAATCTGTTGTAAATATGGGATGGAAGTTGAAAAAAAGAAACCAAGAAAAGAATTATGGAAAAATAGAAGAAACTATTGAAAAAAAAAAGAAAGTGGTGAAAAAATTAAGATTCTATAGAAGGAAATGGCCCACAGCCTTATATCAGAGGAATGAATCTGGATTAGGTATCCCTTGTAATGAAGACAAGATTAAATATTCTCAATTTAAAAGCAAATTTCGGGGAAAATATGATAATTTGTGTGACCTGTGCAAAGATGAAGAAGATAATACTGAACATCTATTTCTATGCCCAAAATTAGGACAGTTAAGGAAAGTAGACACGAGTATAGGTACGCTGAAAAATCCTAGCAGTGGTCCGGTTGCCTTTATAGATAAGACAATGCAAATGAACGAAGAATTTAAAAAGTTCTAACTGACCACAATAGGTCGCCCAAACTGATGAAAGCAGGGTGTTATCCTATCTGATTTCAAGGTAGAATAGGATAAAAGTAAAGCTTCAGAATCTCGATATTAATTCATTTATGGTATAGGTAAAATAAGAAACCAGGAACCTGCGTCTAATTTCTTCTTTCGATTTTAAGCTGTTCATATTTTCCTAGGTACCTCTTATTATTGTTTCCGTCAAATCTGAGCTCGATAGATTCATTAGTTTCATGTTATAAAAAGATAGTTTGCTTCAGCGTCCTAAAAAATTCTCGAATTTCTCAAAAAGACTTATGGGTGTGTTTTAGTACCTGCAAGATTTCAGCCAATGAACATATTAGACGTCATCATGACGTCATCATGACGTCATCATGACGTCATCGCTTAAGTTAGTTGATTTCGAAAACGCCCCCATGTGGTTGTGTTTACTTTTGAAGTTGAAAGTAGAACGTTGGTGATCCGCCAGTGTATTTTTCAAAAATGAACCATAATGAGTTAGATTTCAGTGTTTTATAGTGTTAGAAATGTAATAAGATCGACCCAGGAACGTGAAATGAAAGCTGTCAACGGCTTCGAAGGTAAATACAAGTTAGTTTTTGTTGTGTTGCTAGGGATTGGTACGGACAGTACATCATGATCATCATCCAAAAGATTGGCGCCTAATCCTCCTGCCTTTCAAATAGTATTATGCTCCTTGAGAAAAGTCATAGGTTAAATATAATTGATATTCCTGTTAGCAAAGTTTTGTATGGACAGTTCTTAACGGGAAACAACATAGCATTATGGAGTAGGCCTAATTACAATCTGCAGCACAAAATTGCCAAGTCAAAAAGTTTGGTACTGGTAATTCTAGTAAAAACATTTTGTATTGTGTCTAGTTTACAGTAAATTCCCTGTTGAGATTACAGTAGTGTAGCTATACTGTCAAAATCTGCTTGACTCTAACATAAGATGGCCTTTGAACGGCAGATTTCTAACCTGGCTTCAAAAAATTTGATGCTCTTAAGAATCGTAGGGTAGGCTACATCCAGCAACTCAAACAAGGTAGTGCTAGCAGTTGTAAGAGGGTTGTTATTATGAAAATTTATTTTTATGTACTTTTTTTATATTTCTTTTGTGTACATTATTGAAAATTGATACCATTTCTAAACAGTGATATGTCATTGGAAACACGTTTATTTATTAGGCAAGGATTCGGCCACACCGAACACGACGAGCATGAAGGTTGCAGCTAAACAGTGATATGTCATTGGAAACACGTTTATTTATTAAGCAAGGATTCGGCCACACCGAACACGACGAGCATGAAGGTTGCAGGGAAAATGTTCCCGCGGCAATTTCAAACATAAGGTACCTTATGCGCATGGCCACACGGAGCGAGTGTGTAGCCGCGAACTTCTGCCACTCCCACCAAGCTATGAAACATGTTTTGAAAAAGACCATGCCCTTTTTCATCAGTTTCCAAGGGGGCACGCGTTCTGTTGTTTGTTTCTAGCCATGGTTACTGAAGAGTTTATTGGGTAGATGATCCAGAGAGCATTTGGGGGATCCTCATAATCCAATCCACAGAAATAAAAATGCGTTAGAATAACATTTGGCAGATATGAGCAATCATCTGCAAATTGATAGCAAGTTAAAATAGTGAGTGTGCCTTTTTCGTGTGTTGCAACCTATTTATTAGAGAGAGAGAGAGAGAGAGAGAGAGAGAGAGAGAGAGAGAGAGAGAGAGAGAGAGAGAGTCATAGGTTTTAGAAATTTCCTTGGATATGATAGGCCTAGAGTAAAATTGCATTAGAGTTAAATTGTGTAAGGAAGTAAATATGCATAATGTTGTAGTACTTAGACCAAAGTAAGGTTATAAGTTGCGCAAAACTTGTAGGTCAGTGCAAGTAGATGGGCTTAACTTGTTTTGGGAATTTCCAGTCACGAAGAGCTCTCCCTGCCCCTGGGTAAGAGGGATAGGGAGTAGTCATACCCTGGTGAGAGGGTTGTGTGTGCATAGCTATCTAAATATTTAGCTGTTATTTTTGATGGGTTGTGTACATTAGTAAAAAGAGGTTTAGAATTGGCTGGGGTAGAGGCAATTAAGTGTGGAAATGAATGCGATATTCAAAACTCAAATCAACATAGCTACTTTACATGTAAAAGTTCTCAGGAAATAGGAAAGAATATCTCGCGTTTAAGGACATTAATGGTATAATGCTTTGAGAGAAGAAAGCGTTTTTATTTGCTTTTACAGATGATTTGGAAAAATAGAGGGTTCAAGGAAAGATTTAATAGAAAATGGAACAAATATTTTCGAGTAGAATAAATCTATAACAAAAAGGGTTGATTAGAATAAACAATTTATCAATCAATATCTGAGCGATTAATAGATTTGTAATAAATTGGATTTAAATATAGCCTACCATTTTACTGACGAAGTGATTTAATATATCATCAGTAGTCACTTTCAGATCGGTTATATAGTTTTAGGATGTTTCAGGTTAGCTCATGTTATAAGACCAAGAAAGCTGTAGTTCTTCACACAACAGAAATTTTAGTATGTTTACTTTTGATATTAAGGATAGGCCTAAGATTGTAACATTTGTAACCTATTAGGCTAATCTTTATATATGTATTTTATAATGAAACAATATAGTTTATTAATATGATTTTTCCCTGCACTTTTCAAGGCCTTAAATCCAACATTTGAAAAAAAAAAAAAAAAAAAAAAAAAAAACAGCAGGTTACGTAATTGCCAGGGCCACTTGGGTTCTTAATATATTAATTTGATAAAATTAAAGTTACGGACGGAATAACAGTTTAAACAGAAAAAAATAGTTTCTCGTAGTAAATAACGTGCTTTCACTGAATGTGACCTTAATTTCAACAGCAAATAAATCGAAAATCCGCTAGCACGTCTAAAAACTGGGATTTTTTTTTTTTTATTTATTAGAAATGTAATGGTTTTTGCTCCACCGTGCGCTTGCTTCGCTCACGGAAAAAGAAAAACATTAAGCTTCTACTGGTAAGAGGTACTTGCTAACTCCATTGATTATTATTTCTTGGATAATTAAGTTTTTATTTGCAGTGAAAATAAAAATGATTTTCGAAGAAAATGGACGTTTTCCTATTGGGAACACCCGATTGTTTATTAGAAAAGTTTTTTTTTTATCGTCCGTAACTATAATAAAACCAATTTTGTTTGACGAAGAAATAAAAAGACTTCGGCCATATTTTCCTTTGCTTTCTCACTGGTTATTTTAAGAGATTAAGCTTATAAAATACATGGCCTTTTATTGATTACGTATGTGGCGCACATAATTAGTTGCCGTGGAATACGATATATTAGATTGGTTTAGTGCACGGAAATTTATATAGATCATAGATGTAATCGCTCGTTTTCTTTGGAATGCAATTACATATTTAAAGAAAACGCGATTTTCTTGCAACATTTACTGTACGTATACTAGTATATTTTATCGGCAAATCCATTCATCTTATTTACGAAAAAAGGATTTCTCCCGAAGTAGCGCCGACCAATCCTTGATAATGGTTTTGTAAATAGATATATGTTTTTAATAATGCGTACGTTATGTGAAATATTCGAACAGGCAAGAAATAAGTTAAATAGCCCTCTGCCCGTTTCCCGGTCTTACCCTTCTTTCACCCCTTTCACCTCTTCCATACCTGTAAATTTTTATTCATAATTGACGAATATGAATTTATTGATATAATCGATAATTATAGCTCACAGCGTGATTTTAGTCAATGGACATTCAAACTCCAAAAGTAGTTTTCCTGCCCTCCTCTCTTTGTGTTATAATTATCTTAAAAACAACGACGTTCTCATGATTAGTGATAATCGTGTAAATTGTATTGCCTTATAGATAGGAAATGCAATTGTACATTAATATTTCTTTTTGCCTGAGGTAATTTCATATATGCTACTTGCTTACTTTATTAAGTCATGTATTTCAGTTTAATTCTGGCGATTAGTCGCAAATATACGTAAGATTTTATATATATTTTATGTACTAAGTCTGATATTTTTTTAATGGAAATACGAAAAAAACTGGCCAATAATTACCAGTTATGAAGGTCTAGAAATCATGAGAAACTCAGACTTTATGGTTGTATCAGACAATATGTTTGTAAGCCTCTGCTGGTATATTTGACTTTGAATTATTGAATTGTGATTATATATATATATATATATATATATATATATATATATATATATATATATGATTTATTCTACTTGCATGTCCGTTTATTATTATTATTATTATTATTATTATTATTATTATTATTATTATTATTATTACTTGCTAAGCTATAACCCTAATTGGAAAAGCAGGATCCTATAAGCTCAGGAGGCCCTAACAGGAAAAAATAGCTCGGTGGGGAAAGGAAAAAAGGAAAATGAAATATTTTAAGAAGAGCAACAACATAAAAATAAAAATCTCCTATATAAACTATAAAAACTTTAACAAAACTACAGTAAGAGAAATAAGATAGAATAGTGTGCTTGAGTGTATCCTCAAGCAAAAGATATTACGTCAATTTTAACCAATAAGGTTAATCACAGTGATACTAATAAAAATGAAATATGCATTATCTCAAATCATTTATCAATATCTAATCTAAGCTTACAAACAAACACTAACAATACCAATGAAATCTCCCTTACAAGAATCCGTTTCCAAGAAAGTTTCAGTAACTTACGTTTTTGTAATTTTAATAACTTTTTATTGCTATGATTATCAATTGCGACCTTTTTTGCCAGAAATAATTGAAATTACAAGCAGAGAGATTGGTTATAAATTAATCTCTTAATTTCTTCTAGTTTTTAATTTTGTTTATGTATTCTCATTGTGGAAAAGCATTGTTGTTATGAGAGAGAGAGAGAGAGAGAGAGAGAGAGAGAGAGAGAGAGAGAGAGAGAGAGAGAGAGAGAGAGAGAGAGAGAGAGAGAGAGAGAACGGAATCACTAGTCTTTGTAATGGAATATATCGTATTCTAAGCTATACTATATTGAAGACCAAACCAACTCATTTTGATTTATGATATAACGAAGTATGAAAAAGAAAAGAATTCCTAGGCTATACACTACCTACAGCCACGTAGGCCTAACGAAAATTTGTGTTGGCCTTTAGTTGCTAATGTGTTGTTAAATCATGTTTTCTCTACCTTTGTATCTTAGGCCTATCCATCTTATTTACATTTTAGTCGCATCACAATCCTCTCCAAAATATACGGCCGTAGTTTTAAAGTGTTCTACATAAAGATGTTTGATATCTCTCTCTCTCTCTCTCTCTCTCTCTCTCTCTCTCTCTCTCTCTCTCTCTCTCTCTCTCTCTCTCTCTCTCAATTTCCATAAGTTGAACTCCGTAGAAATATGCCAAAAGACTCAGTTCATTGTAAATTGTATAAAGTATTTTGTTTCATTGGTGTTATAGTTTTAATTATACTGTATAGTTTTCTAATAATTATATAATTACGGTAATGTTATATGGATATACAGTAGTATCATATTGTCTTAGCACGGAAAAAAAGCGCGGGAAGATTTATTGGTGCCAGTACTTTTTCCCGCCAAACTATCTTCCTCCTCCTCCTCCTCCATCAAATAGCCATCGATGGTACTAAACGCATAGTATAGTATCCTAAGGGGGCGTGTACGTATCATACGTATGCATTCACTCTTGCATATAAAGTCATAGGCTATAACAGAGCTTCAATATATTACCAAGGTGTACATGTTTGTGTAAATCCTGCTACTTTTATGGATATACTGCAGCAGGGAGCAATGTGCTTGCTGTTTGCTACCTTTTTTATACTGCATGTCAACATTACCATATCACTAGATAAGTATTAAATGATGACAGAGAAATAAGTAAAAATACCTTGGACATACTGGGCTGCATTCGCCATTGGAGCTTTTTGGGCTTGTAACATTCTGGTTTTCCTCTCAAGTTGCGACTTAGCCACTAGTAGTGACAGTAAAAAGGAAAGAAAAATTAGAGGACCAATTTCATGTTTAAGGAAATTCCTCTGAAGAGATTTTATTGTATTTGATTCAAATACTAGAATTCCCCAGCAATCCTTTACCTCCATATCCTCTGACTCTTAACATTCAGCGGAATTATCGGATATCTTTTGCTTTTTAGAGTACCGTACTGTGGCAACGTAACTGTTAGGTTCTAACAGAGAGGTGAGGTGAATGCAATTAACCATTATTCAACAGACAATGAGCTTGAATTCATGCAGTTGCGAGCAAGAATGTCACAAAAGTTTAAACAAGCAAAATCATGCAATGGCAAGCTTAAGCTGTTTGTTCTGTTATTATTTTTCCATTACTTACTTACTTGCTTACTTGTTTTGGGTTCAAATCCAACCCTCCACTGAAGTCGAGTGAACTACTTCTCGGGCGGGTCCATATTAATCATCTAACGAAACATTTTCATTATAACTTATACAATTCTTTGATTGTAGCATCTTCCAAATCATATGATCTTGTGAAAAGTAATGTCTTTAGTTTCTTCTTAAATTCAATTGCTTCCTTTAGGTTCTTCATTTCAGTTGGCAGTTTATTATAATGTCTAGGCGCACAGTAGCTAAAAGCCCTTTCACCAAATTTACTATTTGTTCTTGGTTCAGATAGCCTATGTTTGTCACTCATATGTCTTGTGTTAACATTTGTTTCTAGTTCTAGTTTGTTCAGGCATTCTTTTAGATATTTTGGTTCATTTTGGTTCAGTATCTTAAACGTTAGTAAGAGTAGCTTGTATTCAATTCTCGCTTTTACCGGCAGCCAGTGTAATTTAATTAGTGCAGGGGTATCCCTTTCCATATTGTGTAGTCCTTTTATTAATCTAGCGGCTCTGTTTTGTACTCTCTGAATTTTCTTCAGCTTATAATTTGGTAAGCCATAGAACAGTGAGTTGCAGTAATCAATTCTTGAAAATATGTGGTGATTAATGAGTATGGCCATAGATTTTTCATCTAAGTATTTACTAATAAATGCTATGTTTCTAATATGATAGTTACAATTTCTTACCATATTATTTATATGTTCATTCATTGTCAGTCTATCATCCATGATTACTCCAAGATTTCTGACAGATTTCTTTAGGTCAATGATCGATTGACCTATTTCAATTCTTTGGAAGCATTCGATTCCTTTTATACCTTTTTAATTTCCAAAAATAATACATTCACTTTATCTTCATTGAGCTTGAGCTTTTTTGTTAACATCCACGCCTTAATGTCATTCATTATTTCATGTATCTTTCTTTTAGCTGGTTAATTACACGAGTAAGGTCAGTTGTTGAATATTAGCTTCTAAAACCTGCCTGATCTCTTGCCTGAATAAAGTCTAGCTTTCTTTCCATTCGGCATAATCTGAGTTTTAAAATATTTCATATATGGCTGACAGTAAAATTATTGGACGGTTATTTTCAAGGTCACTTGTGTCTCCTTTTGAGAAATAATAACCATACTGAAGACATGGAGCAGTTTTGCAAACATTTTGTGTAAAGTTCATCGAAATTTACTACCATGAAATATCCTCCATCTATTATTAAATCATTTGTTATGCCACATTCTTCTGCTTTGCATCTTTTCATGCCTTTTAATGCTTTCTTTACTTATACTGCTACTTCCGGTACCGGGTCAGGAATTTCATTATTTCTATTGGCAACGCTATTTCTTATATCGCTATTG
The DNA here is from genome assembly GCF_036898095.1 of Palaemon carinicauda. Lineage (NCBI taxonomy): Eukaryota > Metazoa > Arthropoda > Malacostraca > Decapoda > Palaemonidae > Palaemon > Palaemon carinicauda. Next base: position 19,395,876 of record NC_090765.1, on the reverse strand, counting down.
TATAACATTGTATAGAAATCCTCTGCAAATTTTATCACCCCATCTCTATTGGTGATATATCCATTTTCATACGTTAAAGCAAATATCTGTTGGCACACTATTACAAGTCTTCTTTTCATTAACTTGAAACTTTCTTTCCTTAGTGGTTAGCCAATTTTGGACTATTTTCATTTACGAATTTCTTGTGTTTTTAATTTGTTTATAGTTTTTAGATAGTTTTGCAAGTTCTATCACATCTCACTTGGATTTTACCTTAATTTCCAATCCTTTTGATGTTTTCTGATAGTTTTTCTTGATCCTGTTTTGGAACTTTTCCACTAATCTCTTGTGCTGATTCCACTACAAATTTTGTTAAATTACCGTTTATTTCTTCTTTATTTGCTTTCATTTCGTCACGTAGCTAGAAGTATCTATTTTGTATTGCAAAACTAAATTTATCACACTTTTCTCTTATCACAGGAGTGTTTATTTTCTTTTTTTCGAATTTTCTTTTTTTTTTCTTTCCTTAGATCTAGACAAATTTTACTACTCACAATCTTATGGTCGCTTGACTTTAATTTGTTCAACACTGGTACATCTTTAACTAAATCAACTTTGTTTTCACTGAGAATGAAATCTATTTCCTTTTTCTTTTCTAGATTTGGGCTTCTCCATGTTCATTTTCTATTATAAAAAAAGGTTCTTATGGTTATTAGTTTTTTTTTTTTTTCCTACAATTTTTACAAGCATGTCTCCTATGTTGTTTCCTGTGCCTAAAGCTGATTCCCCTCTCTTCTTTTGACCCACTTTTGCATAGAAATCACCCAAAACAAATGCAATTTAAAGTCTTATGTTTTTTTTAAAGATATCTCTAGATCTTCATAAAAAATTTCACTTTCTTCATTTATGTTGGATGTTGTTGGCGCATACGTTTGAATGATCTTCATTTTATACTTATCATTGAGTTTGATAATCATTCCTGGAATTTTATCCCTGATAATATAAAATTCTTTTATATTACCTACACGCCTTTTATAAATAAGAAAGTCCACTCTATTTTCTTTGTTCCCTTCATGGCCTCTGAAGCAAAAGATATGACCCTCTTTTAACTCTATATAAGATTCCTAAGTTATTCTAACTTCTCTCAATCCAATTATATCACTGTTTATTTATTTCAGTTCTTCTAGCAACACAGTAAGATCTTCCCTAGACAGGGTCCTGACATTGTACGTTGCTAGGTTCAGCTTCAAAAGGGTGCCTTTTCTATTATACACACACACACACACACACACACACACACACACACACACACACACACACACACACACATATATATATATATATATAATATATATAATATACAATATATGTATATATTTATATATATAATATATATATATATATATATATATATATATATACATATACATATACATATATATCATATATATATATATATATATATATATATATATATATATATATATATATATATATATATATATATATATATATATATATATATATATACTTACACACTTATATATGCATAAATATGTGTGTATGGATACATATGTAAATATACAAGTATATGTATATATATTTATATATATATATATATATATATATATATATATATATATATATATATATATATATATATATATATATATATTTTTTTATTGACCATTGCAGTGTTATCATGTCTATGAAGTACTTCTCTGTTTATGAGGTTCTCATCTTCATACTGCATCACCATAGTTTAAAGTCAATAACAAATTACATAATTATTAATTTAAATATTAAATAATTTTCTTCTGTGAACTACAAAAAAAATGTATATATAAACACCGTTAAAACTTTAAAGATAAAATTGTAACTGAAAAACAAATGATAGATATAATAAATCGAAAGTAATAACATAATAGGCTTAGAAAACTGGAAGCCCTAACTTGATCGATATTGGGAATGAGTTTATAGCAAAGAATCAACATCGTTAGTATGATTTTGGTAAATTTATCAAGTAGGCCTACCAGTATTTTATGATAGTAATTGTGTACAAATTGTAATTGGTCATATAAAAATTGTCCATAAAAATATAATTTTGGGGTTGCTACAATCTGCTTGTCAGATGCCAGAAAATCGCATCTAAGGGAGATTCTTCTTTAAAAAAAAAAAAAAAAAAAATCTGGGGGAGGATCCCCAGTCGTCAGTGACTTCTTAAACTTTAGCACCCCCCCCCAAAAAAAAAAAAAAAAAAAAAACACCCCTACGCCCCTAGAGAGAATGTGTCTACTGTAACCATTAACTAGATATTTTATTATTAATAGCCCAATTGATACCTTACCCTATTTTCTCACAATTGTTGAATAAGATTATATCTGCAAAATATCCTTTTGTATCCATATGAAAAAGGCTCCATAAGAGAATAGTAACGGCAATACATCTCATGCGGTGCATTATATGCATTACAAAATTAATGATCTTTGGAGGGCCCTTCGACCTGTATCTGCAAAGGACTCAGACATGTCCTTCCACACGTGTCTGTTTATGGTATTTCTTAGATGCCAGTCTATACCCGTAATTTTTCTTAGCTCGTCAATCGATTGTCTTCTCTTCTTTCCCCTGCTTTGTTTGCAATCTCTAGGGACCCATTCTGTTAGTCCTAGAGTCATTCTATTCTCTGTGATTCTTATTATATGCCCTGCCCATGTTCATTTCTTTTTCTTACATGTCGTTAGAATATCCTCTACCTTAGTTTGCTCTCGTGTCCATGTTGCTCCTTTTCTGTCTCTTAGCGTTATGCCTACCATTATTCTTTCTATAGCTCTTTGAGTTGTAAGTAGCTTATGTTCTAAGGCTTTTGTTTCTGATGCATAATTTAATGCTGATAGAACCATCTGCATATATATATATATATATATATATATATATATATATATATATATATATATATATATATATATATATATATATATATAGCCTTCTGAAAATGTTTTAAATATTCAAGAGGCTATGTAGTGATGTAGATGAGTCGTTTCTTAAAATAATTTTTGAATTTTTAAGAAATAGATTGCAAAGAGTTGTTGTTGTTGATGGGTACCATAGTGAGTAGGGGAATGTGATATCTGGTGTTCCTCAGGATATTGTTCTTGGCCCATTACTTTTCCTACTACTGTATATATACACGACATGCGGTTTAGCTAGAAAACTAGCTCGTTGCTTATGCAGGTGATGCTACTCTCTTTGTACAATTTCCATCTCTTGATTGTAGATGTTTAACGATGTTATTGATCTCAATATATTTTATATTTTTTATTCATTACTTTTCATTTAGTTTATTTATTTTCTTTTTACCTTTTCTAACTGGGGCTATTTTTAATTGTTGGGACACTTGGTCTTATGGCATCCTGCTTTCCCAACTAGAGTTGGATCTTAGGTAATTATACTACTACTACTACTACTACTACTACTACTACTACTACTACTACTACTACTACTACTACTACTACTACTACTAATAATAATAATAATAATAATAATAATAATAATAATGATACTACTACTACTACTAATAATAATAATAATTTTTATTATTATTATTATGATTATTATTATTATTATTATAATGATAATAGGAAAATGGCCAGACCCCAGACAAGAATAAGGACATGTCCGAGGTCTTTGTCCTGCAGTGGACTAGCAACGGCTGTATTTATTATTGTTGTTATATATGTGTGTGTGATTCCTCAAGGGTAAAGCAATAGCTTAGTATAGATAGCTCTAAAGAATTATTATTATTATTATTATTATTATTATTATTATTATTATTATTATTATTATTATTATTATTATTATTATTATCATCGTGATGATTTTCATTTGATTACTTTAATTTTTCAACTATTTTATTACCGAGATATCAATAAGTATTCAGGAATAATAATCAACTTAAACGGAAATGAATATTACCACAAGTTAAAACGTACGAGAAGAAATCGTACCGAAGCAGAGAGAAGGAGGAGGAAGAGGAGTAGGAGGAAGAAGAAGAGAAGAAGAAGAAGATGAAGGAGGAGGAGGAGGAGGAGGTCACGATGATTGCAAAGTCAATCAGGGCTAAGTAGAGCAGGTCCTGTTTGGCCAGGGCGGAATGTCAACAATAACATCCTCGTAAAGGAAAATAGGTTTCAGACCTCGTTTAGAAGGTACAAATATGTTTTGGTTGATATTTCCGTTATTGATGTATGTGTTATTTATTTTATTTATTTTATTTATTCTATTTCATAAGATTTCGGGTGTGGTTTAGAAGTTGCAGGTGTATGTATTGATATTTCAGTGATTTATAAATTTGTCATGTACTTAGTTTGATAAATACATGGGATACCTTAACGTGGTGAAAGGGTTTGTGTATCGCCATGATCAGTAAAGCTGTATTAGTCGGGGCCACCCATACTAGGGTGGTTTGCTGTGGGCTATCAGACTAGTCTCCACCATCGCCAATCCTCAGTGGTCAGCGTGGTGGTGAAAATGGCCAAACCACAGACATGACTAAGGACATGTCTGAGGCCCTTGGCCTGCAATGAAATCGAAGCGGCTTTATTTGTTGTAGTTTGATGAGGCTTCAAACTTTCTATAGACATTTAAATACACGTATCAATTGCTATTTTAGTTATTAATATATTAATCATGCATTTTATTTGGTTATAACTATTTTGTTTAATCTCTTGGTTAATGTATCCAATATTTGTGTATTTTTTTAGTTTTCTTTCTTGACGAATATCGGCGTGGTGATCGAGATAAGGATGACGCAATACTTTTTTTTTTTTTATTTTTTTTTATTTAGACTAATTTAAAATGGTGACACTCGTATCCTCGTTATTTTTTGACGCTCCATATTATATATTTCTAGTATTTTATAACTGTAATCTAATATTAATTGATTTAGAATCATAAACCCATAGATAATTTTCATAATTATTTAACCATGCAGCCATACGACGTATTTAAAGGTACTATTCTTCGCCACACAATGAGAAAAATCAAACATAAAATCAACGACATTAAGTAAATAATTTAATCCAATAATCAAGTTTAGAAAGTGGTTTTGCCATTCCATGAAGTCTGCAAAAGTAGGTTCTTAAAACATGCAGAATTTACTAGGGAACTTATCCTTCATTTACACGGTTTCCTAGTTTTATTTACCATATAAAATTATTAATGTAAACCCCATAAAATCATATGAGTAATAAAAGCACTGTTTACCGAAACAATTGAAGAATGGATCTTAATATCAAATAACAGAAAAAGAAGTTTGATACTGCAGGAACACTGATGTCATCTAAGTGGTATGGGGAATTTTCTATTTTTTTTTTCTACACATGTACAAAGACTTTGGTGTGTTCTGGAGTCGATGCATCACCAGTTGTTATGCCTGTTACTGTTAACTGTGAGTCACAAGGATATATATATATATATATATATATATATATATATATATATATATATATATATATATATATATATATATATATATACTGCATATATATGTATATATGTGTGTATGTATGTGTGTTTGTATGTATGTATATGTAATTTATATATGTATGATAGGGTTGCCAACTCTGACAATCCCAATAAAGGACAATAAAAAAGGTAGCCATATTTTTGAATTAAGGTTTAAATTTAATATAAATTTGAATATAATTTAACCTTACCTTTACACTAGCTTTTAGTTTTAAAGTTACATTTTTTTCTGACTTTTGGTATACTTCAGCAACTGTCGATCATGTTTTATTTTTTCCCGATAATTCCGAACAAGTGTCTTTCAAGTTAAAGTATATGAAATGTTCACTTTTCATTAGTTCTAAGGAACATCTGTTTCTTTCATTTCGCCATTTAGATGATATTAAACTAAAATGAGCTCACAGGATGTTAATATTCCAGGGAATGAAAGCGCAAATGAAACTATTTTTGAAAATATTGAGGCACTTCTGATTTGCACTTTTTAAAATTATGTGCCATTTGCTGCTTGTTGTTTTGCATTCTGCAAACAGTTCACAACTTTGAATCTTTCTGAAACTCTTTTGAATTAGTAAAACTTCATCAAATAGGTTATCCAGCTTTTTTGAATGAGCAAAAATTCATCAAAGAGGGTATTTCAATTTCAAATTTTCTACTTTATGTACAAATTTCTGATATCTTGGCAAGGTATTTCTTTATAAACTTCATTTGACGACTTTCCAAATGTTAAATTTTCATCAAAATATATATATATTTTTTTTTTCAAATAAGTTATGACATAAAAATTAATCTAAAGTTTTCAGTTGTCTCTTGAGCTTCAGTTGTATCGACAATTTTAAGAATTTGGCGAACTTGATGCCCAAAGAATTTTTCATCATATCAACATTTCGTTCTCCAGTTCCTGAACGGATGATTCAAATATCCCATATACAAAAACAAGTGTCTGGCAGTATATATATATATATATATATATATATATATATATATATATATATATATATATATATATATATATATATATATATATATATATATATACTGTATATATATCATCAGCCGCTACTAGTCCACTGTAGAACAAAGCCCTCAGACATGTCCTTCCACTTGCGTCTGGTTATGGTCTTTCTGTGCCAGTCCACACAGCAAACTTTGCTAGTTTGTCAATCCATCATCTTATCTTCCTTAGTTCGTTTATAATCTCTAGGGACACATTCTGTTATTCTTAAAGTCCATATATTGTCTGTCGTTCTCATTATATGTCCTGTCCATGTCCATTTCTATTTTTACATGTTGCTAGAATATTATCTACTTTCGTTTGCTCTCGTTTCCATGTTGCCATTTTTTTTCTGTCTTATTGTTATCCCCATAATTATTCTTTCCATAGTTCTTTGAGTTGTAACCAGCTTATGTTCTAAGGCTTTAGTATGGCTCCAAGTTTCTGATGCTCAAGTTCATACTGGTAGGACCATCTCCTTAAATACTTTAATTTTTAGAGAAAGTGGCATCTTCCTTTTCATACTGTTTACCAAATGCTCTCCATCCCATGCTTATCCTTATTTTAATTTCGGTCTCGTGCCCTGGGAAAATACTACCAGTCTGTCCTAAGTATGTATGTATGTATGTATGTATTATTATTATATTTATTATTATTATTATTATTATTATTAAATGCTAAGCTACAACCCTAGTTGGAAAATCAAATGCTATAAGCCCAGGGGCCCCTACAGGGAAAATAGCCCAGTGAGGAAAGGAAATAAGGAAAAATAAAATATTTTAAGAATAGTAACAACAATAAAATAAATATTTCCTGTAGAGAAAACATAAAAACTAACAAAACAAGAGGAAGAGAAACTAGATAGAACAGTGTGCCTGAGTGTACCCTCAAGAAAAGAAACTCTAACCCAAGAGAGTGAAAGACCATGGTACAGACGCTATGGCACTTCCCAAGACTAGAGAGCAATGGTTTGATTTTGGAGTGTCCTTCTAATAGAAGAGCTGCCTACCATAGCTGAAGAATCTCTTCTACTCTTACCAAGAGGAAAGTAGCCACTGAACAATTACAGTGCAGTAGTTAACCCCTTGAGTGAAGAAGAATTGTTTGGTAATCTCAGTGTTGTCAGGTGTATGAGGATAGAGGAGAATATGTAAAGAATAGGCCAGACTAGACTATTCGGTGTATGTGTAGGCAAAGGGAAAGAACAGTAACCAGAGAGAAGGGTCCTATGTAGTACTGTCTGGCCAGTCAAAGGACCCCACAACTCTCTAGCGGTAGTATCTCAATGAGCAGCTGGTGCCCTGGCCAACCTACTACCCTTTTCATTAACAATCTCTAGAGGTTCGCCCATAATTCTTATTTATTGTCTCTGCATTTTCATTTAACATTATCTTAGTTTTACTCGTGTTCATTTTCAGTCCTACATTTCTGCTTTCTCTTCGAATCTTCTATCATCTTTTGTAATTCTTCCCACGATTCACTAAACACAACTATGTCATCTGCAAATTTTAAGTTAGTAAGGTATTCCCCAATAATAATAATTCCTACATTTTTCCAATCTAAATTCTTAAAAACTTCTAGGTATGCTGTGAATAATTTAGGAAGAATGGGGTTTCTTTATCTAACTCCTTTCTCAATCGGAGTTATCTCCCTATCTTCATGTAGCTTTAGGATTACTGTATTTCCTGTA
>NC_090765.1:19360193-19372693 GCF_036898095.1 Palaemon carinicauda | reverse complement strand
GAACAAAGAGCATCCCCAAACCATCTCCATCTACCCCTCACCATGATCTCATCCACATGTGGCGCTCAAGTAACCTCTCTTAGTTTCATTTCTAATCCTGTCCTGTCATTTAACACCCAATATTCTTCTGAGGGCTTTGTTCTCAAATCTACAAAATGAGTTTCTTTAATATACCAAGATTCACGACCATACAGTAACACCAATCTCACTAAACTGATATATGGCCTGATTATTATATGTAATTTTAGGCGACCTGATTTCCAAATTTGACTTAACCTAGCCATCCTCTGATTTGCTTTTTTCAATCTTTCATTAAACTCAAATTCTAAAGCTCCTATATTAGATACCAAAGTTCCTAAATATTTAAATAATTCTACCTCAATCCTTTATCCTTCCAAAGATATTTCATCTTCCATTGCATATTCCGTTCTCATCATCTGTCTCTTCTATTTATCTCGAGCCCAACCTCATGTGATTTTTCATGCATTCTGGTAAGCAAGCTTTCCAAGCCCTGTTGTGTTCTGCTAATTAGGACAGCGTCATCAGCATACTCTAGGTCTCCTAATTTTCTGTTACCAATCCAGTCCAATCCTTCTCCACCATCCCCAACCGATCTATGCATTACAAAATCTATGAGGAGGATAAACAGCATAGGTAACAACACATTCCCTTAGAGTACTCCACTTTTCACTGGAAATTCGTTTGATAAGACGCCACTAACATTAACTTTGCATTTGCTATGCTTATGAACAGACAATTAAATTTACATATTCGTGAGGAACTCCATAATGTCACAGGATTCTCCACAAAATTTGCCAGAGCACATAATCAAAAGCTTTTTCATAGCCCACATATACCATAAAAAGTGGAATTCTATATATTGCTGTACCACATGTCTTAAATGAAAATTTGGTCAGTACACCTTCTACCTTTTCTAAATCCTGCTTGTTCATCTCTCAACTTTTCATCAATCTTTCTCTCTAGTCTCTTTAGAATGAGCATTCTATATATTTTCATGACAGCTGACGTAAGTGTGATGCCTCTGTAATGATTGCAATCAGTCAGATCTTTTTTTTTTTTTTTTTTTTGTCATTTTCACCAGCACTCCTAGCTCCCATACATAAGACTTTGCCTCTTCACGCCACATTCTACAAAATAATCTTGTAGGTAATCTGGGAGTCACTTCATTTTCAGGCAATATCATCTCGGCAGTTATTCCTTTGTATCAAGGGGTTTTCCATCTTTTGAGTTTTTTTTTAAGAATAGCTTCGACTTCAAACACACCTAATTCATTCATGGGCACATCAAGGTCTTCATCAGTTTCAGGTATATCAACCAAATTATTCCCTTCGTATTTCCTATTCATGACCTCACTAAAGTGTTCAATCCAACGTTACTTTTCTTCATGTTCTTTCGTTATAACAGATCCATCTTTCTTTTTGATGGGCATATGCTTCTTTTTTCCCGTAGAGATTTCATTAATAATTCAAAGAGCAATTCCTACAACAAAGCCACTCCCTGAATTCATAGCTTTGTCAGCCTCATCTGCTTTCCTGTCTAAATATTCTCTCCAATCATTCCTGATATTTCTTTTGACCTCACTATCAATACTGAAATACTTGGCATGTTCTGCCTTGTAATTTTCATTACTTCCTCGAAAACTTTCAACAATCAATTTCTGTCTTTGTCTTCTTTTTATAGTATCCCAAGTATCATTTGATATCCATGGTTTTCTCCTTGTAACTGAATGTTCCAAAACTTCGTCTCTTAAAGTCTCTTAAGACTGTAAATCGATTCCTGTGCTCATCCTCTAGAAGCTTAGTTGTATCAAACTTAGGTATTCTATCTACATTTCTGTTGGGCTCTTTCAGTTTTAATATTTGTGTGGCAATGGGGTGCTGGTGATCACTACCAATAACTGCACCTCTATAGCTTGTTATATTTCCCAGAGTTCTCCTTCTCTCTTTATCAATGGCTATGTGATCTATTTGATATTTGTAATTGCCACATGGTGAAGTCCTTGTATATTTGTGGATCTCCTTGTGCTGGAAAAGAGTACCTCCAGTAACAAGATTGTTTGTTGAACAATAACTTAAAAAATGTGCCCCATTTTCATTTGCAACTTCGCCAAGAACCTCAACATCCATCACATTTTCTATCCCTTCCAACTTTAGCATTGAAGTCATTAATCACAATTTTCATATCTCTGTAGGTTCTCACCTATTATACTCTGCAGTTCTTCACAGTATTCATCTTTCCTTTCTTCATTTGATTCGCCTTGGAAGATGGAATCTTCGGGATCTTGAACCCTTCTGTGAAGCCTCTTCCCTTTTTGCCCGGAAGGCATGCTGTAATGCGTTTGCGGGGAGGGGAACGGGGAAATTTTAACCTGTCAAAAAATTTTCATTCTTTTTGCCTCTCACGCGAGTGCGAAGGAGAGTACTGGAGCGTTGGCGCACAGGATGCTGCTGGTGCTCAGTTTCTGCTGAAGCAAAGTTTTTGGTGAAGGCCCAGAAAAGCGCTGGCACACAGAAACCAACGCGTAGGGTGAATATACAAAGAATAGGCCAGACTATTTGGCCTCTATTTTGAGGTACCTTACCTCTAGCATTTGAGGCTCTTTGACCTTTTATTTTGATGTGCCATACTTAACATTAGAGGATATTTAAGCTCTATTTTGAGGTGCCATACCTTTAGTATTAAGGGCTCTATGACCTCTATTTTGAGGTACTATAATCTTAGCATTATATGTTCTTTGATCTCTAATTTGAAGTGCTTTACCTCTAGCATTAGAGGCTCTTTGACCTCTATTTTGAGGCTCCTTACTTTTAGCATAAGAGGCTCTTTGACCTCTATTTTGAGGCTCCTTACTTTTAGCATTTGAGGGTTTTTGACCTCTATTTTGAGGCTCCTTACGTTTAGCATTGAAGGGTCTTTGACCTCTATTTTGAGGCTCCTTACTTTTAGCATTAGAGGGTCTTTGAACTCTATTTTGAGGCTCCTTACTTTTAGCTTTAGAGTCTCTTTGACCTCTGTTTTGAGGCTCCTTACTTTTAGCATTAGAGGGTCTTTGATCTCTATTTTGAGGCTCCTTACTTTTAGCATTGGAGGGTCTTTGACCTCTATTTTGAGGCTCCTTACTTTTAGTATTAGAGGGTCTTTGACCTCTATTTTGAGACTCCTTAGTTTAGCATTGGAGGGTCTTTGACCTCTATTTTGAGGCTCCTTACTTTTAGCATTAGAGGGTCTTTGACCTCTATTTTGAGGCTCCTTACTTTTAGCTTTAGAGTCTCTTTGACCTCTGTTTTGAGACTCCTTACTTTTAGCATTTGAGGGTCTTTGACCTCTATTTTGAGGCTCCTTACGTTTAGCATTGGAGGGTCTTTGACCTCTATTTTGAGGCTCCTTACTTTTAGCATTAGAGGGTCTTTGACCTCTATTTTGAGGCTCCTTACTTTTAGCTTTAGAGTCTCTTTGACCTCTGTTTTGAGGCTCCTTACTTTTAGCATTAGAGGGTCTTTGATCTCTATTTTGAGGCTCCTTACGTTTAGCATTGGAGGGTCTTTGACCTCTATTTTGAGGCTCCTTACTTTTAGCATTAGAGGGTCTTTGACCTCTATTTTGAGGCTCCTTAGTTTAGCATTAGAGGGTCTTTGACCTCTATTTTGAGGCTCCTTACTTTTAGTATTAGAGGCTATTTGACCTCTTATTTTAAGGGTCCTTACTTTTAGCATTAGAGGCTCTTTGACCTCTATTTTGAGGCTCCTTGCGTTTAGCATTAGATTGTCTTTGACCTCTGTTTTGGTGTTCCTTACTTTTAGCATTAAAGTCTCTTTGACCTCTATTTTGAGGCTCTGTAGGTTTAGCATTAGAGGGTATTTAACCTCTATTTTGAGGCTCTTTACTTTTAGCATTAGAGGATCTTTGACCTCTATTTTGAGGCTGTTCACTTCTAGCTTTAGAGTCTCTTTGACCTCTATTTTTAGGCTCCTTACTTTTAGCATTAGAGGCTCTTTGACCTCGGTTTAGAGGCTTCTTACATTTAACATTAGATGCTCTTTGACCTATTTTGAGGCTCCTTATTTTTAGCGTTAGAGGCTCTTTAACCTCTATTTTGAGGCTCCTTACTTTTAGCATTAGAGGGTCTTTGACCTCGATTTTGAGGTGCAGTATCTCATGCATTAGAGGCTCTTTGACCTCTATTTTGAGGCTCCTTACTTTAAGCATTAGAGGGTCTTTGACCTCTATTTTGAGGCTCCTTACTTTTAGCATTAGAGGCTCTTTGACCTCTAATTTGAGGCTCCATACTTATATCATTAGAGGCTCTTTGACCTCTATTTTGAGGCTTCTTATGTTTAGCATTAGAGGTTCTTTGACCTCTATTTTGAGGTTCCTTACTTTTAGCATTAGAGGGTATTTGACCTCTATTTTGAGGCTCCTTACTTTTATTATTAGAGGCTCTTTGACCTCTATTTTTAGGCTCCATACTTTAGTCATTAGAGGCTCTTTGACCTCTATTTTGAGGCTTCTTATGTTTAGCATTAGAGGCTCTTTGACCTCTATTTTGAGGCTCCTTACTTTGAGCATTAAAGGCTGTTTGACCTCTATTTTGAGGCTCCTTACTTTTAGCACTATAGGCTCTTTGACCTCTATTTTGAGGCTCCATACTTTAAGCACTAGAGGCTCTTTGACCTCTATTTTGAGGCGTCTTACGTTTAGCATTAGAAGGTCTTTGACCTCTATTTTGAGGCTCCTTACTTTTAGCATTAGAGGCTGTTTGACCTCTATTTTGAGGCTCCTTACTTTTAGCATTAGAGGGACTTTGACCTCTATTTTGAGGCTCCTTACTTTAAGCATTAGAGGCTCTTTGACCTCTATTGTGAGGCTTCCTACGTTTAGCATTAGAGGGTTTTTGACTTCGGTTTTGAGGTTCTTTACTTTTAGTATTAGAGGTTCTTTGACCTCTATTTTGAAGCTCCATACTTTTAGCATTAGAGAGTCTTTGCCCTCTATTTTGAGGCTCCTTACTTTTAACATTAGAGGCTCTTTGACCTGTTTTGAGGCTCCTTACTTTTAGCATTAAAGGCTCTTTTACCTCTATTTTGAGGTGCTATACTCTAGCATTAGAGTTTCTTTGACCTTTATTTTAATACCCTTACCTCTAACATTAAAAGCTCTTTGACCTTTATTTTTGGGTGCTTTATTTCTAGCACTAGAGGCTCTTTGAGACCTCTGTTTTAAGGCGACTAACCGCTAATAGTAGAGGCTATTTGACATCAGTTTTTAGGTGACTTACCTCTATAATTAAAGGCTATTTTTTATACTTCTTCATATAAAGGCTTTCCTTCTCTATTCTCTTCTGTCTTTTATAGCTTTCCAAGATCTTCTTTGCTTAGTTCGCCAGTCTCCTTCGAGATTTCAAGAAACATTTCATTGCTATTTGTCCTTGGCTCGTCAGATTCCTCTGAGAAATCGGTGGCTTTCATGTCTTTACCTATAAGGGCGATGGGTAAAGACATGGATGCCATTGATTTCTCGGCATACACTATACGCCTTCATACAAAAGTCAACAAAGAGCAACGCAATATATTTACCAATACTGTCTTGATATGTTCTATCTTCAATCCCGAATTTTGAAGAAACACGTCGCTCACCGCTTTGCACCAATGCAATCCAATTATAGGACATCGTCGCTAAACCGCAAGCAAATTATCCTTCAAGGCGCTTACGTTATGATCTTCAAAGCTCGCCAACTTCGGCAGCACCTATCCAAACTATCTGTAGATGAAGTGTTCCGAATAGCCTCCAGTTCATCCTGTAGCTGTAACAAAATTCTCACAGTCAGTTACCTGTTCCGCCAGAACGCGAACTCTGAGTAAAGTGAAATCCTCCTCCCAATGTTCACTGCGTAAACTTCCATAGCTACAGTACATAGAGATCGTGAGGTGTTGCAAGGTATGTTTAAAAAAAAGAGAGAGAGAGAGAGAGAGAGAGAGAGAGAGAGAGAGAGAGATCAGGTCTTCAGAAGTCTTTTGGAATCCAGGGCGGAGACATTGAGAACTACTCCGGGAAGATTCCGTTCTGGAGTCATTCAGAGCTCTATGCTAAGTCTACGGCTATTTCTTCTGAAGTCATTTGGAGAGGAGATTTGGGAAGATTTTCTTCCGAAATCGTCCAGAGATTTCTGGAATCATTCAGAATCCCACGCTAAGTCTATGGAAATTTCTTCTGAATCCTTTTGGAGATGCACGAAGATTTTCTCCCGAAGTCGTTTAGGACTCGCGAAAAATTCTCTTTTTTTCTCTGATTTCAGTAGGCCCTAATAATTCATAACAACAACAACAACAACTATAACTATAATTATAATAATAATAATAATTAATAATAATAATAATAATAATAATAATGATAATGATAATAATAATAATAATTTTTGTAAGTAACAATCTGCTACCTACAGCTCTCCATTTGGTTAATGCCTTTTCTGCTCTTGGTGTCATCATCATTATTCCTACCCCTTCTCTTCTAACTCCATCTGTTCCTTAGGGCCAAGATATCCAAACTATATTTCATAAATTCATTCTCTACTAGCTGTAACTTCCCAGTTTGATTCATGGTTCTAACATTTCAATTACCAATTTTCAATATTTATTTAGTATTTACAAACCGGGAGTTTCTTAGCAACCCACTACGGCCGGGACTGGGGGCAATTCTTTCATTTTCGCTTTCCATACACTGACTAAATCCCTAGAGGATTCATAGGCTAAATTCATCAAAGAATAGGCAGTATCTTAGCGATGCGCAGGGCCTATCTAAATAAGGCAAGTGACCCCTGCCGGTCCATACTAATTCCAGTAAGATCAACTGCCGGGCATTAGGAGTAGAGGAGTACATACCTTTTTCAAATTACAGATGGAATTAATGGTCCTTTATTTATGGAACCCATGCCTCAAAGAGAATGTTTAGTGCCATATTTAAAAGAACTGAAGCTGTTTTTTGAGCATTCGGTTGAATTAAATAGGGTCTATATTCAAGCATTTAAGTTGTCACGTATATGGCTATAGTATATATTGAATTGTTCACCTTTATTTCCAATTTTGTACTTGTCCCCATTTTCTATGAAAAGAAAACTTTTTCTTTTTTATTTTCTTATAAATCAATATGATTTTCTATTAAAATAAATGATAGAAAATATTTTCAAAGAACTATCATTTATCTAGTTAAAATTATTAAGAATATATATATATATATATATATATATATATATATATATATATATATATATATATATATATATATATATATATATATATATAGATAGATAGATAGATAGATAGATAGATAGATAGATAGATAGATAGATAGCTTACAAAATCTATTACTTAATAACTTAACATTATGAATTGATGTTTTTTTTTTTTTAAATCAAGTGTCCAAAATTGCCTTACCATTTTTCAAGGCGAGGCAAAATTGGACACTAGATATTCCATATTTTTTCATTCATTTTTTATTTTAAACCATCCTTTAGCATCATCCACTAATTTGTTTTTAGAAAAAAATAATTTCATGTATTATTTCTGAGAAACCCTAAAATGAAGGTGAGGCAATTATTGGACACCCATATTCAACAATTTATGTAGGGGTACTTAATACTTTTTAAAAACCAGACATACTAATATTTATAAAGTAAAAGGTTGGGTAATTTCTAATAGCATTATAGTTTTCGAACATTATAAATAGTTTTAGAGATATTGTATCTGTCCAATATTTGCCTTACTTGTCCAAAATTGCCTCTGTCCAAAATTGCCTTATCCTACTATATATATATATATATATATATATATATATATATATATATATATATATATATATATATATATGTGTGTGTGTGTGTGTGTATGTATACACACATATACATAAATATGTGTGTATTTTTTTGCTTGTAATCAGATAGCCTTAAGTCTTAGGCAATATTAACAATAACTGAAACAATGATTGATTTTATCACATAAGTTCATCCTCCTGGTTGTCAACAATCCACTGAGTTCAAGAAGAGAATTCCTTCTACCCTTTGGCTGCTTCAGAACACCTTTGTCTTAACATGGGTATAATAGTGATCCTCATTTTTCACTGTTTAGTGACAGTTTCCTCTCATTTGCTGCCATGCTTTGGTATTTTTCTTCCATCTTTTAAGAGGCATTCCCAGCCCACTTCTTTGTAGTTACGTTCCAGGTTCCTTTTTTTTATCTTCCGTTTTCTATATTTCAGCCCTGGGCAAGGAAAAGGACATACCCTTATCATTGTATGGAATTTGGTTGCATATGCACACACACACACACACACACACATATATATATATATATATATATATATATATATATATATATATATATATATATATATATATATATATATATATATATATATGTATTATATATATATATATATATATATATATATATATATATATATATATATATATATATATATATATATATATGTGTATATACGGGTCTGTATAAATTTTATAATTTCCTTATGACCAATATTGGTCAATAATTCAAAATTATGTAATTTCTGATTGACTTATTTAAAGGACCACTTTGCGTTAAAATACAAAATTTTGTCTATGGGATGTCTGCTTGTTTGACAATGCTAGTTAGCATATAAGGATTTTCTGTCATTTCTTCTACTGTTCAACTTTCTTTATTCTATTTTACTTATTGACGTCCTTATCTTGTAATGCACTTTTTATTCTACCATGAAGTGCAGATTAAAATGGACAAAAGCTCTAGGTACTGCAGTGTTTTATTATTTTTCACTGGCTCTCAATATAAGTATATATGTATATATATGTATATTATATATACATACATATATATATATATATATATATATATATATATATATATATATATATATATATATATATATATATATATGTGTGTGTGTGTGTATGTATGTATATATAGTGTTTATATATATATATATATATATATATATATATATATATATATATATATATATGTATATATGTATGTATGTATATACTGTGTATATATATACATATGTATATATATATATATATATATATATATATATATATATATATATATATTGTAATGCTAACCAGCTGATAAAAAAGAACATGTATTAAAAAAAAAGTTGCTTCAAAATCAATGTGCATGCAATTATTACGCGAACAGCTATATATGAATTATATAATTGTGATTTAAAAGGAATATGTATTAGTAATTGCACTTCAAAAAGAATATACATGTATTTCTGAACAAAATAATTTTGCATACGTACAGCAGAACTGTCAATTGAAATATTGAAGGTTTATAAATAACACATTTTTACTGCTCATTTAAGATAGGAGAAAAGTACTAATTAATGAAAATTATGAATGACATTTGGACGTTTTCAAATTCTTATTGTCATCAAAACATTCGACGAGGTGTTTAAGTCTGTTATTAATATTTTTGTATTTTTTTCCTTTGGTTATCTTGATCCCCTCGGTTAATATGAATCCTTTTTGGTTTGGTACACTTTCTCATTTTCTCCTGTATGAATTTTCTCAGGTAAATTTCTCATTACACTGCTGTCTTCCATCATGGCTCTTGATCGGAGATGCAAGTGCTTCCAAATCTTAAAATGATTTCTATTACATCATAATCATAAGTTTTACGAATTCGTGCCTTACGACCTTTGTAAAATTGTTCACATCTTGTAAGTTTTTGTTTTTGTTGAAGTATTTTGATGCTTTTCATAGATTGTTATTGTTACTAGATAAGCTACAACACTAGTTGGAAAAGCAGGATGCTATAAGCCCAAGGGGTCCAAAAGGAAAAATAGCCTGGCGGGGAAAAGAAATAAGGAAAAACTACATGAAAAGTTTAAGAACAATAACATTAAGATAAATCTTTCATATATGAACTAAAAACTTCAAAATAACAAGAGAAATAAAATAGAATAGTGTGGCCAAGTGTACCTTCAAGCAAGAGATGTCTAACCCACGACAGTTGAAGACCATGGTACAGAGGCTATGGCACTACCCAAGACTAGAGAACAATGGTTTAATTTCGGAGTGACCTCCTAGAAGAGCTACTTACAATAGCTAAAGAATCTCTTCTACCCTTACCAAGAGGAAAGTAGCCACTGAACAATTACAGTGCAGTAGTTACCCTCTGGAATGAAGAAGAATTGTTTTGTAATTTCATTATCCCCAAGTGTATGATGAAAGAGGAGAATGTGTAAAGAATAGGCCAGACTATTTGTATGTGTCGGCAAAGATGAAATGATCTCTAACCAGAGAGAAGGATCTAATGTAGAACTGTCTGGCCAGTCTAAGGATCTAATAACTCTAGCGTAGTATCTCAACGGGAGGCTGGTGCTTTGGCCAACCTATTACCATCACCACAACGTTTCTTTTCCTTTTCACTAATAATGTATTTAAAGATCATGGTATATGGGTTGCTTAGATATAAATGTTTGAACTAGTTAGCATAAACTTTCAAGATTTTGAGATAATTTAATGATGTTTAAATTTCAAATTTAATGTTGTTTGCTTGTTAACTACTTCTTGCGGTGG
This sequence comes from Palaemon carinicauda, assembly GCF_036898095.1. Lineage (NCBI taxonomy): Eukaryota > Metazoa > Arthropoda > Malacostraca > Decapoda > Palaemonidae > Palaemon > Palaemon carinicauda. The sequence continues at coordinate 19,362,099 of NC_090765.1, read as the reverse complement.
ATGGAATTTCCATTAGTAGAATTTTCTATGGGTGGATTTTTTTTGTCACGAGTGAATGTGTTTTATTAGTAGATGGATAAGCTGCAGGTTATAAAAGCAGAAGGAATGTCATCTGTAGGATATAAAAAGGAGGAATATCAGCTGTAGGTTATACAAGAAGGAATATCAGTTTATTCAAGTTATAAAAGTACAATGAATTTGGTTTGCTAGGTACTGTACATGGATTAAATTAATGTTCGATACATAGGCGGTTAGGTCATAAATGCCAGCTATTGAGTAGGCTAGTTGAATGGAAGTCAGCTATAAGTTACATAGGTTAAATAAATATCAGCTGTATTGCAGACGAATTAGAATAATTAGAATATTATCAATGGTATGATAGGTAATTTAAAGAAATATCAATTTTGAGATACTAGGTTGAATGGGTGGCATGATTTGGGTAGATAATGTAAATATATATACTCTAAGGTACATAAGTTAATTGTATGTTCGATTTAGGGTAGAGCAATCATAAATTTCAGCCATTGGGTAAATATGGGTAATGATTTTACCCTGTAGAAACAGAATAAACGAATGTTTAGTAAATCATGGCAAGAATAGCAAAAGGTGAAAGGTTTGAATAGAGAAAGCAGAGATGTAGGACTGAAAATGAATATGAGTAAAACCAAGATAATTTTCAATGAAAATGCAGACAACAAATAAGGGTTATAGACGAACCTCTAGAGATTGCTAGTGAATAGAAAATACGTATTTAAGACAGATAGTGTTTCCGCAGGAAATGAGACAGAAATTAAAAGAAAGATAAGCGTGGGATAGAGAGCTTTAGATAAACAAAATGAGATTATGAAATGTAAAATACCGCTTTCTGTAAAAAAAAGTATTTAATTAGATGTTCCTCCAGTTTAAATAATGCATCGGAAACTTGGAGCCTTACTAAAGCCTTAAAACATAAGCTAGTTTCAACTAAAAGAGTTATGGAAAGGATAATGATGAGAACAACACTAAGAGACAGAAAGAGAGCAAGCTAAAGTAGAGCATGTAAGAAAAAGAAATGGACATGAGCAGGACATATAATGAGAATGACAGATAATAGATGGACATTAAGAATAACAGTATGGGTCACTAGAGATTGCAAAAGAAGAGGAGACGATGGGTTAACGAGCTAAGAAAACTTACTGGTAGAGACTGTCATAGAAATATCATGAACATAAGGGAGTGGAAGGACATGTCTGAAGTCTGTCCTGCAGTGGACTAGTTACGGCTGATGATAATGATATCATCATCTCCTCCTACGCCTATTGACGCAAAGGGCCTCAATGATGATATACAATAGTTTTACTTAATCCCCCGAGAACCATAATTAACACGATTTACACAAAACACACACACACGCACACACACAACACATTATATATATATATATATATATATATATATATATATATATATATATATATATATATATATATATATATATATATATATATATATATTTGTGTGTGTGTGTGTTTGTGTGCGTGTATATATGTATGAGAGAGAGAGAGAGAGAGAGAGAGAGAGAGAGAGAGAGAGAGAGAGAGAGAGAGAGAGAGAGAGAGAGAGAGAGAGAGAGGGGGGGCTTTCTGTTTAAATCGTGTTAAATGGGACTTTCGGAGGATTAAGTCAAACTAATTTTAAACAATAATAACTTGCCTGAATTTGGTTGTGCTGCCTATATTCATATCAAGTAAAACACTACCATTTTAAACACGTTTGAGAAGACTTACTACAGTATTTTTTAACAATCCTTTATAAACGAAAGAGTTTTTTGAAACATTGAATAGATATTTGTTTTTCATACGTATCATGAATTTTTATTGCTATTTTTATACTTTACTTTGTATATTATTGAGAATAATGATGAATC
>NC_090765.1:19345193-19355193 GCF_036898095.1 Palaemon carinicauda | reverse complement strand
TATATATATATATATATATATATATATATATATATATATATATATATATATATATGCGCGTGTGTGTGCACACATTCGCAGATCAACAAATAGTTCAATTACGCTAAGGCGAGTCTCACTCAGATGGGGCAGGAAACCAGTTACAGTCAAATTTGGCTGTAAACTTCGAAATCAAGGACAAATGCATAAGTCAAATCTAACCCAGCTAGTTTTTCAACCCCTGCTCAGGAGTGTCATGAGCACCTCGTTGACGAATCAATATAACTGCATTATACGAAACAAAAAATCCTCACAGTAGCTTCTTTAATATTTAATTTTGATTCAAAACAAACTTTCACTTCAACGCACACTCGTACTTTTCCACACTTTTTTTTCACCTGAAAATAAAAATCATCTCAACATTTACATGCGGCAAAATTGCAAGAGCCCGTGCCTGCCCGGAAAGACCTCGCAATCTACAATAATAACTTTTGTTTATTAATCTTCTCTTCTCTACATTTACAAACTTCCGTATCTTCATAAATCAATAATCTCCATCACTTCATCTTTCAGGCTTCTATGCTTAGTCGTAAGTTTACTCCCATTAACTTGAAACTTTCCTGTGACAAACACTTTTAAAAAATCCCATACTACTATCTTTAGTATCTCATGATAATCACATATTGCATTCACAAACATCAGCAATTTTATAATAGATTCAGAGGCATATCTCTTATCCCTGAAACTTGCTTCTACAAATGCTTTTGTTCTGTAATTTTTATCAGTACTGCTTCAATAAAGTATTAACGAATAGCTAGTCATATCGCATCCTTGCCTATTTAAAGGTTTAGAGGTCGCTCATGAATGGCAGAGGCAAGGGACAGTGACATTGTCCTAGCAATCAGGACAATGCCCTAGAGACTGACCATATATTATATGATCAGCGCCCAAGCCTCCTCTCCATCCAAGCTAGGAGCCAGGGAGGGCCAGGCAGTGGCTACTGATGACTCAGCAGATAGACCTTTAGGCTCACCCAAACCCTCCAACCTTAGCTCACAAGGATGGTAAGGTTGCAGACATTAATGGCACTAACAAATCTGAGCGGGACTCGAACTCCCGACTGGCAAACACCAGACAGAGACGTTACCAATCAGGCCACAGCAAACCTACTTTACACTAAACTACTTATTCTCACGTTTGTGAATTTCCGTCACTATCCAATATCCATAGTATAGCTCCTTTTATGTTTACTATACATAGAAGTTGGAGATAGGATTGTGGAGGAGCTGATGTTTGTTGATGATCTGGTGTTGATTGAGGATAGTGAAGATAAATTACTGTACTATGATAAATACTGAAATTGTTTGTGTGAGGAAAAAAATGAAAGAGATTTTGAGCTGGAGTAACATTATGAGAGATAAGGGAAGGTAATGATTGGTAATATGAATAAGTGCAGAGAGAAAATTAGAATTTTATACAAACATGGGACCAAGACATCAATTGGTATTAGAATCGGAATTTAAAAAAGCATGTTGCAGGATATGCAATGCAAGGTAGCAGGGTTTATGCAAAGGATCTAGAGAGAAGAGGTGTCTGTAAAAGTGGAGGTTGAATTGTATGACTGTACTGTTGAACAAACTCTCATTATCAGAACCAAAAGATAATGTATTTGCAGTTTATTTGATGTTATGAAATTGACAGATTAAAAATGTAGAGAGGATTAGATGGCTAGGGTTGGTAAAACCAAGGAGGGCTTATTTTATAATTAATTTGGTCACATTCATAGTGGCAAATACACTGCCATGTCAGTGGTACTGTGACTGTAAAAGTATCAGAGAGAGAGAGAGAGAGAGAGAGAGAGAGAGAGAGAGAGAGAGAGAGAGAGAGAGAGAGAGAGAGATGCCAGCCTTGCCACCTTTGCCTTGAAATAGACTTGTGATTATGCAGATGATGCTACTCTTTGCATTGATCCAATTATCTGAGTTTTGATATGTAGCTGTTGAATCTCTTACTGAGATCTAGCTTTTACGTCCGGTTTCTCTGTCAGTTGCATACCAATCCAGATTTTGAGGAAGTCTTTTGAGAATTATCCATCTTGAGGAATTGCTTTAATTCTCTTATCTTTCCATATTTTAAATATTGTTCTCTGGTTTGGTCTTTACCAGGTGACTCTCTTAAATTTTTGTGATAGAAACATGAGGTCCATATTTAAAATATTATTCACTGGTTTGGTCTTCACCAGATGACTCTCCTCTTAAATTTTTGTGACAGTAACTTAAGGTATATTAAAGTAAGCATATATGAGCTTGTTCATCCCAGAGCATACCCTTCACCACTTAGTAACAGATATTCCGTTAAAAAGTCTTCATTTTACTTTTATAAGGCTCAGTGCTGAACAGAAATATTAGGAATTTTATTTTATCAATGACCAAATTGTGGAATTATCTTTTCGATAATCTAGAAGAATCGATTGAAGTTTACAAGTTCAGACTTGTTGCAAACGGTTTTTGGTTGAGTAGGTTAATGAAAGTCCCGTTTCATAGTTTGACTGTTACTTGATTCATTTACTTTGTTATGAATCTCAATTTGTTGTTTATTATTATATGGTTTGATCTTTGCTTCTCAGTTAATTTCTGCACTTGGACGGACACTAGTTTTCTTGGGGGAAGGGGGTGGGTTGCATGTAGATTTCCGGTATCATATCTAGGGTTTCAGATTGATTTGTGATAGGTAGTAAGTAGGTAGTAGGTTGGCCAGGGCACCAGCCACCCTCTGAAATACTGCCGCTAGAGAGTTATTGGCTCCTTTGACTGACCAGACAGTGCTACATTGGATCCCTCTCTTTGGTTACGGCTCATTTTTCCTTTGCCTACACATACACCGAATAGTACCATGGTCTTCCACTGTCTTGGGTTAGAGTTCTCTTGCTTGAAGGTACACTCGGGCACACTACACTATTTTTCTCCCTCTTGTTTTTATGTTTTATAGTTTATATATGAAAGATCTAATATAATGTTCTTACTGTTCATAAACTATTTTATATTGATTATTCATCACTTCTCTTCTAATTTATTTATTTTCATGTTTTCTTTCCTCACTGGGCTATTTTTCCCAGGTGGAGTCTTGGGCTTATAGGTAGAATCCTTCTTTTCCTGTTAGGGTTGTAGATTAAATGATAATAATAATACGGAAGAGAGTTGAGAAATGAGGTCAGGCTGATGTCACTGGTCAAGCAAGGAGAATAAAGAAGGAACACTCAATACTGGGCTAAATGAGGTTAACATCCAAAATTAGAAAAAAAGATAAAAAAAAGATATGACATTTAAACAGTAGTCAGTTTTTATGCTAGATTTAGTAATTTTGGAATTGTGATCGTTCAGAAGACGAACTAAAAGTCAGATATTGTCAGGAATTATATGCCCAATCAAACTGCGTATTTAATATATACAGTATATATATATATATATATATATATATATATATATATATATATATATATATATATATATATATAAACACACAAACAAGCACACACACACACACACACACACACATATATATATATATATATATATATATATATATATATATATATATATATATATATATATATATGTATATGTATATATAAACACACAAACAAGCACACATACATGTATATATATATATATATATATACAGTATATATATATATATATATATATATATATATATATATATATATATATATATATACAGTATATAAATATATATATATATATATATATATATATATATATATATATACAGTATATAAATATATATATATATATATATATATATATATATATATATATATATATATATATACACTATGATAAATTTTGCACATTAAACGTGTTTTTCATATTTCAAATAAGCCATATGTATTAATACATTAAAGTCTGGATTCTCTTAACGATTTCGGGATAAGACTATAGTATCTGATGGGCCGGGTTTCGAACCCTGGTCCTGGATACTTGTATGCCATTGACCATACCACTCAGCCACGTGGCTGAGTGGTATGGTCAATGGCATACAAGTTCAAAAGATGAACTAAGAAAAGTCAGATATTGTCAGGAATTATATGCCCAATCAAACTGCATATATATATATATTATATATATATATATATATATATATATATATATATAATATATATATATACACATATATATATATACATATATATATATATATATATATATATATATATATATATATATATATATATATATATATATATATATATATATATACATATACATATATTTATAAACGCACAAACAAGCACACGTATATACTGTATATATATATATATATATATATATATATATATATATATATATATATATATATATATATATATATATATACAGTATATATATATTATATATATATATATATATATATATATATATATATATATATATATATATATATATATATATGTGTGTGTGTGTGTGTATAGAGTATGTGTGTCTCTGCGTGTGTTCTTGATCTATCTTAATGAAGAGATAAATGGTCAATAATTAAGCTAATATAAAACAATAAGTACATCACCGATAGGGTTTCTTAGTACATTTTAATAAAAATACATTAATAAACAATATCAATTTGAATGAAAAGCCTTTCGCTAAGCAAAACTTGATTAATAAGCCCCTTATAAAAAGAAAAAAAAATGTAAGGTCCGACAATGATGAAGGTTCGGAAGATAATAGCATTTTTTTTTTAATATGTGAATATCTTCGTCTTGTTTTTCCTTTGCATATTTTTATTATTAATCTTTCTGTCATACAACAACAAATAAGTTCATTTAGTTGTTTCTTTTACCGTCACTGACGAATGTTTTGTTTTCAAAGTTGTAGGTCTTGTTTATTTAATTATTTATTTATAGTGAGTTGCAACAACACAACTTTTTTTTCAAGGTGAAGTAAAAACCGTATACATTTGTTTGTTTATTTACATATTCATTCGTACATAGTGAATTGTTGATCAACCTGAAAAGGGAAAATTATAGTCCTAGCCCACGAATTTTTAAATTGTTTACGTACGTAAGTTTTGCAAATGCCTCGCAATCCAGTTAGCAATCTGAGAAACTATTTTCCTAGTGTTAGCGTTCACGCTGGTCTGGGGTGCGATGTTTGGTAGGTACGGCTGACCGGCCCAGCCGCAGGTTATAAGTCTACCATCGCTACACGCTACTCTCACAGTTAGCCACCAGCTGCAGCCGAAGACAGATTGCTCCGGTCTCCCTGGCAACCCTTCTCACGATCTCTCGCTTGTTTGCTTGAAAAAAAGCTTTCTCTGGTCCCGTCTATCTTTGGCCATTTCCCCCGTCTTTTCTTGAAGGGAGATTAATTTTAAGGCCTTTTACTCGGGGCAGAGAAGAACTTCGATTATCCCCGTCGTAGATTTTGTTTAAATAAGCTACTTTGGTCCACCATTTCGAAGTGAAAACCCGGTTTTACGATATTTTAAGGAGATAGACTTTCTTTACTTATGTCTTTTCCAGACAGACAAAATAGAGCTTTCTATAGCATCTGGACCAGATATTAAAGCTTGAACCTGAGACGGGAATAGACCCTGCCAGTGAGAGTGAACCAAGAAGAAGAAGAAGAAAGAAGCAGTAGAAATAAGCAGAATAAACTCGGTAAAGAGACGCGGTAATAATATAATAAAATCGACATGTCGAATAACAAAGTCGTGGAAACCCTCCAGTCGAAGATTCGACTCAGGAACGTCGTCGTCAGGGAGTTCCTGGCCGAGTTCCTTGGGACGTTCATCCTCGTGGTAAGTAACTTCTGTTCCTCAAGTAACAATTGTTTCAGATTATCAACGCTCCCCTTGAACTTACTGATGAGTCGAGTGAAAAGTGTGTCATGATAAGTAATAAATTTGTACGTTGAGTAACAGATGATATAAGTGTGTCGCGTTAAGTAACACTTAAGTGAGGCTAAGAAACAATGATGTTATATGTTTTTAATCTTATTGTCCTCATAATATGGAACAACATTAATACTTAACAATTTATAGCGAAATACATGCCGGATAATAAGAATAAGTAATGAATGTGTCAAAAGATGTGTATACAAGATTGGTTGGAGTTGTAGCCGAGATTAACAATGTAAGAGAGAGATGATTTGTCAGATGATAAGAATGATAAGGATGCTACAAAAACACTTACTGATATAAACTTTGATTTGTTAACAAACTCTCTCTCTCTCTCTCTCTCTCTCTCTCTCTCTCTCTCTCTCTCTCTCTCTCGCTCTCTCTCTCTCTCTCTCTCTCTCTCTCTCTCTCTCTCTCTCTCTCTCTCTCTCTCTCTCTCTCTCTCTCTCTCATTTACAATTGCTGGTTAAAATCAAAATCCATCAATTGGTTCTAAATCCATTCGTTCAAACTTTTTTTTTTTAAAGAAATAGAAAACCTTCTGATAGAGATAATAGCTTAACAGGAATTAGATAATGGAAGATTTATTCTTCTTTACGGATGGTTATTTTTTTTCATTTCCACATTCAATATTTTTTAAGATTAAATTTTTTTTTTTTTTTTTTTTTTTTTTTTTTTTTTTTACAAGGGTAATTACTCAAGTAATTGATATACTTTTAATCATCAAATATCATACCAAATTATCTTCTTAGAATATTTTTTTTTTTTGAAACTAAGGCGTTTCTTCCAGCAAGTGGAACATCAGCTTGAAAATAACTTTACCTGGATGAACCCCATGTGCTTAAAACGAACACAGTATTTGTCCCTGCACGTTGAATCTGGTCGGTATTTGGACGGGTTACCTACCACAAAGATGAAACATTGAGAAGTCTGGCTATGTAATTCCTGGTACCATCCCCTCTCGAGAGACATATAGTCTTTGGTGTGTGTGTTTGTATATATATATATATATATATATATATATATATATATATATATATATATATATATATATATATATATATATATAGTGTGTGTGTACATATATATATATATATATATATATATATATATATATATATATATATATATATATATATATATATGCACACACACAAAACCATTAGAATTATGGGAAATGAAGTTAAACTAAAAAAAATATGTATATAAATTTAGAACTCTCATCCTGATCTTTTTATTGACAGTATTTCTTTAACTGTATAAAGATATTTTTTTTAAATGTTAGATGTTATTTTTAATTGTAGTTTTGGTTTTTGAGCCCCATATCAGGTCTGTATACAAAATTTTGGTTCAGTATTGAAAAAAGCTTTCAAGATTTTCCGAGGATTGTATCCTAAAAAAAAAGAGTTAATTCTTTTATTTTGACATAAGCCATATTGTTCTGTCTGGTCCTCAGCAACCGATTCTCATTTTGACTTGTAATAAATGTTGTATTTCCGATTTATATATTATCGAGGCGGCATCGTTCAATGAGCTCTTTGTGCTTTCCAAAAAATTTCATAATTCCGTTCATTCTTTGCATTCAGATATTCTCAGTCCCAGATTATATTATCCACTCAGTACTACGAGGTGTGCCGATAATACGAAGTGTTACATTTTCTTATGTGAGGCTCAGTGCTACTCTAATTCCAGAGGTTTTATTTCGTTATGAAGAGATTGTGGAATATTCCTAATCGAGCGGTTCAATCGGCGGAATTTCTGAATCCTAAAATATAAACACACATAACACACGCACATATATAGAGTATATATATATATATATATATATATATATATATATATATATATATATATATATATATATATATATATATATGTGTGTGTGAGTATGTATGTTTCTATAGGTGTATAATATATGTCTGTTTTTACACACAAGTACGAACATACATACATATATATGTGTGTGTATATATATATATATATATATATATATATATATATATATATATATATATATATATATATATATATATATATATATATAGGCTAATGTTTTGGAATTTTACTTCAAAAGGGGTTCATCCATGATTCAGTAATCAAAGGATGAATATGACAGTGAATCGTATCGTTAACTCCTAAGCCCTCCAATGTTAGGAAAAAAAGGCGTAGTATTAAAGTGAATATATGAATATGTAATTTTTTATTATTATTAATTATTACATGATAAAACCCCATTGAGGAATTATTTATGGGCAGAGGTTATCATTATTGTACTCATGTTACGTCAGAGTAATTAAGCGACCCTTTTTAACCGAGTCATAGAAGGGGTCAAGTAATAGTGTTAGCCCTCTGGCAGTTCATCTTGAAGGTAGCATTTTTATGATTTTCTTAAACGATTGATCAATCTATTTTCTTCTTTGTTCTTTGTAATATATAATCACACACACGCATATATATATATATATATATATATATATATATATATATATATATATATATATATACAGTATATATGTGTGTGTGTGTGTGTGTTTGTCGTTTTTTTAACAATGGCAGATGATAGAAGGAAAGTCATTTAATCATATATGTGAGATTTTATATAAGTTGTTTTCAATACACACACACACATATATTTATATATATATATATATATTGTGTGTATAATTATATATATATATATGTATATAGTTAAGTATTATCTTTTAGATACATCCTTTATGCAACCATGGCTATCTCCCATTTTTGTTCCAGTTGAGTTGTATCTTATTCCTTAAAAAATTCGTTTGACAATGAGATGTTTACTGCATGAATTTTGAAATGAAATCTATTACAAAGGAAAGAAAATTATTTTTTTTTTCTGTAAGGAATATCTGCTTCCTCCCTGACGTTTTCATTTTGGACTTTTTTTTTTTTTTGTTTAAGAATGCCAATTTGACTTGATCCATTCTTTGGACTATTTTCTCTTTGGTCATTCAGACAAAATTATTTCAGCAGTTAACATCCATGAGAGTTGAAAGTCAGCTCCTGAATGGCAGAGGCAAGGGACAGTGACAAAGCCCTAGAGACTAACCGTATACATATGATCAACGTCCAAGCCCCCTCTTCATCCAAGCTAGGATACAGGCAGGGCCTGGCAATGTCTGCTGATGACTCAGTAAGTTGACGTACTTGGTGCCCCAAACCCCACATCCTAGCTCATAAGGATGGTGAACTTGTAGACACTACTAGAAACTATCGATCTTGAACGGGGCTCGAACCCCAATCTTGCAAATCGCTAGATAGGGACGTTTCCAATAGGCCACCACATTGCATCTCAAGCGGTGCACTGTAGAAATTACTTTGAGTGTCCTTTCAGTTCCTAGCTGTAGTTACTTTTCAGCCCTCTTCTTTCCTTCTATTTGGAGCAGGATTGCTAGGTTGGCCTTTTTCGGGCCAAAACACATCAAATTTGGCCTTTTTCGTGGTAGATACCTAAATTTGGCCTTTTTGAAATTGGTTAGCCTTAAATGCTATATTTTCGGCCTTTTTCTACTATTAGGTTGGCCTTTTAAAGCTGCAGTTCATCAGACGTTGGCCTTTTCTCATTTGGAAAACCTGGCAACCCTGATTTGGTGTCCAAACTTAAATTTTCCTTCATATTGCCACTCCTAGCTTTTCCTCAGTTGCATATGGGTGCTGAATGGACTCCCAGGTACCAGTGCCTAGTTATACGTCTCAAATTCATAAGTTTCTATAGAATCCATTTCAATAGTATTCAGAGCTAGAGTTTGCTATATTCGGTATCGAGAAGACCTCTTATGTTATGTCTTGCCTACACAGCAGGTATACGGAAGGGTCTTTCCCACAGTGCTATTGATGTTGATGCTTCCAAGTTTAAGAGGGAAAGCCATTGAACGTCCAAGCTTTACGTACTGTAGGACTACTTGGTCTCTTACATTCGTTTTATGGATTTGTATATTGAATAATCTATTAATACATATATATTTTTTTTTTACATATTTTTGTGTTAATGTTATCTTTTTCCACACACGAGGCTATTATTTAAAATCCACTGTAGTCTTTAGGCTTATTTGCTTATTCTGAATTATCTCCCCTATATAATAAAGAGCTA
>NC_090765.1:19337693-19340193 GCF_036898095.1 Palaemon carinicauda | reverse complement strand
GGACTCTTATTTAGTCAAGATTTACTGTAAAAAAACGTAAACGATTATGTTACAATTCTAGGTAAAAAAATCATATCGGTTTTCCCATTAAAACAGCTAGCAATTTTATATATATATATATATATATATATATATATATATATATATATATATATATATATATATATATATATACTGTGTATATATAATATATATATATATATATATATATATATATATATATATATAGAATTCTTCCCCAAAACCTTCACGTATGGCCCAAGTCATAAAGACATGCATAGTTTTTATTAAGATTCTCTGGAACGATCATTACGACTTGATTAAATTTTTAAAACCTATCCAATACTGAAAATATATATATTGAACAAATTTGACATATTTACAAAATTAATACATTTAAATGATAACGTAGAAGATATTTACATCGAATTAGCGATTAAAGCCGTACAATGTTATTTAAACTATTTGTAAGAAACTTCGCATTCTGATGACCAACCTCTGTGGAATAAGAGCTTTAAAAGAACCAATATTGGGCTGTTTGATCTCATCCTTTTTTATAATAATAATAAAAGAACTAACAGTAATAATCCCAGGGTCAGTTCGATTCCCGGTGTTGCATCTGAGTCAGAGGTTGCGCCTCGGAACTCTCCATCAGGATTGAAGCGGTTTTGAAAATGTTGAAATAACATTTGGTAGAGGCCACGTAAGCATTCCACACTAGCAACAACATCGGGGTTGTTCCCCTTTTCCACATCCGTTTAAGATCTATCGTATTCCGAGTCGCCAGATGAAAGCGGGTATCCTAGTAACCTAGTTAGACACTGTTGATAAACTCTCCAAAATTATTCAGTGTTCGTAGGACTGTCGGATATTCCATGACTTATTTTGTATTGGAACACTTATAATGTTTTGATTTCCTTTGTGAATCATACAGATGCTAGTTATTTTTTTTTTTTTTTGCTTGCGTGTGCAGTTGACAATATGACTTTAAGTAACTATTGTTTTTAACACACACACACATATATATATATATATATATATATATATATATATATATATATATATATATATATATATATATATATATATATATATATATATATTCATATATATACAGTATGTGTATGTATATATAAAATATATAATATATATATATATATATATATATATATATATATATATATATATATATATATATATATATATATATATATATATATATATATATATGCTTTTGTGACACGACCGTAGTGAAAATTTTTAAAGGCAATTGCCATAGTGGCGTTAATGTGGCGTATATTCAGTCAATTTCCTCTTAATAATCTTCAAAGAATATCTGAAATGTTGAAAGTTTTTCCATTTTCCTTTTAATTAGTAAAATTCATTATAACCTTGAAAATAACATAGTTAAATCGCAATTTTAGCCGAATCGTTAATATAGAAATGGAATTGTAGAACTATCGTAAATCAGTAATCATGTGATAAATACATAGTACAGTACGGTCAAACCAATACTAAAGTTATAGAGAATAATCACCCGCTGCTCTAACGGTAACCAAAGACTAATATGTATATATATATATATATATATATATATATATATATATATATATATATATATATATATATATATATATATATATATATATATGAATAAACAATAAGAAATGCAGCCGTTTCTAGTCCACTGGAGGATAAAGGCCTCAGTTGTGTCAATTTATGTCTTCGGTTTGATCAGTTTTCATCACAATGCTTGGCCAGTACGGATTGGTGATGATGGGAGATTTTGGCCGGATCGCTCACAGCAAATCAACCTAGTATCGGTGGCCCTGACTAGTATAGCTTTGCTGATCATGTTAATACACACTTAGAAAGGGATATATATATATATATATATATATATATATATATATATATATATATATATATATATATATATATATATATATATATATATATATATATATATATGGGGTCCTTTGACTGGCCAGACAGTACTACGTTGGATCCTTCTCTTTGGTTACGGTTCTTTCTCTTTGCCTACACATACGCCGAATAGTCTGGCCTATTCTTAACAGATTCTCCTCTGTCCTCACACACCTGACAACACTGAGGTTACTAAACAATTCTTCTTCGCTCAAGGGGTTAACTACTGCACTGTATTTGTTCTGTGGCTACTTTCATCTTAGTAAGGGTAGAAGAGACTCTTTAGCTATGGTAAGCAGCTCTTCTAGGAGAAGGACACTCCAAAATCAAACCATTGTTCTCTAGTCTTGGGTAGTGCCATAGCCTCTGTACCATGGTCTTCCACTGTCTTGGGTTAGAGTTCTCTTGCTTGAGGGTACAATCAGGCACACTATTCTATTTAATTTCTCTTCCTCTTGTTTTGTTAGAGTTTTCATAGTTTATATAGGAAATATTTATTTTAATGTTACTCTTCTTAAAATATTTTATTTTTCCTTCTTTCCTTTCCTTACTGGGCTATTTTCCCTGTTGGGGC
>NC_090765.1:19330193-19332693 GCF_036898095.1 Palaemon carinicauda | reverse complement strand
AGTCTATCAATAGTTCTGGTGGTGTGTATTGATGTTCGTTCTATTACGATAAGCTTTAATACTGCCTTGAAACGCGTATATATTTGTTTGTGTTTATTAGTCTTTTGATATACGTTAGTTTGTCGGTGTCATTTTTCCACTTAAATTTCTTTATATATATATATATATATATATATATATATATATATATATATATATATATAGATATATATATATATATACACACACACACACACACATATATATATATATATATATATATATATATATATATATATATAAATATATATGATAATTTTTCACATTTTGAACGTGTTTATTCATATAAGCCACTAGTACCTCTTAATATCCATTCACGCTGCCTCGGGATCAGAGACCAAAGGGGGAATTACCTTTATAATAGCTTCTGGTCGGCCAAGGATTCGCACTCTGGCCAAGGAAAGTGAGGTTTCCAGTATTCTTACCACCGGGTTACAAAGAGAGATAAAAGTTTGCAAGACTTTGCTATGTTTAATGATAATTTTTCACATTCAAACGTGTTTATTCGTATATTCTTATAAACCATAAATACCTTTAATACCGAATTCACACTGGCTCGGGATCAGTTATGGAAGAGTTTGTAATCAAACTTTTATCTCTCTTTGTGACCCGGGTGGTAAGTACATAAGCCTCCGTTTCCTTGGTCTGAGTTCGAATCCTTGGTCAACCAGAAGCTGTTAAGTTAATTCCCGCTGGATCTCAGAATTCGAAGGCAGTGTAAATTTGATATTAGAGGTATTTTATGGCGTGTTTTATCTCTCTCTCTCCTCTCTCTCTCTCTCTCTCTCTCTCTCTCTCTCTCTCCTCTCTCTCTCTCTCTCTCTCTCTCTCTCTATATATATATATATATATATATGTATATATATATATATATATATATGTGTGTGCGTCTATATATATATATATATATATATATATATATATATATATATATATATATATATGTGTGTGGTGTGTTGTGTGTGTGTGTGTGTGTCTTTTTTGTGTTGTGATTAGTGAAATAAAAGAAATAGAAGAATGCTGTCTTGATGAATGGAATCTAAGCGAAACCCGTGACGTCCGACCCCTTTCATCAGTTCCCATCCCATAGGGATGTATTTCCCTCTTCCCGCCCTCATTAAGGGGAAACTCCCCCTTCTCTGATTTTAAGGAGAAATCGACACGTTATTCAGTGATTTCAGGTTTCCCTCGGTCTTGACCTTGCTCCAAGTGGTGTGCTTCTGTGCGTTCTGGATCCATTCTCGCGTTTACATGTCGAAAGAGAAAGCAGGTTTTAATATGGGGAAATTTCTCGTTTGGATTCAAGGTCGGGAATTCAAAAAATCTGTTTAACGATTAGAGTATTATAATATATAGGGTTGAATAGATGTTTTCTGTATGGGTATAACTTTCGGAAATAAATAGATGTTTCCTATACATGAATAACTTTCAGAATTAAATAGATGTTTTCTATATAAGAATAACTTCCTGAATTATGAATAACTTTCTGAATTAAATAGATGTTTTCTATATAAGAATAACTTTCTGAATTATGAATAACTTTCTGAATTAAATAGATGTTTTCTATATAGAATAACTTCCTGAATTATGAATAACTTTCTGAATTAAATAGATGTTTTCTAAATAAGAATAACTTTCTGAATTAAATAGATATTTCCTATATCAAAATAACTTTGAGAATTGAATAGATGTTTCCAATATAAGAATAATTTTCAGTTATTAATAGATGTTTTCTATTTAAGAATAACTTATTAAGTTGAAACATGTTTTCTAATTAAGAATAACTCATTGAAATAAAACATGTTTTCTATTTAAGAATAACGTTAGTTGAAACATGTTTTCTTATAAGAATAACATCTACAGTAAAAAAGATATTTTCTAGATAAATGAAGTTTATGAGATGGTAACTGATGTTATTATATGAAGTCGATGCTGCATGAAAAAGTAGAATTAAATTAATTTATTGAAAAATATCGAGATTATCATTAATAACTTGTATACGCGACCAATAGAAAATAATGAATAAATATTTAGATAGCTATGCACACCACGCACGCATATACACACAGATTCCTCCCTCCCCCCCCCCTATGCTAACTACAATAGGGCAGTTGTGGTTTCTGAATATAACTCACAAGGTACCCCTCTCACCAGGGTATGACTACTCCATCACCCCCTACCTGGGAAGGGGGAGAGACCGAGTAATTATGCGTTTGGCAATACAGGTCAGCATGACTGGATATATATATATATATATATATATATATATATATATATATATATATATATAGAGAGAGAGAGAGAGAGAGAGAGAGAGAGAGAGAGAGAGAGAGAGAGAGGAGAGAGAGAGAGATTTAGAGAGAGAGAGAGAGAGAGAGAGAGAGAGAGAGAGAGAGAGAGAGAGAGAGAGAGAGAGATTTAGAGAGAGAGAGAGAGAGAGAGAGAGAGAGAGAGAGAGAGA
>NC_090765.1:19320193-19325193 GCF_036898095.1 Palaemon carinicauda | reverse complement strand
TGCAACTTTTCCGTCCATAGAAGAGATAGAGAAAATATTGGGGCTGTATGAAATGTATATGATTCTTCAAGTAGCTTTCACGAACTAGATATTTACAGTAAATAACATTTTGCCGATATAACACAAATTCAATTAATCCTAAATATCCATAACCGCTTCCTTTGTTCGGCTTTGCTGTCCAGCCTCTTTTATTTTTCAAATTATTATTATTATTATTATTATTATTATTATTATTATTACTTGCTAGGCTACAACCCTAGTTGGAAAAGCAGGTTGCTATAAGCCCAGGGGGTCCCAACAGGGAAAATAGCCCAGTGAGTAAGGAAGGAAGGAAAAATAAAATATTTTAAGAACAGTAACAACATTATAATAAATATTTCCTATATAAACTATAATAACTTTAACAAAACTGGGAAAAAGAGAAATCCCCTTTCCTTCCGCTTGTTCCTGGACGCGGATTGGCATCCCCGGCCCCAGCGCCGGGGCAGCTATGGCTCAGATTCCTACATCTGGCCATCCATTATTTGATCGCGTGTTGCTTTCCTCCGCCTTCACATCCAAGATGAAATAAAGACTTTGACCCTGAGGTAGTCAAGGCTCGTTTTTTTTTTCTACCTTGTGTTATCTGCTTCTCTTATCTGCCCTATCATCTTTGTCGCTTCTCAATTGCTACTGTTTCATTTGTAGATTCTATTTCTGCTGGCGTCATATTTATATTTCATAACTGTAAGCTATTTTAATAATACTGCTATTTTAGGTCAGAGTTTTTTTTTTTTTTTAGATTTAGGCTGAAGATTTGTTTATTTTGTGGTGGCTGGTTCGATGCCAGAGGCTTTTTGAGGTCATCTATTTTTCCGTGTATCGTGAATTCAGATGACCTTACTAATGAAATTATTTGCATACCGGTATTTTTTTTTATCCAAAGTTGAAGGAATCCAAAGACATTTATTGGTAATTAATTATCAATTCTAGTCACTGTTACTAAATTCGTTCAATATCATATATGAGTATTATATTTTCCTAGATGTCGTGTTTTTATGATACACCGAAAAGCCACATCTCAGGTTTAAACCACAACAGTTTAAACAACAACAACAACAGTAACAAGAGCGTCTTCATAACGTTCCCTGCTAAAGCTTTGTTTCTTGATTATTGTTGCATGACAACTAATGGTGTCAGTTCGGACGAGCGAAATATCCTCCGGAAACAATGAGTTCCATTTAGTGGAGTCTGGTGATTTAGTTAGATCGTTTCTAGTGTGAATACGTAAGTGCGTGCTCGTGCTTACGTACATTCAAGTCGATATACGAGTAACCATAAACTGCAACAGATGCGCAACATTCATAGAATGTTGTAATAAACAATTTATTGCAGGATAAACATAAATATATCGAATGAATTCGTACTCTCAGAAATGTAAACACAAGGCCGTCATCGTATAAGATTAATCGGACGTATACAAAAATAGTTTCACATTAACAGGTACATAAATGTGTACCAACATGATCCCTTTTAACTTACATATATATGTAAGTATAAATGTCACAAATGTACATATTTAAAATAGGGCTATCAAGACAACATTTATTTATCTTATCATAGGCATACACAAACATGAACAAACAACCACAAGAACTTAAACTGTCTTAGACATGTGTTCTGTTTGTAGACACATGTGTAACACATACAAATGTAAAACCACATAGAAACACATGCGTAACACATGCAATTATAAACCCACACAGAATCATACAGACATTCGAAGCTTCACGTAGACAAACCCTCACAAATAGTAGCATAAACATCCACAAAAGCATAACCGTAAACATAGGTCAACATTCGGCTTTCCACTCACCATTGTAATATAAATCCAAGAATTTGGGACATGTAAATAAAGACACTTATTCATATAGCTCATAAATATTATATTGCCATAAAAAGACATCTAAGGAAGGGAAAGCTACATTTCCTCTGGCCTTCGTGAAAGAAGAAGGTTGAAAGGCAGATTTAAGCCTAGATTCGATTTCTTTCCTCCGCATAGGAAGATGTAAGAGTTTGTGATAGTTATAGGTCAGAGATCAGAATACTTTACATTTGTGTTTTATATATAATTTCTATGTATTCTACTGTTCCTTTGACCTAGCTTCATGAAAAATTAAAAGGTCGGGTAATTTTTTTATATGTTTGAGCCGCTTCTTTTATTTCCTTTATCCATTTATTACTCTCATTTTATTCAAGTTTCGCTTGTCAAAGTCGGTATTACGAAATCGGCAACAATGCTGAACAATAGGCCACTGGATTTACATATACACTCACACACATACACACATACAAACATTTCCCCTATGTAATTAAGAAAGTGAGTGGAGAAAACAACTGATTCCACTGACAGGCTGAAAGCCTACCTGGGAGTGGAAGTGAAGTGATATATATATATATATATATATATATATATATATATATATATATATATATATATATAATATATATATATATATATATACACACATACACACTCAGGCACACTATTCTCTCTATTTCCTTATTTCCTTTTCTCACTGGTATATTTTCCCTGTTGGAGCCCTTTGGCTTATAGCATTCTGGTATTACGACTAGGATTGTAACTAAGATATAATAAGACAAGTTAGTTATCTCTCGAGCTACTCACGTTAATGGAAATTGCCGTATGGTTGGTATATACAGTATACAGTACATACACAAACGCGAATTGACTTGTCTAAGGCCTTTGTCCTACAGTGGACTAGAAACGGCTGCATTTGCTGTTGTTGTATATATATACACTATATATATATATATATATATATATATATATATATATATATATATATATATGTATATATATGTGTGTGTATATATATATATATATATATATATATATATATATATATATATATATATATATATGTGTGTGTGTGTGTGCACACACATAAGTCCGGTCATTTAAAATAGGTAACCGTTTCATAATGATACTTCTTAGCGGTAGATAAATGATAATTCTTAATGATAATAACAGTAATTATGAGGTGGCTAACAGTCGTAAAAGCCTAATTATATTTCAGTTGCTAAAATAAAGTTCAGTATTTTGAACAGAAACAACCGCGTCTGTAAAAGAACTTGTTTCTGTTTGATGAGGTATTGATGACGTCTTGCGAAGTCTCCCTGTGGTTTGAGAGTTGATTATATTTGCAAAAGGACGAGATTTAGTATTTGTTTATTTCAAATGCTGGTTTTGTCTTCGCTGTTGTCGTCACTACTGCTATTTGAGCAATAATGTTACGATATACTTTTTAGTATATATATATATATATATATATATATATATATATATATATATATATATATATATATATATATATATATATGTGTGTGTGTGTGTATATATATATACAGTATACACACATATATATATATAAATATATATATATAAATATATATATATATATATATATATATATATATATATATATATAATATATATATATATATAAAATGCATGTATGTATGTGTGTATGTTATCTTCTTGTTATCGAGATCATAGTTTGATTCGACGATTATTTTCTTTATATTAAGAGATTTATTTGTTTGATTTGTATCATAAATCTGAGAGTTGATTGTGAAATGAAGCAGAAACAGTTTGAGAATAAACTTTAATAATTGAGAATAAAAAATTACAGAGAAGAGATTACTTATGTGTGAGGAAATAAAGTGATATTGCAATTCAAAATTGAAGTAAGTAGTGAAGCTGTACGTGAAGAATTTTTGGGAAAATGGAATGTGAAGGAAACTGGAATGATTAGGAAATAGAATATATATATATATATATATATATATATATATATATATATATATATATATATATATATATATATATATATATATATGTATAAAATATGTGAGAATACGGAAAATATTCAAGAATAGTAATGAAAAAAAATGAAAATGATCAGGTGGCTAAAAGGCAATAAATTTGAAAATGGTAACAAAAATTGAATGTAAACGGAAATAATAATAACAAAAAAATGTATGAAGTTTTGCTTATACATATGTTCATCAACGTTGCTTATTAAATTTTATCGCCACCTGCAACATTTTTATGTTCAATAACCACCTTTGGCCGTAAGCTGAACATGTGCAGAAAGCGACAGGCATAGCAAATATACCTAAAAATAATTTGGAGATTAAAAAGTTTGTAACTTTTCTGATAAAGAAGGGATTTCATTATGGTCAAGATGGTTTAAGCTTCTGATTGATGAAAATGTGTATAAACCCAATTTCTTTTTATTATAATTTTCGTTTACATTAAAATTCATTTCGATTCTAAATTTCATTGTATTTTTCGCTATCTAATGATTTTCAAACTTTTTTAATTTTACATTATTTTTTTCTGAATATTTTACGAAGTCTTCCCCTTTTAATATAACTTCTTTGTTTGTCTAAATGTCACTTTTGCCAGGATTAGTATTTTGAGAATAGGAAGCTCTCTCTCTCTCTCTCTCTCTCTCTCTCTCTCTCTCTCTCTCTCTCTCCTCTCTCTCAAGCACCCGCTAATGGGTACGACACCTATGTTGTGACCTAGGACAGCCAAGTGTTTGACCAGGCCTCTGTCCCAGAATCTCGCACAAAACCACCCTGTCCTGCATTCTATTCTCGACGCTCATTTTACACTGGATGGTTCCGTCCTGATTTTCATGTTGCTTTGCATAGACCTTAACTTGGTTTAGCTAGAATGAAGTGATAGTTCTATAATTCCTCAGCCATTTTCAGCACGTCTGGATTAGTTTTATTCATATATTGGGTGGTGGTTCTGAATTCGCGAGATGACCGGTTTGATTCATTTTTTTCATTCAGGTCTCTTCTTGATATTGGAGTTATCTTCTTTATTTTATTTTCTTCTGAATTAATTAACTTGATATTTTACCTGTAAGATAATTTGCCGTCTATGAAGGAAGTGAATTATATTCCTTTTGTAAGGATTTGAT
>NC_090765.1:19300193-19307693 GCF_036898095.1 Palaemon carinicauda | reverse complement strand
CCATCCCTTCTTTGTATCTATTAATTCAATACCTGTTTGCGGAGGGAAACAGTTATTTTCGGAATACAACGCAGACATGTTTCGTTATTTGTTGATATATGGGCAGCCTTTAATAGATTAAATTCTCTTTCAACAGTATATATGAAAATTGAGAGAGTTTTTGCTAATGTGTTTGGAAAGAGGCTTGATTGATGGATATATGATTTTTTAAAAGGAAGTTCGTAATTATATAAGTAAAGAAATTGGCGAGGAAAAGTGTTAGATTGTGTTATTATATAGAATAGATGAAAAGGCAAATTGATATTGTAATGGTGATAAGAGGAATAGCTATTGGTATTTAGTTGAAGCAAACGTGTATATATTTACAAGGGAGTTAGAATAAGGAAGTGCAAAGAGCATATAAGGAGATAATGGATAAACTGTTGACTCGTGTTAAAAAATGAAGGTGAAAGGTGTCCATGGCGAGATTTTAAAATCCTATGATGGGTTCATGGGTCATTTGGGAGTGTTCGTGAGTATAAGCGAGTGCAAGGAAAGAATGAGAAGGTAGAGTGTTTAATGAAGGGGAAAAGCTTATCTTAGGTTAGAAGGGAGTGGAGAGGATGTATTGGGAAGATCAAAGTAAATGGACAGGGAAAAAGATGGCTCCTTACAAGAGAGGTGGGGGTGGGTACTAAGAAATTTTGGAAGAATAAAAAGTTGCTTTAACAGGTAAGTCAATACAGAGAACAAATATTGAATAAATGCTTAAGTGAGTAAGGAATGCAATTGGATAATTGCTGTTGGATGCCAATGTAATCCTTAGTACCTTAAAAATGTGTTGACTGTGGAAGATGGACGATGTTATGTTACTAGATGTATATTATTCATAAGAGGTAGGAGGTAGGCTTAGAATAATACTGTGTAAAGGGTCTTAATGTGCTACTTATGATCATATTTGTAGGTTTTTAAAGTGATTAATGTTGTGGAAGTTCAACTCCACAGGGTAACATCCCTGGCTCAGCAGTTGAAAGATGAATATGAAGGTAACTGATAGATATTATGGCAAAAAACTTAGTGCTGTTTATATATATATATATATATATATATATATATATATATATATATATATATATATATATATATATATATATATATATATATACATACATACATATATTCAATTGGTTGAATTCATGGGACAACACTTTGACCGGCCACTTAAAATTCATCGGACACCATGAGAGTCTGACCTTTCTGTTGGTCGGGACGTGATCCTGCGAAGTCCTGTCCTCGAAAACCACACCTTCCCATTTGACTTTGGTCATCAATTTTGGCTTTTTGTGATTTTTCTGTTAGCGCCTTAGTTGTCAGAATGTGTCTCGATAAAGGGAAGATTTCCTTAAAGAAAATTGATGAATAGGTTAATCAGACATTCCAATTTGTGTCCTATGAGGATCAGAACCCAGAGTATGGCAGAACCCGTGTGTTAAACAAATGGTAAAACAATAGGTCATTCAATGCATGAATAAAGATTACTAGTTGATATCCTTAGAATTTAGAAAATGCAGACGGATAGAAGACCTTATTTGGGCATTCCCCCACCGAGAGATTGGTGAGGGCTATTGTTTGTCTGTTTTGTTTCTTTGTTAACAACTTTACGGAAAAACTACCTGGCCGATTTACTTAATATTTTCGGGAGAAATGCACTGTGACACGCAATACACCTCATTAAAATTTAGACCTCATAGGGTCAAGGTCATGGCCACCGTGATTTGAATAGTCAGAAACAAAGACCAAAATCTTTATTTTCCGGTGCCGAAAATATAGTTTTATATATCAAAATAATAAAAATACATAATTTTGAAACTTTAGATTCAAAGTTCAAGGGGTATGGACTTACTAAGGTTACCAAATTTCAGAAGGCTATAACTCTCAAACAAGTACAGATACACATTCGGTCAATATTATTGATAGATAAAAAAACACAATGGGCTTTAAGATAACACCATAACTTTCAATCTTCTGTGACCTTAAAAAGGTCAATTTAAATATCTTATTTCAACTTCGTCAGATTAACACTTTTTTACTGTTATTGACGGATAATACAACTACAAAAACATTTAGAGAAACGGTTGTGTTTCCGTGAAGGTTCATGTGCAAGGGGAAGGACTTGCCTTGTCTGACACCGCTTGTTTTTACTATTCGTTTGAAAATTAGGAAGTATAAAGTTCAATCATAATGGATAGGAAAGGGACTTCATCCAGAATGTATAAACATCCCTGTTATTGGATTGAAGAGGGTTATGTAAACGGTGCAATAATAATTCGTGGAAAGGGAAAAGGTTTATGGATAAATTTATATATATATATATATATATATATATATATATATATATATATATATATATATATATATATTTATATATATATATACATATATATATATATATGTATGTTTATATATATATATATATATATATATATATATATATATATATATATATATATATATATATATATACATACAGGTGTGTGTAGATGAGATCACAGTGCTCTTCCCATTGACCCAAGATTTTAGTTCTTCACCAAACTCTCAACTGAGCTCCCCAAGGCACTAGAAGCGTTGGAAGACCCAGGCCTACATGGCTGAGGACTATGAAGCGTGAAGTAGGAAATGATGAAGTATTGATTTAAAAGTTCTTTGCGTCAATAGGCGTAGGATGAGATGATAATGATACATATTCATTAGAGAGGAACTGTCTCAAAAGCATAAAACACACACACACACACACACACACACACACACACACACACACATATATATATATATATATATATATATATATATAGATATATAAATATATAAATATATAAATATATATATATATATATATATATATATATATATATATATATATATATATATATATATATATATATATATATATATATATATGCAAACAAACATGTTTTTATATGCATGTTTGTGTATTACTCGTTCACTCATAAAGGTATTTACCATTTAATTTTTATCAAGTATATCTGAGGTATAGTGAACTTCACACTGCCCTAGGCATGTTCAATGGATGGTTGGTTCGTCGATGGATCATTTTATTTAGAAAATTAATTTTTTTCATTGTATTTACAGTTATGGAGAGGAAAATGAGTAATTGAAGTAACAAAAATCACTGAAGTTGAGTAGATTAAAAAAATATGGTGGAAGAAATAAAGTTACAACTATTATTTGCGACCAAGTTGAGAATATCAAAAACTATATAAATATCGGAAACGTGATAGTGCTCTCTCTCTCTCTCTCTCTCTCTCTCTCTCTCTCTCTCTCTCTCTCTCTCTCTCTCTCTCTCTCTCTCTGAGGCATCGTCAGCATCATTAAGAGAATGATGTTGATCTAAGACGCTTGAAAAGAGATTATGTTCATCTTTAGGAATCATCCCTTTCAGACGGATGTTGAAAAGGCTCTTATGGTTTCAATACAGGTTCTTATATTGGATCGGTATCCTTAATTTTTCCATTTTTTATGTATTTGAGCTCTTAGATATTCATATCTGAGTCGAGATCTCTTAAATGTAGATATAAATCAACATTAATATCGAAGCGAAGTTTTTGAGGCTTGCAAGTTTAGTTATGATTTGAATCGGGGAAAGTTATACGTAACTTTTGAAGAGTCGCAAGCTTTCTTTGTGTAAATAAAGCTTTACTTGTCCTTAAATCAGTCATTATGTTGAGCATGCCCAAGCTAAAGCTTGAATTTAAAAACCTAAGTTTTTGGCTAGAAAATTTATTTTATTGAGTGAAGGGGAGCGGCGACCTCTACCTTTTTAATACAAATGTTCAGGCTCATCGCATCACATTGAAATGCTATATCCCGTTTGTAAATCATAATTTTAAAAAACTAAACTTAATCACCTACCAACGATAATTTCTTAACCCTGTCTGCAAGATTTTACTTAAATGGTCTTTTGAATCATGTTGCTGTCGCTCATATTCTTGTTTTTAATTTTTGCCTGGCTTTTACTTTGAATGGTTTCGATAACTTTGAATATAGATTATCGAAGTTTAAATCATAATGTGAAATTCGTTTAGGGGTCGAAAGATCCAATTCACCATTTATGTCACTGCGGCGCCTCTTATATATGTGAAGAAAAAATCTTACTTCTTAAAAAGCACGAGATATAAGGCACCTGGGCCAAATGACTTTCATGTGATCAGTAGTGTAATTATTATTGTTGTTGTTGTTGTTGTATGTATTATTGTTGTTATTATTATTATTATTATTATTATTATTATTATTAGTTTAATTTGTTATTATTATTATTATTACTATTATTATTATTATTATTATTATTATTATTATTATTATTATTATTATTGTTATTATTATTATTATTAATTTAATTTGAAATTAATTTTGAACAAATGCTTTTAGAACTTTAGATGTAAAATGAGTAAAGTTCCGTACGCCTGAAGGAAAAAGTGAGAGTATCTTTGGCCCATAGAATGGAAGTTCAGTATCTTAGGAAATGGAAGGAGGGGGTCGCCTTATAATTGTGCAAAAGAAGATTCAAAGGGGTGTTTTTGCATCGGTTCCGAAAGGCTTTAAAAGATATCAGTGCCTAAATGAAATGAGAGTTCCATTTATAAGATATTAATTTTACGGTTATAACAATAAGATCCAGATTATTGTAGAGGAATGTTGTAATTTTTCATATCTAAATACTTTCGTCATGTTGTTATGGAGAAGAAATCAAGTCAGCCAATCGTATTTTGTACTTGTCGTGTTACTATACGAAATGGATCTAATTCAAAACTCCTTTATACTGATCATTTTTAAAATCTGAATACTTCTTGCCAGTCACAAGATCCATTTTTAGTATTTTTTTTCATACATTAATAGTTGAATTTTAACGAACTCCTGGAATCCAACTAACAAATAGGAGAACAATCATCTAAACTCTGAACAAACTCTGACCTTATTGGTTGTGATAATATGATGGTCATTTCTCGTTGGTGGTAAAGCAAATCTATACATCTAATAGAATTCAGAAGACCGAAACTACGTGAAAATACATTTTAGAATATTTATCACGAAGATATTTCTCAGACTTGAGCACCCCCATTACTAGATTTTATTTACAATGAGAATTATGATGTTGGAAATTTCATTTAATTTAATTAACGTCATGGTTTACATCACACGAGTTTAAAACTTCTGAAATTAGGTGCGTGTTATGTACGTCATTTTTATGTGTATTATTTTTACATCCTGTATCTACACTGAAATTCCTCTACACATGTGCTAAAGAACTCATTAGAACCAGGAGTGACCTAAATGTCTAAAGGGAGCACAAGGATTGTAAAAGATATTGATAAGGCTTCTGTATGGTATATGGTTGGATTAGGATTCTGCAGATGATAAGGGATTCATATTTGATGTATTTGCTAGATATTAATGTGGCAGTGACTGCTGGTTTGTTGAAGGAATAATTTTTTTTAAAACTCGTTTGTGTATATATATATATATATATATATATATATATATATATATATATATATATATATATATATATATATATATATATATATATATATATATATATATATTAATACTTTTAGTGACAGGTAATTATTCTTTTTCTTACTACATAATTCTCACTCTCTCTCTCTCTCTCTCTCTCTCTCTCTCTCTCTCTCTCTCTCTCTCTCTCTCTCTCCGTTTTTAGTGCCAAGGAGTTAATCTTTTTCTAACTACGCGATTCTCTCTCCCTCTGATTGATTATGTTTTCGTCTCAATATGTAGATAAACCTTGACGTCACCAGTCACCTCCACCTTGCATGACTCCGCCCTTGGAATGCAGATGTTTTTATTCCCTTTTTCTTTGCTGTTTATTTTGAGCTCTGTCTGGAACCGTTCAGCTAATAAACATTGAGCGTTTATTTTTAGAATACCCGGATCTGAGAGGAATATAAAAAAACTAGAAGGAATTAGGAAGGCAAAAAGCCTCTTGGAAGAGAGAAGGCTGTAAAAAATTGGGAGAGAGGTATTATAAAAAACAATGTGGGTAGGAAAAAACTCTGTAGTTTTCTTTCTTTTTTGGGGGGTGGGTGGGTTGGTGTTATGTATTACTACTGGCTACTTATATTGGTATAGATAATGTTAGATGCTATACTTTGTTTCTTTTAATAATTTTGAGCAATTGACAATATATATCTGTTTTGACGCTGTTACTGTTTTTAGAATGATATATTGTTAATTTATTCTCATCATTTATTTATTTCCTTATTTCCATTCCTCACAGGGCTATTTTTCTTAATGGAGCCCTTGGGCTTATAGCATCTTGCTTTTCCAACTAGGGTTGTAGCTTGGCTAGTAATAATAATAATAATAATAATAATAATAATAATAATAATAATAATAATTTGTCAGCAATTATATCTCAAACTGTTATTCAGAAATCTTTTGATAAAACTGATGAATATAGTATGATTAGAGTTTATCGCTGCTTAATCATTCTGTTTTTAAATTAAAGCAGATGGAAGTTGATGGGATATTTCTTACTGTTTTTGAATTTCTAATTAGTCTCTAGTGTACTGCAAAGAGTTATATTCACGGGCACTATAGCAACTACAGGAATGTAATCTCTTGTCTTACTCGGGGTAGTGTGCTTAGCCCTTTATTGTTTACGCTAGTGTACGCATCCCGCCAAAAATGACGGCTAAATATTTAGATAGATATGCACACGCAGGTGTGTCGAGCTGAGAGAAGGTTGTGACTCAAAGGCAGGATGAAAGCAACTGAGTAACTTTATTACAGAACACTCGCTTTCATAGACAGAAACTCCATGCAAAAAAGGCATAAAAGACTTAACAGGACATTTCCTGTTCAACCGACACCGCACCGGTTAACAGTTAACGGTGAGAAAAATAGACATGTTATTTTAGGTCCTTGTCAGTGCGAGGGGAGAGTGAAGATACAAGCATAATATGTACACAAAATGAAATGTCGTTACTATGTATGATCGTGGGACACTCGGTTGGTACATGGCTCCCCCCCTAAAAATGACATAATGTACATGTTAAATAGGGCGCCCTGAATCTGGAGTGGTAGTAGCAAAAACTGCGGCCGATTAGCGGCAGTGAGTAAATGTAGAAGTTGTTGGTTGGGGCGTGAGCGAGTGGTGGATGATGGGTGACTGTGTTGCAGCTCCAGCTCATCACGGGGTAGGGGTGTGTGTTCTACGGCATTCATAGGCATGTGTGATCTATGGCATTCATAGGCGTGTGTGTCCTACAGCATTCATAGGCGTGTGTGTCCTACGGCATTCATAGGCGTGTCCTACAGCATTCATAGGCGTGTGTGTCCTACGTCATTCATAGGCCTACGGCATTCATGGGCTTGTGTGTCCTACGTCATTCATAGGCCTACGGCATTCATAGGCGTGTGTGTCCTACGGCATTCATAAGCGTGTCTGTCCTACAGCATTCATAGGCGTGTGTGTCCTAC
>NC_090765.1:19287693-19295193 GCF_036898095.1 Palaemon carinicauda | reverse complement strand
TATATATATATATATATATGCAGAAGAACCACAGGGAAAATGAAAATACAGAATATACACTTGAGTCCTGACTAGTTTCGTGATACTTCCTCAGAGGAAGTATCACGAAACTAGTCAGGACTCAAGTGTATATTCTGTATTTTCATTTTCCCTGTGGTTCTTCTGCATCTGAGCATCACGTTTTCCTGTGATTTTTACGCATATATATATATATATATATATATATATATATATATATATATATATATATATATATATATATATATATATATATATATATATATATAATTTATGTTTATATATTATATACTGTATATATATTTATATAAATAAACCAGTGTGGTATCAACCTTTTTCTACTGTCATATTAATTCAATCGTAATTACGATTGCATATAGTTATCTGCGGTCTTAAATTGCAAGCCACTTCTCTAACATGTATGTTTACTGATAGCTTTTACCTGTTGTGTTTCAGTCCAAAATACTTTCGATCCCTTTTATTCTCTCTTTGCTAAGTTTACTCGCCTTTAATATTGATTTCTCTCTCTCTCTCTCTCTCTCTCTCTCTCTCTCTCTCTCTCTCTCTCTCTCTCTCTCTCTCTCTCTCTCTCTCTCTCTCTCTCTGGTAAACAAATGAATGTTGTCCTTAGTTAATATCCAAGCGATGATGCTGTAGTCCGGATGCGGTGACATTTGACTGTGTTTTATTTGATGGAATGAAAGTTGTAGTTCTCTGTGATACTACCGCTAGAGAGTTATTGGGTCCTTTTACTGGCCAGACAGTACCACATTGAATCCATCTCTCTGGTCATGATTCATTTTTCCTGTGCCTATACATACACAAAATAGTCTGGCCTTTTCTTTACATAATATCCTCTGTCCTCATATAATTGACAACACTGAAATTACCAAACAATTCTTCTTTGCTCAAGGGGTTACCTTCTGTACTGTAAGTGTTCAGTGGCTACTTTTTATTTGGTAATGGTTAGAAAAAACTCTAGCTATGGTAAACAGCTCTTCTTGGAGAAGGACACTAAACTCAAATCATTATTCTCTAATCGTGAGTAGTGCCATAGCCTCTGTACCATGGTCTTGGGTTAGAGTTCTCTTGCTCGTTATTACACTCAGGCAGACTATTCTATCTTATTTCTCTCCCTGTGTTTTTGGAAATTTTTATAGTTTATGTTTGAAAGATCTATTTTAATGTTACTATTGTTCTTAAAATATTAAATTTTAATTGTTCATTACTTCTCTTGTAGTTTATTTATTTTCTTGTTTCCTTTCCTTACTGGGCGATTTTCCCCGTTGGAGTCCTTGGGCTTATAGCATCCTGCATTTCCAACTAGTGTTTCAGCTTAGCTAGTAATATATTATATATATATATATATATTTATATATATATATATATATATATATATATATATATATATATATATTTATATATATATATATATATATATATATATATATGTATGTATATGTATATATAAGTATGTATTATATATTGTTAGTCATTACTAATATATGTGTATGCATGTGTATAGAATTATATATATATATATATATATATATATATATATATATATATATATATATATATATATATATATTTATATTTATGTATGTATTATGTATTGCTAGTCATTACTAATACATATGTATGCATGTGTATAGAATTATATACTGTATATATATATATATATATATATATATATATATATATATATATATATATATATATATATATATATATATATATTTACTACAACAACAAGAACAACAAATGCAGCTTTTTCTAGTCCACTGCCGAAGAAAGGCCTCAGACATGTTGTTAATTATACCTGTGGCTTAGCCATTTTTCATCACCACGTTGGCCTGTGCGGATTGGTGATGGTGGGAGATTTTCGTCAGTTAGTTCAGAGCAAACCATCCTAGTATAGGGGTCTTTGACTAGTACAGCTTTGCTGATCATGGCGATAAGCAAATACTGTCACCACGTATTCCCACCCGGAAAGGGATAGAATATATATATATATATATATATATATATATATATATATATATATATATATATATATATATATATATATATATATATGTGTGTGTATATATATACATATATATATATTTATATATATATATATATATATATATATATATATATATATATATATATATATATATATATATATATAATATTATACATATATATATATACATACAGCATATATATTTATTTATTTATGTATGTGTACAAATAAAGAAATGTAAAAATTGCTCAATCAGTTAAATATATAATTACAGTTCGCTATCATCTTGCACCCACTAACAAAACCAATGTTAAATTACATTTTTTTTTTTTTTATTAGTGTACTATGTTAGAATATTACCATATACTTAAGTCTTAGTTGTGTAATTGATTACTCAGAATCGCCAGCAAAGAATAATTATGTTATTGGTCCCGGTGAACTGGATGATCTCCAAGAGAAATCACTCCCGTATTGAATGTTCAGAACTTTCTATTTACACTCGCCCAGTTTCTATTTAATCTCCCTCCAGGGATTCTGTTTACATCCTTTCCCCCTTTCCCCCGTTGCATTCCCCGCCCCCCTCCACCTTCCTTAAATGGGACATTATATTCGATAGTCATCAAGATTTTTCTGAAACACCTGTGCTTGAAGGTTAAATCGATGCAACAAAATATAAATTAATGTTAACTTGATAGGAAGCGTTATACTTATCTTTTAGCGTATATATTGCGTATGTCCAACATTTATTATTTATCATAATGTATAAGTATTTCTATTTATTTTGCTTCTGCATTTCGTTTTTGCCCCTAGTTGATAGCTTTCCTAGTTGATAGCTTTTCTAGTTGATAGCTTTCCTAGTTGATAGCTTTCCTAGTTGAGACCCTCAGGCTTGTGGCATTTTCTCTTTCCATCTAGTATTGCAACTTGGCTGTTATGGTTGTAATAATGATAATGGAATGGAGGAAAATCTTAACGCTGAAAGAAACTCATTTCCTGTTGTAGTTGATGTGGGAAAACATCCACGTTTATTTTCTTATCCTGTTCCATTTAAAACATTTTCTCTGGGGTTGCTAGTATTAAACTGCCTAATATTTTTTAAATCAATGTACAGCGGGACACAGGAGTTCCTGACACACCTCGCTCTGTGGAATTGCACTCTGTCACAATCTTCCTGTGAGGCAACTAACTTATTGTGTTTAGCCCCTCCCACTACGTCCCTACGCTATCTCTTTGGTCACTCGCCACGCAGTAAGGGTGTACCAGGTTGCTCTTCCTCATAACGAGGTGTGCCAGGAATTCCTGCGTCCAGCTCTACAACTGTCAGGTCTGCTTTAATCATTCCCATCTACTTATAGCTAGTAGGTTGGACAGGGCACCAGCCACCCGTTGAAATACTACCGCTAGAGAGTTATGTAGTCTTTTGACTAGCCAGACAGTACTACATTGTATTAAGTTTTTATAGTTAATATAGGAAATATTTATTTTAATGTTACTCCTCTTAAAATTTTATTTTTCCTTATTTCCTTTCCTCACTGAACTATTTTCCTTGTTGGAGCCCCTTGACTTATAGCATACTGCCTTTCCAGCTAGGGTTATAGCTTATCAAGTAATAATAATAACAATAATAATAATAATAATAATAATAATAATAATATGTACCTCACTTTATGACAGCGTTCCCATTTTTATATGCTATGTCCTCTATTTCTATTATCCTCCTAACTAAATAAGAAAAGGTATTTTATGTATGGCACAGTTCACAGCAGGAGTCCAGTTCATAATTACATTTCAGGCTTAACTGCTTGGGATAAGGGAGTGGGGAGGTGTGTTGCTTGGTATCAGAAATTAGAAAAATCGAATCTTGAATTTGAATTTTAAGTCCTTAATCTTATTTTCTTTATTATTCAAGTTGGCAAATTAGTCTTAATTATGGAATAGGAAGTGAAACGCATCAGCACTAAGAGATAAGAAGGTATACCCTATGTGCTTTAATTGTTTATCTGTGTTTATATTTAAAAGTAATACCCATTTACTTTACAGTCATGATTAGATATGGAAGGAGTATGATGTAATACATTTCGGTATAAAGTCTTAATTTTTATTCAAATTGTCTTTTGGTTTGTACATATTGTCTAGCTTATATTTGTTTAAGCATTAAACCATAATCTTCTGCCAATGCTGTTAATTTTCATATAAAGAATTGTTTTTTAGATATTTTTAACATTGATTACCAATAAGAAATTAGGGAAGACCTTAAGTGGCAATGTACCAGTGTAATAATTTCGTTAATTTCACTGGCGAGAGAGAGAGAGAGAGAGAGAGAGAGAGAGAGAGAGAGAGAGAGGGGGGGGGTTGGGGGGGGGGGCGGATGGTCTTATTCCATTGAGTAAATAACAAGTAATCATTCCTCTGGTATTATCCAGTTCGTTCGAGCTAACAAAGAATGGCATCTTGTATTTCTTTCATCTTGAAATTATCCTCTCTCTCTCTCTCTCTCTCTCTCTCTCTCTCTCTCTCTCTCTCTCTCTCTCTCTCATTCACAATACTCGTTTGAAAGCTCGCTTTCTATTTCTGTTGTCTCACTGACCACTTATTTAAAAAGAAAATTATTATGTATCAACCAATTCCTTCTATTAAACCGAGATTTTCCCCATCAGATTTATTACCTGCAACACATTCATTTTTCTTAATAAAATTTTTTATTTAGACTTCCAGTATTTTGCTCCTCTAGGTTCCCCTTTGTCTAAGGATTTCCTCGAAAAGGAATTTTTAAATTGATAGCTCCACAAGGCTCTAGAAGAGTTGAAAGACACAGGCCTACATGGCTGAGGACTATGAAGCCTGAAGTAGGAGATGATGAATGGAGAAGTATTGATTTAAAAGCTCAAGATAGAGACGACTGGCGAAATCCAACTGAGGCCCTTTGCGTCAATAGGCGTTGGAGGAGATGATGATGATGATATCCATCTTAGTTGCCCTGATAATCTGAAGCTTTTCCATATATCTTGAAGAATATGAACAACTTTACGTAAGTGGGTGCGGAATGAGCATATCCAGAAGACGATTAATCTCTAATCTTTAATATTTGATGCGTAAGTTTTTATATATTATGATATTTTTGCTCGTACGCATTTACGCTAAAACATAGTGATAGATTCTAATGGGGCTAGCTTTCTTAATATTAAGGAACTTTATTGATATTTATTCAATTCTTCTTCACCCAAGGGGTTACTACACTGTAATTGTTCAGTGGCCACTTTCCTATTGGTAAGGGTAGAAGAGACTCTTTAGCTATGGTAAGCAGCTCTTCTAAGAGAAGGACACTCCAAAATCAAACCATTGTTCTCTTGTCTTGGTAGTGCCATAACCTCTGTACCATGGTCTTCCACTGTCTTGGATTAGAGTTCTCTTGCTTGAGGGTACACTCGAGCACACTATTCTATCTTGTTTTGTTAAAGTTTTTATAGTTTATAGAGGAGATATTTGTTTTATTGTTATTGTTCTAAATATGATTTATTTTATTTTGTTTCCTTTCCTCACTGGGCTATTTTCCCTGTTGGGGCCCCTGGGCTTATAGCATCCTGCTTCTCCAACTAGTGTTGTAGCTTAGCAATTAATCATAATAATAATAATAATAATAATAATAATAATAATAATAATGACGTATGCAATTTTTTTATTTGATATAATTTCAGTTTTTCATTACATCGAAAGCAGCTTATCTTTTAGTTGTATGTTTATTTTTAAATCTATTTACTCCACAATAGAATTTATTAATTTATTCCATCGAAGTTATGAAAATGTATAATTTTCACATGTCATCTTTGAATTTGGTTGCTTGGGGTTAAAATTCGCCAAGAGACGTGAAATGAGATGCTTATGATTAGGATTATCCTTTGTGAGTGGGGTTACCTCAACGTGGTGAAATGGTTTGTGTATGACCATGATCAGCAAAGCTTTTCTAGTTAGGGCCACCCATACTAGGTTGGTTTGCTGCGACCGATTAGACTAAAGACTCTGCCATCTTCAATCCGCAATGGTCATTGTGGTAATGAAAATTGGTCAAATCCCAGACATGAATAAGGACATGTCTGAGGGATTTTTCCTGCAGTGATCTAGATACTGTTGCATTTGTTGTTGTATTTTTAAAGATATATTGAGAAATATCTCATTATACAGTAGCACTGGTTCTAGGTTTTCCTTTGTGGGGGGGGTGATTTTTTTTTTTTTTTTTTTTTTTTTTTTTTTTTTTTTTTTTTTGAATACACTGGCTCTTGATATTTTGACCTCGTAAGTTTTTGTGAATGATCACGTGACCCTCAACTTGGGACACTGCAGTAATAAAAAGACCGCTAATTCTGGGTATCACACTTATCATGCCCGTGACCTGAGGGCATCTCCTGCCCGCAAAAGGTGGTTGGTTGTCTTACGTTCCAGTGACTGGAATCCTAGGGATCCGGGTTGCAGAAATGTATAAGAGTCATTTTCATAGGTTTACAGAGGTATGTTTTGATTACTGGTTTAGTTATTTTGTTATTTTATGCTTGTTTCGGTCGATTTTTTTTCATGACATAGGCCATTTTTTCGCCATTTAGTTATTTCCACTTGAAATTCTATTTTGTAGGTATAAAAGTTTCTTTCTAGAAGGGAAAACCCTATAGAAAATTTGCAATAAAATCACATCATTGAAGTGATATTTTTTTTTTTTCAGTTCATATGTACGCGTAGAGTCTGGAGACAAAACAATTACATTTATTTGTATTTAAATTTCTAGATATAATTTATATACTGGGAATTACAGCAACAACACCAACAACAAATTCAGTCGTTTCTATTCCACTGTAGGACAAAGGCCTTAGACATGTCTTGGTCATGTCTGTGCTTTGGCCACTTTCATCACCACGTTGGTTTCTGCAGATTGGTGATGGTGCGAGATTTTAGTCTGATCGCTCACAGGATTGCAACTTAGTATGGGTAGCCCTGACTAGTACTGAGAATTATGATGGAATAAATCCGAAATGATGTTGAATGGTACTACGAATGTGGTTCCCATTCATACAGATGCTAAGGCACCTGCTTACAAATAATACACCGGTTAATTGTAAACATGTGTTATGATATGTGAATATGAAAATGCATGTATGTTAAGATTAAAGAAACTTTTGATTATTCAGTAAAACACATGAATTGTATGCTAACCAAATTGACCATCACTGCTGCTACTACTACTACTACTACTCCTATTGTTGCTACTGCTGCTACTAATTCTATTTGAAGTAGTAGTAATTGCCTGCATCTATAGCTTGCCTCTCAATTTTCCCATCATTGCAAAACGGTTATAACACGGACAGCCCCATTGTGTTTTGACTTCACAAAGAAATCCAATTTCTTTTTATCTTGTATTTGTTTGGTGACCAAAATCCTCTTCATTGGCCTAAGGGCCAATTCCCAGCAGGATCTCAGCATATCCA
>NC_090765.1:19280193-19282693 GCF_036898095.1 Palaemon carinicauda | reverse complement strand
CCTCTAATTGAAGAACTATTACATAATCTGTTACACTATCTTCTGTTCACCTCACTCAGTATTTAGAGAAATCTAAAATAATAAATTGAGTGAAATGGATATATGAAAAGTAATCGAATCGCGTGTACAGATATAAATAGAATTCACTCTTGACAAAAAAAAAAAATGGGGAAAATAGTCACATAACACCTGAGGTCATAAATAGAACGAGTTTTATCCGGTTTCATGACCGTTTTGGCTTTTAAGAATTTTTTTTTTGTAATAGATTAAATGCATTTATATATATATATATATATATATATATATATATATATATATATATATGTGTGTGTGTATATATGTGTATGTGTGTGTACTTTATATAGTAAATAAATAAATGATTAAAGATTTAATGAGGTGCCATCTGTATTTGCATACTTATTTGTGCACGAAGATTCCTTTATTATGGCTAATGTATATAGGCTATATATATATATATATATATATATATATATATATATATATATATATATATATATATATGTATATATATATATATGTATATATATGTATATAAATATATATATATATATATATATATATATGAATATATATGTGTATATATAATTTATATATCTGTATATATATACATATATATATATATATATATATATATATATATATATATATATATATACAGATATATAAAATTATATATACATATATATATATTCATATATATATATATATATATATATATATATATTATATATATATATATATATATATTAGTGTAAATGACCCGTCAAAAATGACAGTTAAATATTTAGATAGACATGCACACATAAGCTCACTCACGCCCTCTCACCAGTATATATATATATATATATATATATATATATATATATATATATATATATATATATATATATATATATATATATATATATATATATATATAAATATATATATATATATATACTCAGACGCCTGTTCTTTTTTATAATAAGAAAATATGAATGTAATGAAAAAAAATTGTAAATAAACACTCCTTAAAACTAACTTTGTCAGGATTCTGGATGTATCTGTATATAACGTACATACTACATCTGAAGGTCTTAATTTACCCTGTCCGTAATATCTATAATTATCCTAATACTGTTTTTAAGAATACCATTTAATATTTTATTGTTTTTGTCAAAATATCTATTGTATTCTTTTTATCTCCTCTGACCTTATCAGGAATTAGGAATAATATTATCATTTCTTGAATATAAAGGGCATGTCTATTGCATGTTTGTCTATCGTGTATCCATGATCATTTTCCCTTCACCCTTATTTTCCATTTGGATGATAAAAAGGACATCTTGTTGTCCATACCGTCAGCCTCCACGTGCAAAAATAGTGTAGTTTCATTACGTATTTTTCAGTTTTACGGTTTTGAGTCACATTTATTGACATTTGCATCAGTTTTGAAGTAAGGAAAAAAAAGAAAAAGAAATCAAAGTACTTAAAGAAGAATGAAGAAAAAAATTGAGATGAGCAGACCATCTCGCTTTGAAAGCCTAATTTATTTTTTATTACCTGTTTCCTAGTCGATATCCGATCAATTTCGTGAGTTTAATTCTGTTATCTAACAGCCTATACCCTTAGGTTAAGGCATTGGTATCTTTAATTGCAGGTCGGTAACCCTTTAGAGGTCATGGTTTTCTGATGCGTCATCTCTATGCCGCTATTTACTTCCCTAATTTAGTTCGGTTGTAATGGAGATCGTGTATTAGGAAAAGTATGTCGCGGATTTCATTTATTATACATTTTTGGTGACTATTTCCTTAATATACGAATGACTAAGTTTTTATTCTCTCTCTCTCTCTCTCTCTCTCTCTCTCTCTCTCTCTCTCTCTCTCTCTCTCTCTCTCTCTCTCTCTCTCTCTCTCTCTCGTTTTATATATAGTATGCCTGAAGATTGATTAGTGAATTTGCTGCCTTCTTAATAATCAAATGGCAATTACCTCGCTATGTATAATGTGGAAACGTTACTCAAGAGGTGTTGATATCAGAATGAATATCAGTGTGCCTAAATGTGCAACATGTGCACTTATTTGCATATGCTTATTTGTTTTCATACACATTCAGCCTCTCAGGTGAAGTAAAACTTTGTATAATTTTAGAACTTATTTAAGTAATATGGTTTTATATGGTACTATTTACTAACAAAATTCTTTAGAGGTAACTTCCATCCATCAGACAAGGTAAACTCGTCTAGAGCACCTTCTGGATGACGAAGATTTTGCACAATATGTCAGACGGCAATATTATTTTGCGCTGATATTATGGAAGGAAACCTTTAATATGCACCCTAGACAATCAAAGTTTTTGTACAATAACTAAATATTGCGCAAAATTCTAATGATGTTATAAACAATGACTACAAGCTATCCTTTTTAATATTATTGAGGAAGAGCATATATTAATTTCATTACTTTTGCTTTGTCTCTATTGATTTTGACAATATTTATTT
>NC_090765.1:19221819-19241819 GCF_036898095.1 Palaemon carinicauda | reverse complement strand
AGTATTCTTTTGTATATTGTTATATATATATATATATATATATATATATTTGTACTGTATATGTTTGTGTATGCGCAGCAAATGCTGTTGATTGTTTCATTTCCTATGACTGCTTTGTTACGCATCCTTTATTTTAATATTTTTACTCTGAAATATAGTCTGACCTAAATAACCCGGTTT
The DNA here is from genome assembly GCF_036898095.1 of Palaemon carinicauda. Taxonomy (NCBI): domain Eukaryota; kingdom Metazoa; phylum Arthropoda; class Malacostraca; order Decapoda; family Palaemonidae; genus Palaemon; species Palaemon carinicauda. The sequence continues at coordinate 19,241,639 of NC_090765.1, read as the reverse complement.
CGTGTTAAATTACTTTGCCAAAACCGGTATGAATCCTTCGTCAACTGGTCATTATTCTGAGAGAGAGAGAGAGAGAGAGAGAGAGAGAGAGAGAGAGAGAGAGAGAGAGAGAATATTCGCCAAAATTAAGTGAGAGAAATCTTCAGAATTATTACCTTTTATTAAAGAAATTCTCAGTAATGTCAATGGATAGAAATACTGCATTAGATGATTCTTACAAGTTGAAGTGCTTTTACAAGAGAGAGAGAGAGAGAGAGAGAGAGAGAGAGAGAGAGAGAGAGAATATTCGCTAAAATTAACTGAGGTAAATCTTTAGTTATTACCTTTTATAAAAGAAATTTTCGAGAAATGGCAATGGATAGAAATATTAAATAATTTTTACAAGAGAGAGAGAGAGAGAGAGAGAGAGAGAGAGAGAGAGAGCGAGCTTTAAGGGAAACACGTTTTTTTTGTCTACATGGTGTTTAATATCTCCACTGTTATAATAGAACTTTAAAACATTCGTCTAAACTGAACACCTGAGGAACTGCTCATTAAACGCTCGTAACAATGGGTTTAAATGTGAGAACTCTCCTGAACTTATTTCCACCATTTCAATGCCGAGATTAAAAAAAAATTCATTCTCCCTTGAATAATAAAGAGCAAGTGTCTCGATATATATATGTGTGTGTGTATATATATATATATATATATATATCTGTGTGTGTGTATCCCTGTCACGCTTAGCAACATTGCCAAATGTGTGATTACTCGGTCTCTCCCAGAGGGATTGGCCATACCCTGGTGAGAGGGGATACCCCGAGAGGTATTCTCTGTCCTATAATCTTCCACAAATTGACCAAACTTCCGTGGTGTAGTTAGGAAACGGGGAGGGACGGGATGGGTTGAATCTACGTCTGTGCGTGTGTGTATATCTATGTAGATATTTAGCCGTCATTTTGACGGGTCGCGTACGCTAGTGATAGTATAAATGCCCGTTTTAGTATTTTGAAATGAAGGGTTCCTGAATCTGTGGCACCTACGCGACTGGTCACGTTTTGCTTATACTAACGTAAGGAAGAATATACTAAGTGGAAAAGTCCCTTGTGATATAAATGTAGGATTAAATTTCATAGTGTTGACAGTAAACGTTCTGGTGTACGCTTTGACACGCCTTGCAAATTCACAAAAAGACTTGGCTAACTAGTTTCGCACACATTTGATTATACGTATATAAATTTTTCCCCAGGAATCCCCACTTATTTTAATGAGACCTATAAGTGTTGCCCTTTCTGATTTTTGGCCAGTATATCTGAATGAGTTTGCCAGCCCCATGTCAATCATGTTTCTATGCTGTAACCTACTACAGTCGACTCACTACCATGTACAATAACCTCATAATTTCAGAACTCTTTTGGTATATATTAGGATCTTGGCTCGTTTTCTTGCTTTACTAACTATTTAGGGGGTATCAACTTTCATCTCCTATGGCCACTCGGTCCGCTTTTCAAGGGTCCAAGACTGATAATGCACTAAGTGAATGACTAATGAATATAAGGTGTACCAACCGTGTGTCACACGATCGTACATAATTCATTTTGTATACATTATGCTTGTATCATCCCTCTTCCCTCGCACTAAAAAGAACCAGAATAAACATGTCTGCGTTTCGCCTCTGTAACATTGTCTGTCTTGTGAACATGAAAATTCCTGTTGCCTTGGGCTTTTGTATATAAAGGAGTGTTCTATAGTAAATTAACTCTGTTGCTTTCATACTGCCTTTGAGTTCACAACCTACTCTCGGCTGTCACAAAGGACAATCAAATGCCCTTAGGACTTTGTTCTGGATTATTTGTCATTTTTGAAAATTTCCAATACAGTAATAACAACCTTATACGTTTTCATCCTTTGTTATAGTTTATGCATAGATTCATGCTTTTATTGAAGATTTGTTGTCATCAAATTACTTACAGGTAGGTTATTTCTGCAAATGATTGTGTTTCATTCGGTATTTCTACTGTTTGATGCGATTATGTAGCCTATATCTTTTCCTCGCCCTCCTTTCAAAGCAATTAGCCAATGATTGTCATAGTCTTGCAGTGTTGTATGGTAACAATGGATCAATAGTTTGCAAAATAAAGTCATTAGTTCTTTGCTTTTGTAAATTTATTCTTTTTGTGTTTGGTAACAATCATGGAGATCTCAGGTGAATATGTGTTCGTTTGTGTGTACACGTTTTATGTTTATATTATACCCGTTAACCCATTGAACTGGCGACTCTTTTAGAAAAATTATATTTACTTATATCCTTTTTTTTTATTATTATAAAAATACAACTACATTTTATTCATTTACATTTTTTGTGTAATTATTCTATTTACAAAAATATAACAAAATATAGATATGAATTCATGTTTACAAAATCTCAGGTGAATATGTGTTCCCCTGAGATTTTGTAAACATGAATTCATATCTATATTTTGTTATATTTTTGTTATATTTTTGTAAATAGAATAATTACACAAAAAATTTAAATGAATAAAATGTAATTGTATTTTTTATAATAAAAGAAAAAAAAAAGATATAAGTAAATATAATTTCTCTAAAAGAGTCAAAGACTATTTACCCAAGTTCTAAAGAATGCCTTATGAGATTTTCATTTACACTAAGCGTGAGGTTGCAAACCTCACACTTGCAATCCTTCTTTCACCTCACAAGTCATGTCACGTTTTCCTTCGGTACCCTCTATGCCGTTCTCCACCTTTGGTTGATTGGATGTTACTAATTCCGCGAAGTTGTTCACATACTAGTTCATATAGAACTATTTTTATAAAAAGAAATAACACAAGTTTGTTTTTATAAAACGAATTTGCAATTAAAAACCAATTACTTGATTTTGAATATTTTTTTTTTATTGAATTTTGGGGGAAAGTCGTCTCTATACTCATGTTACCCTGAACTGTAATATGCAACAAATTTATAATAACTAGTTCTCTCTCTCTCTCTCTCTCTCTCTCTCTCTCTCTCTCAGTGTTAGCATGTCATCTCGGAGAAAACGAAACGACGGACGAAATTTCTCGTAAGACTGGAGCGGGGTTGGGTCCATGGATAGAAGGTCGTAGAAACTAAAAGAGCTGAGAGTGGTGACATGGATGTGTGGAATGGGCAGAATGATGGAGGACATTTTCATTACTGGAAAATGTTCTCATTTACTTAGAAAAAACTCGTTCAGACAACATGTTCAAAGTCCCAGGTAATGTCTTTTGTATGGGGGGCGCATGTTCATTGATGTATGAGTAATGCAAAATGATAACTTGCTATTTTCTTTCGGGTCATGGTAAACGCTAATATCTCAGTTGCATGATTTGGGTAAATGATTCAAAGTTTTGAATGTTAATCTATATATATATAGTATATATATACATATATATACTGTATATATATATATATATATAGTATATATGTATGTATAATATATATATATTGTTAATCTATATATATACATATATATATATATATATATATTATATATAAATATATATATATATATATATATATATATTATATATATATAAATATATGTATATATATATATATATATATATGTGTGTGTGTGTGTGTGTGTGTGTGTGTAATTTGTATATAGTTTCAGTACCATAATATTTTGAAATCGAAGATGACTAGAGGGGATTGTGTATGTACTTACCAATTAATTTGATACCAAAAGGTATAGGTTTTATAGAAGAATTATATGTTTATATCTTACTTATTTTTTTTTATCTTTTGTAATTACTAAATGATTATTTCTTATCCATTATATTTAATATATATGATACTTTCCCCTACCGAATGTATTCGGGCGACCTCTGTAGGAATCGAGTTTGATTCATTGGATTTGTAAATCTCCTCATATTAAAGATAATAATTACCACCAATAAAGTGAGTGTCCTCACTGGTGACTATTTGGTGTCACTCTTTGTTAAAATTTCCTTAAACAATTGTACAATTCGTGAGATTCTGTCTTCAGTGTCATCGTGAAAATAGCTGAGGGTGATTAAGATAGTTTTGAGAATTATCCAAGATTTTGTTTTTAATCTTAACAATTTTCCTGTTTTCATTTCAATTTTACTGAATCGTTAAAGTTTAGCTTTGCAGTTTTATCACTGCACATTTGTTAAAAAGGTTTATATAACTATATATATTTATATATATGTAGATATGTGTGTATATATATATTATATATATATATATATGATAAATTTTGCACATTTAGACGTGTTTTTCATAAATATTCAAATAAGCCATATATATTTTTTGATACATTAATGTCTGGATTCTCTTAACGACCTCGAGGTCGTTAAGAGAATCCAGACATTAATGTATCAAATATATATAATATGGCTTATTTGAATATATATATATATATATATATATATATATATTTGTGTGTGCCTGTGTGTAAAAGAATGTGCAAATGCTCCAAATGTAAAAGTTTAAGATAGACAATCACTACTAATTACAAATTAAATCTGTGCATGGATGAATGAACTTATGATCTGTATTCACTCGTCTTGTGAACCTTATTTCCTTTCACTTATTTACCTCGAGAAGAACTTTTTAGAGAGAAGGGACGAAGGTGAAATCTTTTGATTATTGGACAACTCTTTGATCTGTTGTGACACTGGTCTTTGCGAAAATCAGCGAAAGCATTGAGTTTTGATTAGATATACTGGAATTAAGAGAGGACCGAGTTTGAAATTCGATTACTGGCCGCTTGCTTGTCCGGATCAGTGAACCTGTTGATTTACAATAAATGATTCCTCTCACTTTTTCTTTATTCTTGGATGCTTAATTGTCTTTAGCAGTTTTTTTTTTTTCTTATATTTTGTTTTCATGATTGTTGACATTTTCTTGTTCTATTAAGTCCAAACTTTCGCCGGTATTATTTGCTGACAATTTGAACTCTAATATCTGAAGTAATAATGAGGATTGCGATTGCATCTTAATCTGTGGGTGTGGTGTGTGTGTGTGTGTGTGTGTGTGTGTGTGTGTAAGAATTCTGGCGGTTTCTGCTATGATGACACCGATGACACCATTACATCTTGAATCACTGTGAATGATTTTGGTTTCTCGTATATAATGATCTATTACAGTATAAGCGTTTAGTTTTGAACCGAGCAGGCCATTGGAAATGTTCCTGCCTGCTAGTCTGTTGGACAGGAGCTCTAGACCCGCTCAAGCACGATAGTTTCTAATAGTGTCTCGAACCTCGTCTTCCCTGTGAGCTAGGGAAGGGGCATTTGGTAGGGCCTATAGGTCTATTTATTAATTCGCCAGCAGTCATTGCCTGGCCCTCCCTGGTCCTAGCTTGGTCAGTCTCTAGAGCATTGTCCTTTCCTTGGCTCTGTCACTCATGAGGACCTTTAAAACAAGTATGGAAGTGTGACTATTAGCAAGAATCTTCGCATTGTATAGTAGGTTTTCAGGATTTACAGTTTCATTTTGGACGTTGTTGATTCACGATTCATATCGCTACCTCATAGCAAGAGGGGTCGTAACTCCAAATTTGCTAGTTTTGAGTTATATGGTGTACAAGATTGCCGAATTGATTCTGCATCTTTTGGTAAAAGAGTCGTAAATCTAGGTGAATTAGCGGCCGAGAGATGGCACTAAGAAGATTTGTGAAACATGATCAAATTCATAGGACTTAGCAACTTTCAAATGCGTCTCCTGAAAAATCAGGAATTTGGAGTTACGACCCTCTTGCAATGAGGTGGCGATATGTTCGTTTGATTAACAGTTCCTTCTGGTTTGGCAAATTCTGTATTGTTTCTCAAAAGCAAAAGTTAAATGTGGTTCTTCGGGTGAAGTGTGCTGACTACTGCGGTTTTATAGGTTTGACAACAAACCCCTTCAGACTATTGTTATTTTTTTTTTCTTTTCATATATTCGTTTTAGCCATATGTTCCTCAGAGACCATACATTACGTAATATGAAATCGTAACCGTGTACTGAAAGTTTTATCGGAGAAAATTTCACCTAGAAATGTCCGACCCCCGAAATTGTCAGATTGTATCCAAAAAAAAAAAAAATCTAATATCTTATAGATTGTAGGTTTTATAACGTAAGTTAAAAGTAAGAATTTTTTTTTTTTTTTTTTTTTTTTTTTGCCCTGATATTCATAATCAGTTAGAATTTCTTGATCCGATGCTGGTCTTTGTGGATGGATTTCTTGGAAGTCGCAACACTTGTGGGATTAAGCCCCGAGCGCCATCAGCCGGTTTCTTTTACTTTCCTTTTGCTTTTAACCCACTCTGACTTCACACGGCAGTCACAGGTAATATACGAAGTGAATAACTTCTTATGAAGAAAAGGAAGAGCCCTTAAGAGTCAATTTATTCCCTTTTAGAATTTAGCCATCTTCTGGCACCTGTGGGCCCACCAGTGTGTGTGTGTGTGTGTGTATATATATATATAAATATATATTTATATAAATATATAAATATATATATATATATATATATATATATATATTTATATAGATTATATAAATATATATATTTATATATATTATATATATATTTATATATATATAAATATAAATATACATACACACATTTATATAGATATATATAAATGTATTTATTTATGTATGTATGTATATATTTTATATATACTTAACCTTATATTTTCTATTTTATTTCCCTGTGGTCATGTTGCATCTGAGCATCATGTTGTCCTGTGATTTTTGCGTATATATATTAATATATATATATATGTGTGTGTGTGTGTGTGTGTGTGTGTCTGTGTCTGTGTCATATCACTAACATTCGAGGTTTATATAACTTGAAAATTAAGCCACAAGTAGGTATTGATGCTGGAATAATTTTTCGTTTTGTAATAACTATGAATCAAGGGGTTAAATATATGTGATACACCTATGAATCGTGATTAGAAAATGAGCCAACTGTTATTTTTGCTTTATTTGTGACGTAGTATTGGAAACATATGTGTAATATAAGTATTCATATGTCGTGCATATGCTGTGTATATATATGTGTGTATATATATATATATATATATATGTGTGTGTGTGTGTGTGTGTGTGTGTGCGCGTATATATACATGTACGTATGTATATGTGTGTGTTTACATAATCTAGTGATATGTATTCATTATTTGAAAAGTATATAATTGATAATGAGATTATCTCTAAGAGAGAGAGAGAGAGAGACGAGAGAGAGATGAGAGAGAGAGAGAGCCACTCACATCCACTGAATATGAAAGGATCAATTAATGAATAAGCAAATGCATCCTTCAATGCGTTGTAAATATCTGAGATAATTATCTCCCTATTCAGAATATTCATCTTTGCAATTATCTATTGTTCCGATTTACAGTCTTATTCTGCTTGCTTGCAATTATTCGAGTTAACTCCTTTAGTTTAATAGAATACAAGATGCAATTTCCTTAAAACGCATTTAGTTCTCTTCTGATGTAGTTCTGTAAATAAAATTCTCTCTCTCTCTCTCTCTCTCTCTCTCTCTCTCTCTCTCTCTCTCTCTCTCTTTTTTTTTTGTACCAATAGGCGTAGGTTCCCTCGTGTGGTTCTCAGCTCTGAGAACAACTTATATTACTTTGAGGTTCTCAGCTCTGAGAACCACTTATATAACTTAGAGGTTCTTAGCTCTGAGAACCACTTATATTACTCAGACATTCTCAGCTCTGAAAAACCACTTATATAACTTAGAGGTTCTCAACTCTGAGAACCACTTATGTAACTTAGAAGTTCTCAGCACTGAGAACCACTTATATTACTTAGAGGTTCTCAGCTCTGAGAACCACTTATATAACTTAGAGGTTCTCAGCTCTGAGAACCACTTATATAACTTAGAGGTTCTCAGCTCTGAGAACCACTTATATAACTTAGAGAGGTTCTCAGCTCTGAGAACCACTTATATAACTTAGAGGTTCTTAGCTCTGAGAACCACTTATATTACTTAGAGGTTCTCAACTCTGAGAACCACTTTTCTCAGCTCTGAGAACTACTTATATAACTTAGAGGTTCTCAGCTCTGAGAACCACTTATATAACTTAGAGGTTCTCAGCTCTGAGAACCACTTATATAACTTAGAGGTTCTCAGCTCTGAGAACAACTTATATAACTTAGAGGTTCTCAGCTCTGAGAACTACTTATATAACTTAGAGGTTCTCAGCTCTGAGAACCACTTATATAACTTAGAGGTTCTCAGCTCTGAGAACCACTTATATAACTTAGAGGTTCTCAGCTCTGAGAACCACTTATATAACTTAGAGGTTCTTAGCTCTGAGAACCACTTATATTACTTAGAGGTTCTCAACTCTGAGAACCACTTATATAACTTAGAGGTTCTCAGCTCTGAGAACCACTTATATAACTTAGAGGTTCTCAGCTCTGAGAACCACTTATATAACTTAGAGGTTCTCAGCTCTGAGAACCACTTATATAACTTAGAGGTTCTTAGCTCTGAGAACCACTTATATTACTTAGAGGTTCTCAACTCTGAGAACCACTTATATAACTTAGAGGTTCTCAGCTCTGAGAACCACTTATATAACTTAGAGGTTCTCAGCTCTGAGAACCACTTATATAACTTAGAGGTTCTCAGCTCTGAGAACTACTTATATAACTTAGAGGTTCTTAGCTCTGAGAACAACTTATATTACTTAGAGGTTCTCAACTCTGAGAACCACTTATATAACTTAGAGGTTCTCAGCTCTGAGAACCACTTATATAACTTAGAGGTTCTTAGCTCTGAGAACCACTTATATTACTTAGAGGTTCTCAACTCTGAGAACCACTTATATAACTTAGAGGTTCTCAGCTCTGAGAACAACTTATATAACTTAGAGGTTCTCAGCTCTGAGAACTACTTATATAACTTAGAGGTTCTCAGCTCTGAGAACCACTTATATTACTTAGAGGTTCTCAACTCTGAGAACCACTTATATAACTTAGAGGTTCTCAGCTCTGAGAACAACTTATATTACTTTGAGGTTCTCAGCTCTGAGAACCACTTATATAACTTAGAGGTTCTTAGCTCTGAGAACCACTTATATTACTCAGACATTCTCAGCTCTGAAAACCACTTATATAACTTAGAGGTTCTCAACTCTGAGAACCACTTATGTAACTTAGAAGTTCTCAGCACTGAGAACCACTTATATTACTTAGAGGTTCTCAGCTCTGAGAACCACTTATATAACTTAGAGGTTCTCAGCTCTGAGAACCACTTATATAACTTAGAGGTTCTCAGCTCTGAGAACCACTTATATAACTTAGAGAGGTTCTCAGCTCTGAGAACCACTTATATAACTTAGAAGGTTCTTAGCTCTGAGAACCACTTATATTACTTAGAGGTTCTCAACTCTGAGAACCACTTTTCTCAGCTCTGAGAACTACTTATATAACTTAGAGGTTCTCAGCTCTGAGAACCACTTATATAACTTAGAGGTTCTCAGCTCTGAGAACCACTTATATAACTTAGAGGTTCTCAGCTCTGAGAACAACTTATATAACTTAGAGGTTCTCAGCTCTGAGAACTACTTATATAACTTAGAGGTTCTCAGCTCTGAGAACCACTTATATAACTTAGAGGTTCTCAGCTCTGAGAACCACTTATATAACTTAGAGGTTCTCAGCTCTGAGAACCACTTATATAACTTAGAGGTTCTTAGCTCTGAGAACCACTTATATTACTTAGAGGTTCTCAACTCTGAGAACCACTTATATAACTTAGAGGTTCTCAGCTCTGAGAACCACTTATATAACTTAGAGGTTCTCAGCTCTGAGAACCACTTATATAACTTAGAGGTTCTCAGCTCTGAGAACCACTTATATAACTTAGAGGTTCTTAGCTCTGAGAACCACTTATATTACTTAGAGGTTCTCAACTCTGAGAACCACTTATATAACTTAGAGGTTCTCAGCTCTGAGAACCACTTATATAACTTAGAGGTTCTCAGCTCTGAGAACCACTTATATAACTTAGAGGTTCTCAGCTCTGAGAACTACTTATATAACTTAGAGGTTCTTAGCTCTGAGAACAACTTATATTACTTAGAGGTTCTCAACTCTGAGAACCACTTATATAACTTAGAGGTTCTCAGCTCTGAGAACCACTTATATAACTTAGAGGTTCTTAGCTCTGAGAACCACTTATATTACTTAGAGGTTCTCAACTCTGAGAACCAACTTATATAACTTAGAGGTTCTCAGCTCTGAGAACAACTTATATAACTTAGAGGTTCTCAGCTCTGAGAACTACTTATATAACTTAGAGGTTCTCAGCTCTGAGAACCACTTATATTACTTAGAGGTTCTCAACTCTGAGAACCACTTATATAACTTAGAGGTTCTCAGCTCTGAGAACCACTTATATTACTTAGAGGTTCTCAACTCTGAGAACCACTTTTGTAACTTAGAGGTTCTCAGCTCTGAGAACCATTTATATTATTTAGAGGTTCTCAGCACTGAAAACAACTTATATTACTTAGAGGTTCTCAGCACTGAGAACAACTTATATTACTTAGACATTCTCAGCTCTGAGAACCACTTATATTACTTAGAGGTTCTTAGCTCTGAGAACCACTTATATTATTTAGAGGTTCTCAACTCTGAGAACCACTTATGTAACTTAAAGGTTCTCAGCTCTGAGAACCATTTATATTATTTAGAGGTTCTCAGCACTGAGAACAACTTATATTACTTAGAGGTTCTCAGCTCTGAGAACCACTTATATAACTTAGAGGTTCTCAGCTCTGAGAACCACTTATATTACTTATACTCCTCTGTATCCCTTTCGTTATCTTCCTCACTTTGTTATTGCTAATTGTGGCTATGAAGTGGAGAGGGTTAGTTGGCGGTGGTAGTTGCGAGGATAAGAAGACACAAGCATTTTTACTAATTAAATGCTTTTATAGGAATTTCGTGGAAAGTACTACAAAATTACATGTATTCACGAGGTGAAAAGTCCTATATCTGTAATTCTAATCAAAAATTACGTTTCATGGAATCTGGTTGAAGTGATGAATAACCATAAACATTCATAAGGGTTGTTGTGTCCTGGTGGTAGGGTCCTTGCCCTTTGATTGTCAGACTGGGGTTCGAGTCTCGCTCAAACTCCTTAGTTCATTTGGTCGCTGCAACCTCACCGCCCTTGTGAGCTAAGGGTGGGGGTTTTGAGGGAGCCTATAGGTCTATCTGCTGCGTCATAAGCAGCCATTGCCTGGGCCTCCTTGGTCCTAGCATGGGTGGAGAGGGGGCTTAGGTGCTGATCATATGTAATATGGTCAGTCTCTAGGGTATTGTGCTCTTCGATAGGGTAATGTCACCATCCCTTGCCCCTACCATTCATGACCGACCTGTAAGTTGTAATAACTCTTGATATATCTGCTTGAAGATAAGTTTATTTTTGCGATAGATTTTTTTTTTTTTTTATTCCAGGTGAGATATGCACAATTGGAAACACGAATTCCTGGCACACCTAAATCTGAAGAAGTGTACCCTGTAACACCTAAACTGCGCCGCGAGTTCCTGTTCCATTTCCCTACGCTGTATCTATTTCGTTACTCGCCGCGCAGCAAGACACAGGGTGCATTTCCCTAGAGCATGGTGTGCCAGGAATTCCTGGGTCCAACTGTACTTTCCAACTTGTCGTCTCTCATTCATCCGTTCACATTAAAATGAATAGATTGAAACTAACGAACACACTTGCCCAGACGTGTGGGCGTCAGTGTCAAGATAATTTCTCGTATCGTAAGCTTCTTCTTTATTAATTCTATCATACACTTTAATAAAATGAGTTTTATGCTCTCGTGGGAAAGATGGCGTCGGATCGTATTTCAAATTGTCAATTACGATCTTTTGTTTTTGCCTGTGGTGTTTGTCATTGTTGATATAGCGTTTAGGATCCACCTAATAAGCATACTTGCATGCATACATACACTGGTCTTCAATTTTACGCTTAGTATTTTCATTAATGTATATATGTATATGCATAGGTATATATACATTATGTATGTATGTATACTCTATATATATATATATATGTATATATATATATTTATATTTATCTCTCTCTCTCTCTCTCTCTCTCTCTCTCTCTCTCTATATATATATATATATATATATATATTTATATTTATATATGTATATATATTTACATTTATATATATGTATATATATATATATTATATATATATATATCGAAAAGGAAGAATGAAAAGGAACAAGAATGTTGTGATGATATCGTATTTTTCTTTATCTAATCAATTAAACAATTGAAAATAGTTGAAATATTACATAGTAGAATCGAAGTAATCGAAAAAATTACGTATGCCTACAGGCTTAGACAAAGAATCAGGTTGTAAGTTTAAAGTTCTCTATCTTTTATAGCTACTGACAGTGATAAAACTATTATAAGAAAAGTAAAGACGTGATAGTGATAGATTATAAATTGGAGAATACCTTTTGCTGGATAATATATACAGTGAAATTTTAAAGTCTGTCGGCCCTCGCAAACTTGAATTTGACAGTAGATATATAGTACCATATTCTCTCTCTCTCTCTCTCTCTCTCTCTCTCTCTCTCTCTCTCTCAACATGCCGAATCAAAATTAAAGTCAAAGCGTCCAAAGGGAAAAGCCAAACAGTTTTACTACGACAGTTTTTGTGTTATTGCTCGTAATTACACGTTATTGCTCGCCGTGATTGAGACGGCAGCTCATATCAGAAATTGGTAAAAGTAAGGTGGGTGTTGGCGCTACGAAAACTTGAGAGTGAATGGGTTAAAGACGCTTTTAATTTTAAATTCAAAATAACAATTAAATTGTTTTATAATATTTTCCGCAAGAGTTGGCAGCAGTGGTTTGATATAAAGTTTATTTTCCGAAGTTTTCTTCTTATTTCAGTTAATTAGTATTTTTTTTTTCATATCCATAACAGGGAATCGACATCAATCGTGCTAAACTTCTGATGAACTCTGACTTGTTTTTATGTTTCTAGGATTTAAATTAGATTTATTTTAAAATGATTGAATTATATTTGTTACAGGACAATTGTGATATATAAAGTTTTTTAATTATTACTCACAAAGGTAAATGTTACAAAGGTTATTAATTGCATAAAAGTATATCTTCAAGGTATGTAGATATATATATATATATATATATATATATATTTATATATATACACAATATATATACAATTTATATACATATATATATATATATATATATATACAATATATATACATATATATATATGTGTATATATATATATATATATATATATTGCAAAATAGTTAGTATATTAAAGTATAATACCTCATGCGACTTTCAAGCATATACGAGAATTTGTATAAAAGGAGAAAAATTCAGAAACTGAAAAAAATAATAATTGAATTTTATAAGTACTAGATGTGCTTTCCACAATATGATTTCAAATTTTATCTACTATAGTACAGTCCACTAGTTTTTACTACATTAAGATATTTTGAGATTAGTCCAGGCATATCTTTTGAAATAATCCTTATAATGATACGAGATTGTTATAAAAATGTATCCCTCATGAAATTACCTAAATATTTTGATAATATTCGCAAACTTTTTTTTTTCTCCACAAAACAGCATCAAATTGTAAATTAAAGAATCAGTTGGCCCTGCTTTTGTTTTTTACATATCCATTAGAAAAAATATGGTAAAAATCGGAAAGGTAAAGTAATATATGAAAAACAAATATGAAAAATATCAAAAACAATAAGTTCTTAAGTTCATGATTTCTTTAGAAAAATCATTAAAACATATATATATTATATGACAGTTAATATAAAATAATGCCACTAGGCCTATCTATGGAGCAATATCCGAATTTATCTTTTATTTTTATAGTGTGGTTAAATAAGCATCACATGTTGCGTACACCTCGTACAAACCGATTACTACAAAAGCCTAATTACTGCGAGTTTGTGGCTTTGAAATACCACTGGCGAGTCTCCATTCTCTGTTTACCGCATAGCGTTACTATGGATGCTCTTATCCATTCTTGGGGGGTGGTTTAAGTGGTGTTTAATTTGCAGTGTGGCAATTATCCCACTAAAGTTGATACTTTTGTTATGAGAATGAGGTTGGGGTATAATTATTGTTGGCAATATATTGATGGTGATGGTATACCCTGTAGATTGTGTGGTGAAGCATACTCGCATACTCTACATCATTATATGTTAGAATGTGATAAACTTAGGGAATTTAGAAATGTTACTGAGCAAGTTTGCTTTGTCTTAAATAATAATATAAAAAAAAATTGTTAACAAGTTTCCTAAGTTTTACTGGAATAGATAAAGGAGCATTGTAATAAGTTTTGTTGGGGATGCATTAGCATGCTAATACATCCCATTTGATGTATCTATATGTCAATAAACTTTTTTGAATTGGAATTTGACTAAGAAAAGATTCTGAAGTGGCTTTCATAACTGAGCAATTATATATCTCAAATCTAGTGACATAATTCACACCGACAGATATAGGCATTTTCATCTACGAGCCTTGAAGAAACCTCACGACGTAGGTAAATATCTAAATAATGAAATGACCTTAGCGTACGTCCATTAGCACTTGGAAATGGGTTTTACCGTTTCCAATATTTTCCCCCCAGGGCGAACCTTGCCCCCGGCGGTGTGATATTCCCACGGGGCCAGTTTCTTTTTCCCTTCGGGGGATGGCCGGCGACCTTGCGTATGTGTCGTCCATTTGTCTTGCGATCCGCAACTTGAATGCGAGTGACCGCTAGAGTAATAATGTCCCTGACCGTTACTTTGCGTTTCGTGCAATTTCTTATTTTGTTTGTTTATTCCTTCAGAGGAGATGGTTCTGTATTCTCTATTTTTATTCTTCTTTGTTTACTTGTTTATGCGACCCGTCAAAAATGGCGACTAAGTATTTAGATAATTATGTGTATACATGCACACAGATTCAACTCCCCCCTTCTCCCCATCCTTCCCCCTTTCCTATCTACTCCCTCTCCCCCTACCGGAGGAACGGGGAGAGACCGTGTAGTCATGAGTTTGGAAATGTCACTCAGACTGACATGAAAGATATATATTGCTCTATAATATATAAGATATTCTTTAAATGAATGGAAAATTTCAGTAGTTTGGCTTTTCTGATATCCTTTGTAGTATTAATAAATAGATCTAATCATTTGTACAATTAAATGTTCTAATAATTGAAGTAAGGAATTACTAAGCAATACAAAATAATATTTTTATACTAAAATTCTGGAATTATAAACTACTGGAAAGCTACGTTTGTTTGATATTTTTATAGAATACGTTTCAAGGGTCAGTAATGAAAATTATTATTATTATTATTATTATTATTATTATTATTATTATTATTATTATTATTATTATTATTATTATGATGATGATGATGTTAATGATACTGTAGGTGATGGTGTATTAAATTATTGATTCTGGAATTTTCTACTGATTCGCAATAGCTGTCTTTTCTCATATTGACAAACTATATATATGAGATGGATTTCTTAGAGAGAGAGAGAGAGAGAGAGAGAGAGAGAGAGAGAGAGAGAGAAAATTACCTGCTTAGAGATCAAATAATGTCTATCATTTTGATTTGAAAAAAAAAAACAAAATCGTTATTATTCCATTTTTCTTTCAAACTTTTAAATGGCCAAATAGATCGTTGTAGCCAGTTCCTATCATTAGACTCTGTTACCTTGTTTTATTTATAGATTCTCTCTCTCTCTCTCTCTCTCTCTCTCTCTCTCTCTCTCTCTCTCTAACGGTATTTTGAATGGGAATATGAAAAGTGCTTAATCACGCCTGAAAAGATATAGACTATTTTAGAAATCTCACTTCGCCTTTCTCTAAAATGACCCCATCAAACGATGACCTCCCACGACGGTCAGTCCGACCTTGTCTCGAGGAAATCTTGATTGACTTTCTTTCCAGATATTTACTTTCCAGATATTTTTTTAAAATGACTTTTGATGGAGATCACATTGAATTTTACTGCTTTATAAAGACATTTTACCTTTTGTTATATCCACTGCGGTGCCTTATGAGAACGTATTGCTAAATATTCACTGGATTTTAGAGAATTGTCATGGTCTCATTTTAAATACAAAGTTACTTTGTGTCTGAAATGTAATTGTTTGTTATTTCGTTTTAAATAGATGGTTTCGTTTTGGAATTATCACAGAAGTTAAGGAAATGCGTTGAATGTGTGGAACTTCAAAAGTTCAAACTTTCAGCTAATGTTTATTTATTGAACACAATGAACTGGATGACATAAGTCTCTCTTTACAGTTTATATATGAAAGATCTGTTTTATTATTTTACTTTTATTACTGTTTTTAGAATTTTTATGTTAATTCTGCATTACTACTCTTGTAGTTTATTTATTTAGTTTCCTTACCTGACTACTTTTTCTGTTGGAGCCCTTGGGCGTATAGCATTCTGCTTTTCCAACTAGGGTTGTAGCTCATAATAATAATAATAATAATAATAATAATAATAATAATAATAATAATAATAATAATAATAAAAAATAATGATAATAATAATTAAGGGAATTCTCTGTATATTGTTGTTTTTATTTCTAAAAGAAAAAACTTGAATTCAACAGTTTACTGTACTGAGTTCCTTCTCTTACAGTTTTAATTTTAACAACCATTGTATGAACAGACTCACTGAATTGTCAAAAGCAGGTCATCTTCAACAATGTACTAAGACCAAATCTATTGTTTTTTATGGTTATTTTCCCTCCCATTAAAAGAAGGATAAGGGAAAATTATCAGTTCTCATGGGAAAATTATTTAGGTAGTAACCAGAAAATTCTGGTTTCCACCAAGCAAGCATTCCCAGGATAAATTTAGTAATATCCCTCACAGAAGAGTGAATGTTCTTTAATTCTCAAATTTTGTTTATTTTTTAATATATCGTGTTTTCTTTGGTGGACGATCGGCCTGACAAATTACGACGTATATTTGACGCACTTGATAGTAGTACAGCGTATCTTGAATCCCCAAGACTACAGTAGATATAGAGAAGGTACGCCATCCCTGTAAATATATTGAATGATTGATTGATTATGAGTTATGTGGAATTCCCTGTAAAAATAAATGAGGATGGTTATCATAATTTTAATTTGGTTAAAGTTTGTATTAGAATCTTGTAATGTACATGGAAATGGTATATGCCTTTTTCATTAATTGCCTAGAATTGTATACTATAGTAGATTTTTTTTAGCGAGGCAGATTTGCACCGAGTCGCAGCTGTGCCATTTTAGCTCGGAAAAGTTTCATGATCGCTGATTGGTTGGACAAGATAATTCTAACCAATCAGCGATCAGGAAACTTTTCCGAGCTAAAAGGGTACCGCTGCAAGTCGGTGCAAATGCACCTCATTAAAAGAAATGGAGACTATAGATGTGTTATTTTTGTTTTATATAAAATTCAGTGGTTCATATTTCGTGAGAATCGTTTCTGCTGCGAAATGTTCAGAATGTATAAGTAATCCACATTTATTTCTTTTTTATATTTTACATAATTCCCTTTTAACATCAGTGCCATTTGGTTATTATTTCTGTCTTTCAATTTATATAAGGAATTGTATTACACATATACTTGCGTCACATCCACTATACATACGCCCACACTTACACCTGGCTGGTTTTGGAGAACATGAAAAGCTGGTTATACAAGATGATTGGTTTGCAAAGGTAAATATTGAGTTGTTGTAGTATATGGGAATAGCGGGGACCTTGTTTGTGTTCGAAAAAGGGACTTTATCGTTGAAAATAAATTAATTTACAAAGAACATGAAAATATACTCTAGTTAAAGAAACTGGTTAATGAAAGTATTTAATACACTATTTAATAGTATAGAGTATAAGGAAGAGGAAATTGATGAGAGATATATCGGTGCTATTATAGTATGCTATCTACCGTCGAATTTCTACTATAGTATGGTATCTACCACAAAGTATGTTAACTACTGTCAAATGTTAATCTTCCTGTTTGATGAGGATTATCAAACAAATTACTTACCACAAATATGTTATCCTCATTGGACTTTAATGATAGTTTAATAATATTTATGTGAAGGACAGCATGGATGCATAATTATAAGCAGTTTGTAGGTTACATTAGGTTATGTTAGGTTAGGACATGGGTGCATAATTATGAGCAGTTTGTAGGTTAGGTTAGGTTATGTTAGGTTAGGACATGGGTGCATAATTATGAGCAGTTTGTAGGTTAGGTTAGGTTAAGTTAGGTTAGGTGGGGTTGAGCTAGGTTAGGTTAGGTTATCAAGTCGGTAGTGATCCTCCTTATTAGAGGCGATTAGCAAGTAGACCGTATTCTTAGGGACTGGCGGTAAGAATCATATTATAGTCAGAGAGGGGTGGTAGATAGCAAAATCGCCGGTAGATAGCATACTATAATAGCACCGATATATCTGATTAAGTGAAGGTGATAATGGTACTGTAAATGTAATTAAGACAAGTGAGTGCTGTAAGAAATAAGTGCGAAGTACATATAAGGAGTAAGAGGATGAACTGTGAGCAAGTGTTAGAGAAATTTATGAGGAAAGATCAGATAGGGATTTTGTAAAATTTCATGAGCGCTCATATGGAAGTTAGAGACTGGATATGGGTCCAAGGGAGATAGGATTATTATTATTATTATTATTATTATTATTATTATTATTAGTTTGCAGACGAAGATCTGCTAATTAGAAACAGTAGATTATTATTATTAGTTTGCAGACGAAGATCTGCTAATTAGAAACAATAGAAAGAATACCTTTAAAGCATTTACAAAAGAAATATTTTGAGAGTATCAAAGGTAAGGTAATGAGAATAATTGGAAAATATGAAGATGAATTAAGGACTATTAGTTAGGATGATTGAAGAATAAAAGAAGTTTACTCATATAAACATCATGGATGATGGTGAGATTAGTGAATAGTTAAGTTAGAGAACAGGAAAAGCAGGAATATTAGAATAAGATGTGCAAAAGATCAATGAGAGGTTTGAGTTGTCTCTGGAAGCCAAGGTGGGCCACGGTGGGAAATATATAAAGGAATTGTTGAACCAACTTTTCTTTATGGGAGTGAAGTGTTGATGCTGAAACTATTGACATGAAGGATGTATCAGAGTATTTTTAAGTGGTTCTATTATGTGGAAGGGATAGATCAGCGAAGGCCTGCGCAAGTCTAAAGTGCTACGAATAGGAGTAGAGGAAGGTTTAAAAAAGGTTGGATACACGTATTAGAAAGTAAGGATCTTAATATTCAGGAAACGCAAGAGTGCATGTAAGAGACGTGGAAACAGCACAGTTTGTGTAGTGGGGATTCGAAGCACTGCTGATGAGTGTTCAGTAGTGACAGATGACCTCTCCTCTTCTGAATCCCTCTGTTAGGGTAAACGGCATACTGTTTAAAAGGGAGTGTATATATATATATATATATATATATATATATATATATATATATATGTGTGTGTGTGTGTGTGTGTGCGTGTGTATTTTTGTTTGTATTTACGGTGTGTATATATATGTGTATATATATATATATATATATATATATATATATATATATATATATATATATATATATATATATATATATATATATATATAGAATAGGAAATGAAGTGAGCGATTGGTTTCCGGTGAGAGTGGGGCTGAGACAGGGATGTGTGATGTCGCCGTGGTTGTTTAACTTGTATGTTGATGGAGTGGTGAGAGAGGTGAATGCTCGAGTGCTTGGACGAGGATTA
>NC_090765.1:19206819-19216819 GCF_036898095.1 Palaemon carinicauda | reverse complement strand
CGTAGACGAATACTGAAATGAGAAAGAAGTGTAGATTATCATTAAGATGTGACATATAAGTAACAGGATTGTCAATTTGTTGGGATGGGTACATTTGCAATTCCATCATTTCATTATGATTCTATCATAATCAGTCATTTCATTTAGTCAAAGTTAGGAGTCCAATGATAGTGACTGTATTACTTTATCAGTCAGATTCAATAGCCCAATGATAGTAACTGTTTATTACTTTATCAGTCAAATTCAATAATCCAATGTCACTGACTGTGTAGTGTGTATTACTTTATCATTATTAGAGAGTGCGCTAAGCTGATACACGGCTTAATGGGCAGACTTTTAAACTTTACTGTAATAACAAATCACATCATTTGGGAATTGACATAAGGTGCCGTAGTCTTTTAATATAGGCAGATAAACAAATTTTATACCAGAGTAGACAGTCTTTTAGAATAACAAAAGGTATTTTAAATCCATCAGTTTAATTCAACTGGCCGGCTTGAAAGTCAAAAAGTAGTCATTAAATGTAACGTGAAAAATCAGCAGTCTACAATTGCTGTACTTGTGTCTCGGTGATTTTTATGAGGGATTCGTAGAAGAGGGGACGTTGTGGAAGAATGAGGAAATGAATACTCTGGTTAAATGAGGAAGTGAGGGGTGTTGGACAAAAGAATGGCGGAAAGCATGTAGTAAAAAAAAAACTAGAAAGAGATAGGTTATTTTTATGGTATATTTTATGCATGGGTAATTTTTAAATCAATTTCATCCTTTTTTTTATTTTATTCATTTTTCCTTGCACTTAGGATCATCTTCATCTCCTACGCCTATTGACACAAAGGACCTATGTTAGATTTCGCCAGTCGTCTCTATCTTAACCTTTTAAATCAATACTTCCCCATTCATCTGCTCATACATCATGCTTCATAGTCTTTAGCCATGTAGGCTTGGGTCTTCCAACTCTTCTAGTGCCTTGTAGAGCCCAGTTAAACGTTTGGTGAACTAATCTCTCTCGGGCAGTGCAAAGAGCATATCTAAACCATCTCAATCTACCCCTCACCATGATTTCATCCACATATGGCACTCTAGTAATCTCTCTTATTGAGGATACTATGCCAAATATTTTTTTCATTGTTGACTTTAGTGATATTGTCAACTTGCAGATTATGCATATTTTACTCGTGCCAACTAAATTCAAGAGGGATTTTTATGGTATAATTTATAGCCTTTTTCTCCAATGGCCTTTTGTAAGTATATTTCTACGCTTTATATATATATATATATATATATATATATATATATATATATATATATATATATATATATATGTGTATATATATATATATATATATATATATATATATATATATATATATGTATATATATGTGTATATATATATATATATATATACATACATACACATTTATATATATATATATATATATATATATATATATATATATATCTTAACTGGTGTCAATTCACTTGCCAGCATTTAATTATTTTCATGTTCCTAAGAGACCTTTCAATTCATCAATAGACTTTTGAAATTTACTTAGCATCTTTAAATACCTCTAACTTTGTAACACCAGTTTATTGACAAAAAGGTCGTGTTACTTTTTCGAGGTACCAAGTGACAGAGAGTGATCTGTCATAACTTAAAGTTTACATAGAATGTGGCAAAACATTCTTCCTAATTCGGTTTGCAGTTTGTTATTTTTGTTATTGTCGATTGGTGAGTAATTTTGTCGGGGTTTTGAATAGCAGAAAGATTGTAGTTTGGTACATAGGTATGTGAAAGTATTAGTATATTTCATTTATGTTTGTGATCATTATTATTGTCATTATTATCACAGTTTAAGAAAAATTATAAATATTAATAATTATTGCTTTAACATAACTATTAAAGCCATTAATTATCAGTAATATTAGTATTACTTTTTTTTTTATAATCAGTCTACCAGTGACTGATGGTATTTAGTATGGGTTTGTGGTCCATCTTCCTTAGGAATGCACCACTTTCCTCACTATATGTACTGTTTCAATTAGCACGCTCTTTTGCACAAGTCCTGGGGCTATATCGCTCATACCGTCTCAAGATTCCTTTTCAATGACTTAAGTATGGCCCCTAGTGCTCTTATGATTATTGGCACCACCTTTACTTGCGTATTCCGTTGCTTTCTCAATTCAAATCGTAAGTCTTAGAACTTTTCTATTCTTTTCCCCTTTATTTTCCAATCTTGAGTCCCATTGTACAGATATATGAATGATAATATTTTCGTTGTCCCGTCAACCAGAGTGACATCAGGTCGATGTGCTTGTATCACCTAGTTCGTCCTTATACATTAGTCCCAGAGTAGTTTAGCCTGATCATTTTCTACCACAGTTTGAGGTTGATGATAATTTCTACTGAGATTCCAGTGGAGAGCTTCAGCCACTGTATTTTGTCTTTCTTATATTGATTCTGAGCAAGTTCTGAACATTTGCTGGCGATGTGGTTGAAGTTTTTTCTTTTGTCATAAATTTCCTGCACATTAATGTGATGTTATTTCCGTCAATTACTCGTTGAATATATTTTGTTTTCAAGGCCTGAACTTGTGGTTCTATTATTATTACCTCCGTCAACGAAGTTGGGAGCAGTTTATGTTTTCGCTCCAGTTTGTCCGTTTGTCTGTTTGTATGTTTGTGAACAACTTCCTGGCCAAAATTTTATTCATTGAGTAGTGAAACTTCCATTGATTAATTTTTATGTTGAGACTTGTAAGTGATTCAATTTGGAAAGTCCTAGGTCAAGATCATGGGCAAGCAAAACGTTGACTGAACTAACCCTAACCTTAACCCCAAGTTCGTACGTGGTTGTCGCACATACTGTACTTCAAGTTCGCCTATGTTCTAAATTGATTCTGGGAAAAGGAAGCTGGTTTCAAGAAATAAGCTGCCGTGGTGGAGGACTACACTCTCATCAGAGTGCTTTACAAGTTATTATTATTATTATTATTATTATTATTATTATTATCATTATTATTTACAGTAGAATCATGGTAACCAAGAAAACTTTAATCATTCAAAAACTTGAAAATTTTAGTTGTAAACCGATTGTATTATAATCTTCCGCTCAGCAACATGGTACGACTCGCTTCTTGCAGTGGTCGTGTGGTATCTTCCTTTGTATGCTTTTAGCCCTGTCTCAGGACTGAGATAATATTTGCCTGGCGATGATTTGCGAATACTGTAGAGCGTCTGTGGACCTGCTTCTTGAGCTTTGTCTTTGCGCATTATTCATCTATTCATCAGTTTTTGTAGACGATTAATCTAATGTTCGTTTTCTTAAAGCCCGTTCGTTTTCATTTACATGTGCTGTAGTTAAAGTTGACTTCTGTTTTGGTAATTTGGTATAAATGGGGTGTCATAAGAAATGTTGAGAGTGTGACTTAATCACGAAAAGCATTTATCAGCCTAGAGTATAGGAGGAATACAGAAGGTGTCAGAGAATCCAGTAGCCTGATGGCAATAGAGGACATTTTATCCTGGAACCAAATTCTATAACAATTCCCAGTATCCAAATTTAATATGAGAGAGAGAGAGAGAGAGAGAGAGAGAGAGAGAGAGAGAGAGAGAGAGAGAGAGAGATTTTTCTAGTTATTTGGTCCTAATTAACTTGAAATTTCATCTAATCACATAACAGGGTAATACTGTATAATACTATAAGTTGGGTTCATCTCCCACTCGACCAATTACATGGTATTTCCACCATTGTAACGTAACATTTCCACGTCACTTTTATCCTCCCTGGAAGACATTTTTTTACAAACGAATATTCTACTTCTTTGGGCTCTTTATTTTTCTTGGTTTTGTAATCTTATACTCTACATCAGAAGCTGTCACGCTGTAGGGGCAATAGAGGAATGTCCCATTTACCTTTTACGATTCTATAGTTTTATTTTTAGTTCCAAAATGAAATAATTTAAAATATTAATGACTTTTCAGACTTTATAGATACTCTTCTTATGATCATTTTATGTGTAATATTTGCATACGATGTTGATAAAACAGAGCAAAAGATAATTAGCTTCTCAGTTCTGTTAATGAAACTAATAATGACGAGACATGTTAAGCTTATTATTATTATTATTATTATTATTATTATTATTATTATTATTATTATTAGCTAAGTTATACCCCTAGTTGAAAAGCAGGATGCTATAAGCCCAAGGGCTCCAACAGAGAAAATAGCCCAGTGAGGAAAGGAAATAAAGAAATAAAATAAACTATGAGGAGTAATGGACAATTGAAATAAAATATTTTCGGAATAGTAACAGTATTAAAATAGATCTTTGACGTATATAGATTATAAAAAGAGATGTGTGTTAGCCTGTTGAAAAAAAAACATTTGCTGCAAGTTTGAACTTTTGGAGTTCAAGTAATTCAACAACCCAATTAGGAAGATCATTTCATAATTTGGGCACAGCTGGAATAAAACTAGAATACTGTGTAGCGTTGTGTAGAATGAAAAATACTTTAGAATAGATAAAAAATTTTACAGACGCAAATTCAACTTTTCCCACTCCTCCCCCTTTCCTAAGTACAACCCGCTTGCTCGGCATTTTGGGGTACCCCCTCTCACCAGAGTATCACTACTCCCTCTTCTCCCTTCCGGAGGAACAGGCAGAAACCGAATAATTATACATACATATATATATATGTATATATATATATATTTATATTTATATATATATATATATATATATATATACCCAGACACTTGTGCTTTATACAATATGGAAGATTATTACTATTATTCTTATTTTATAACAACCTTACCAACAACAAAGCAAGCCAGCGGAATTTAGGACCAGACGAAAAGGTCATTGGGAAGCATTGATAAAAGAAAGAGACTTTGCCAAACGGCAACAGAACCATTGTGTCATGGTGTGCATCTTTAACTGTCTGACGCTTCCTAATACTTTCATGTTGGGACTCAGACAGTTACATTAATTTGTCTTTAGAGAGAGAGAGAGAGAGAGAGAGAGAGAGAGAGAGAGAGAGAGAGAGAGAGAGTTATGAGAAGTAATGCATATTAAAATTTTTCACTTGTCACTTTAAAGATTATTTATTATTTCTGTACAAGAAAATCCCTATATACATTTATGTGTATATATATATATATATATATATATATATATATATATATATATATGTGTGTGTGTGTGTGTGTGTGTGTGTGTGTGTGTGTGTGTATCGTCGACATAGGTATCATATTTTGATGATAGAATATAGAGCAGATATGTTTAATATCAGGAAGACACACGCATCATGATAGATATATTAATACATCTGTCTTTAATGTTATGACCAGGATATTCCTTTTAATATCTAATGCAGTTTGTATAAGGGTTTTGAATATAGACTCACCAGTGAGAGGATGAAGGTCTCTCTCTCTCTCTCTCTCTCTCTCCTCTCTCTCTCTCTCTCTCTCTCTCTCTCTCTCTCTTTCTCAGCCACAAGCGAATTTCATTTAATTGTCTGATTTTCAAGTCTCGTGGGATGGGTAAGGGTACATTAACATGGATTTAATTACTTAAAATTGCCGGGTGATGATTCTAAATCCTATCAGATGGCTAATCTTCAACTCCAACATTTTTTTTCTAAAATCATCCGACACGTGATCTCCGAGATATTATTTTCAGGAGTTTCATCTCGACGCTACAGACAGCCACTTCTGAACCGCCTTTCATTTTCCTGTGGTACTTGCGTAAGAGTACTACCGCCGTATGTTCTACGTGTCGTAGAAAGCGACGAAAAGGACAGCTGCTGCCTCGCAATCTTGCCTTTTAGAAAAAGGCTAGGGCTATGTCAGAGACGGTGGAAACTACTGCCTTGCAGTTAGACTATTAAGTCAAAGGTCCCACCGTCAATAACTGTGGTTGATGACTGCAGTCGCATTCAATCGTAAAAACCCTCTGTCAAATTATAAACGATGTTTGCATCTGGCAATCGACCCCCTAACATAGGGTTAACAGCGGGGAAAAAAGAACCTTCGGCTCTCTTTACACGAGCGGATATTTTTTTTTTTTTTTTTTTTTTTTTTTTTTCTGTACGGAAATGTTACTTCTCGTTAGGAGACGCCTTCACACAAGAGGATTTTCCCCGAGCGACCTCTCAGTTTCTGTGAGCAGTTACTGGAACCGCGCGGATTAGCAGTGCAAATGGTTAGTGAATCACGACCGCTTGGAAATTTTTCCAAGCGGCCAGCGTGTGAAGGGCCTCATTGATGTTCATTGATTTCTAATCCGAGCGGACGAAACCGCGCGGATTCAACCCGCTCGTGTGAATCTGTCCGAAGACTGCTGAACCACCCTTCTACAGGTAAACGCGATGGCGTCTAAATTTAGACCAAGCAATTAACCGGCTCTTTACATTCGGTCATGAATTGCAATCCCTCTTGTGTTTACCTCACGAAGGTAATTGGTTAATTACATGTTCGTATTGACTTGTTGGAAGCGGTAATTTAATTCAGTTAGGCGTAATCAGTGGGTCTAGAGTTAAAGAGACTGTTTATGCAAGGATAAGGGTCGAATTAGGCGAGTTGAAGAGAGGGTATGGAGAGGAACCTTCAAGCGAGAGACGTTTTTAAGAGTGGAAGCAAATTGAAACGAGATTGTAAATAATTTCGTAGCTTTCTTGACCTCGATTATCCTTGACTCGGTGATACTTAATCGTTTCAAACCTTATTTTTCTCTGGAGGGGAAAGGCAAATCATAATATGCTCCTCTTATTCTCATTTTAAGCTAAGGTCTCCAAACAGAAATGGGGATGTTTGAATTTTTCCTTCAGAATTTAATAGGGAAAACCCTTCTTTGGTATTGACTTATGTTCCCATAATCTGAAGGCCACAAGAGACTTGAGCCTGGAAAGGAGCAGAATATTATCATTTCGGTTAATTGTTAAACAAATGGTCCATTTAATCATAGTGAACCCTTCATCAGGAGAGGTCTTTCATCAATTTTCGTAGCCTAAACGCTTCCAGTGATCTCAGCCGGGAAAGGAAAACATTATTATCATTTTTCTTTTATGAATTGAGAGGCTGAACCGCAACCTTGAATCTAATGATTTCAGAATGAAATTAAATAGAAAGAATTTTAACTTTCATATATTCGAATGTAAAAGATCCAGAGTTTTATCTTAGGTTTATAACGGGAAGGGCTGAATTATATCTAAGATGAAATTGGGTATACTCCATATTTATTAGATGGGCAACACAATATTTTAATTTTTTCACCAATTATCAAGTATTACAACCGAATATAGTCAGCTATGTCAGTCATAATTCTCTCTTCATAGTTTATATATGACAAGTCTATTTTAAAATCGTTAAATATTTTATTTTTATTTTTATTCCCTAAATCCAAGAATTGTTTATTTATTTCTTTATTGCCTTTATCTTACTTGGCTACTTTACCTGTTGGAGCCCCTAGGGCTCGCAGCATCCTGCTTTTCCAACTATAGTTGTAGCTTAGCAAGTAATAATGATAATATTAAGCCCTGACATAAAGTGGCAGATTTACATTCAAGCTAAAACAGGTGATAAAATACGTATCTAAACCGAACATACGCAGATCTACACTCAAGCTAAAACAGATAATAAAATACGTATCTAAACCGTACATACGCAAAAATCACTATTAAGAAGAGCTAATTCAACTGCAGGGAGCAAGTGCGCAACTTCTAGAATGTGTGGAGTCATTATAGTCAACAAAAGACAGCGTAGCCAAATAAGGTGGCGGTTCTGCAGTAAGAGAATTGCACGATCGCAAAGGATGGCGATTTTTTTTTCGTAGCCTGTGACAACTCGGGCGAAACCGCAAAGAATGCCTCATTGGAACATTATTATTATTATTATTATTATTATTATTATTATTATTATTATTATTATTATTATTATTATTGTAATTTTTGTGTGTGTTTTTGTTGTTATTATTATTATTATTATTATCATTATAAATATATTTTAAAGATTATTATTATTATTATTATTATTATTATTATTATTATTATTGATGTTATGAAAATTATGGATAATATAGTTAATAAGCAATTTCACTCATTATTATTATTATTATTATTATAATCAGTTTTATTATTATTATTGTTATTATTATTATTATTATTATTATAATAATAATTTTTATTATTATAATAATAATAATAATAATTATTATTATTATTATTAGTTGTTGTTGTTTTTGTTATTGCTCTTGATCTATCTATCAAAATACTCAGTCTCACAGCGAAATTTTATTCATAGAAAAAGATAGAAGACCAAAAACCGAAAGGAGAGAGGAATAAAATACACCACAATTATGACTGACGTTGAATAATTAGACACTCGGACTGAAGTAACTGACGACCTAATGAGTGGCCAATTGACCCGGAATGGATGACCTGAGGTCATTGACCACCTGGATACCCCCAGTGGCAGTGAAAGTAGTAATGGCAGAGTGGAAACGGACTAGTGGAAGGAAAACGAGGAGGTAATGCGAAGAAGTAAAGAAGATAATTATCGAATGAGATATAAAATGAAAGGAAAACAAATCCAGTAAAGAAGGAAAATGAGAGAAATCATCCCCATCTCCTCCTACGCCTATTGACGCAAAGGGCATCGGTTAGATTTCGCCAGTCGTCTCTATCTTGAGCTTTTAATTGAATTCTTCTCCATTTAGTACCTCCTACTTTGCACTTCATATTCCTCAGCCATGTATGTCTGGGTCTTCCAACTCTTCTAGCGCCTTGTGGAGCCCAAATGAACGTTTGGTGAACTAAGAGAAATAAAAATAGACAATATGGGATAACTTATTAGGGAGATCTTAGGATAAACAAATTAAAAGTAAAGTTGAATAGGGAAATATATAAAAGGAAGGAATAGAAAGGGGAAGAAAGAGTGGAACTGATGGAAAGTAGAAAGATGATGGAATGAGATAATATAATTATTATCGGTCAAGATATTAGAAAATGCAAGACAAACAATTCCAGTAAAAAGGAAAGTAATAAGAGAAATAAGAGAGAGAATATCTACTATAACTAGATAAGGAGATCTTCAGTTATTCTAAAATGAGAACATACAAAATTTGGAGTTGATAAGCAAAATGAAAGTAAAGTTGAATATGCAAATAGTTAAAAGGAATGAATAGAAGGGGGGTGGGGGGTGGGGTGGGGAGCGTGGAACTGGAAGTGCGGGGAAGTAGAAAGATGAAAAAGGGGAGAAAGGATAGTTATTATTAGAAGAGATATTACAAAATGGATAAAGAAAATAATTCTAGTAAAGAAGTAAAGTCAAAAATATTAACTAAAATCAGGGAGATCTTAGGATACCAGTGTATGCGACCCGTCAAAATTGATGGCTAAATATTTCGATACATATGGACGCACACGCATCCCCCTCTCACTTTGGTATGACTACTCTCCCTTTCCCTTTCGAGGGACGGCGAGAGCTGAGCGTGACCGGATATATATATATATATATATATATATATATATATATATATATATATATATATATATATATATATATATATATTGCCAGACACTTATTCTTTATTATTTATGGGTCATTCTGAATTGAGAAAATCCCAGATTTGAAGTTGATGAAAATCCAAAAGTAAACTGAATACGAAAATAGATAGAAGAAAGGAATAGAAAGGGAAAGAAAGCGTACGACTGGTGGTTCGAGGAATAATAATGAAAGTGAATTTTGATTAGACTTTTTGATTAGTAATTGTTTATAAATATCAATTGAGAAAATGGTCGATCAGAGGCATAATTACTTGTGTTTTGAAATGATATTCCAAATTTCTCTTATTCAATCTCTCTCTCTCTCTCTCTCTCTCTCTCTCTCTCTCTCTCTCTCTCTCTCTCTCTCTCTCTCTCTCTCTCTCTCGCACGTCAGTTAGGTAGACATAAACATATTGCTTTTTAACCTGATTGATTTTTTCTTTAAATTTATTTTCC
>NC_090765.1:19196819-19199319 GCF_036898095.1 Palaemon carinicauda | reverse complement strand
CGATCCCTGAAAAAAAATATAGATCAGGAAATTAAAGATGAAAAATTTGAATAAGTTTCCTATCTTCATTGTCTATTAATGGCCAACGTCCTTGACAGGTTAACAATTTAATTAAGGAGAGATTTACAAAAAAAAAAAAAAAAAAAAAAAAAAAAAAAAAAAAAAAAAAAAAAAAAAAAAAAAAAACACGTGGGATGTGGAGAACGGCGATCCTTGGCCTCCCAAATGTCACCAGTAAGTTACATAATCACTGGTTCTTTCCTGCGAAAACACAGGAGTTCGCGCCAAAACACGCGAACTTCCGCGCCATAATACATGGTTTACATAAAAAATTGCTTATTTAAGAGCAATTTACTAATGTTTTTTATCTTTTCTGCAAATTTATCCGGGATGTGATTTCATTTGCCACGTTTTACTGTGGATTGTGTGGTCTTATCTAATAAAATCTCTGACATCGCTCTCTCTTTACGTGGGCGCGTGCGACGGATCTTATCATAATTCTCCTTCATTATAATTTGGTTAGAAAACCACTCCCTCTCTAATATGTAACCCAGACATATATATATATATATATATATATATATATATATATATATATATATATATATATATATATATATATTATACACACCCAATTAAATCTACTTCATCCATATGTGTATATATATATATATATATATATATATATATATATATATATATATATATATATATATATATATATATATACACCCAATTATATTTACTCTAGCAATATATATATATATATATATATATATATATATATATATATATATATATGTAGAGAGAGAGAGAGAGAGAGAGAGAGAGAGAGAGAGAGAGAGAGACTAGCTTGTAAGGATAGGCTTTATAGTTTATTTTTCTTATGGATTTCTATATCGGTAACAAACTGATTTTTTTTTTTTTGAGTTTTCTCTGATGATTCATATTCTTTCGATGGATTTTTCATTTTTGTTTACTGTTACCTTACTGTCAAAAGACTTCTATGTTCATTCCCCCCTCTTCGTTTTATATCCTTTGCGAAAAAATCTTTTATTTTATGATTTTGTAACTAATGATAATCTAACCCTGTTAAGTTTTGTACCTCGTGTTAGATACAATAAAAGACACCAAGTGAATCATTTTATGCAGAAAGTTCCTCTAAATAACGGTGGAGCCTTCAAGACCTCTTTGAGTATAGCGCATATTTTACCCTATAATTACCAGAGAATAAGTATTTGTAAGGTACAATACGTACTGTCTATTAATTCCTCAGCTTCCTGTTTTTACCAGTTTGGACTTGGTTCAAGGTTCAAGGTTGCTCTAGACTGGTAAAGATTTAAGTCCATGTGGCCAAAAGTTTGGTTCCAAGTCCGGTCAAGATTATGATTCTCATAACTAAATATGAGTCCGTGTAACTAAGATTGATACAGCTAGAGGTTTGTGTTGAAAGTTAAATGAGTTTTAAGCTTTCGAGGTAATTAAAGTTTTGGGTTCAGATACATCAGAATATATATATATATATATATATATATATATATATATATATATATATATATATATATATATATATATATATATATATATATATATATATACAGTATATATATATATATATATATATATATATATATATATATATGTATGTATATATATATATATATATATATATATATATATATATATATATATATATATATATATATATACTGTATATATAGTATATACATAAAAGTGTATAGATATATATATCTATATATATAAATATATATACACAGATATATATATATATTATATATAATATATATATATATATATATATATATATATATATATATATATATATATATATATATATATATATACACACACAATTGTGTACGCAATCCGTCAAAAATTACGGAAATATCTAAATAAATAGATATGCAAACACATGCACCCTCTCTCACCAGGATATGACTACTCCCTCTCCCCCCTACCCGAGGGACGGGGAAAGCTGTGCGTGACTGGAAAGAAATATATATTTAAATATTTGAATCTGTAGCCAGTTTAATATATATATATATATATATATATATATATATATATATATATATATATATATATATATCTTAACTGAAAATCATCCTGTTAAAGTTTTGGGTTGAAGCAGGAGAAATCTTAAGATATGTTATATTCTATATTCATTACTTCTCATATATACTTTATTTATATCCTTATTTCTTTTCCTCACTGGGCTATTTTTTCCTGCTTGAGCTCTTGGGCTTATAGCATCCGCTTTTCCAATTAGGGTTGTAGCTTAGCTAGTAATAATAGATTTCAGGTATTCGTATGTTAAACTTCGAGTTTCCATTAAATAATAGTCATTAAGTTATATACTGTGTATCAGTTTAATCATCAAAATGTGTCTATCCAAGCAAAAAATAGTTAGTATTTTGGTAACTAGAAATTTGGTGTTAATCATCTCAAGAAAGTGATTAGATGAATGTGCTGAAATACA
>NC_090765.1:19189319-19191819 GCF_036898095.1 Palaemon carinicauda | reverse complement strand
ATTGATAAAAATGGATTGTTTAATCTCAGTAAAAATTTCCTTTTTTTTTTTTTTTTAAATCATCATCATTAGTGACAATTGTTTCTTTTTTTCAGCTCTTCGGAGACGCCTCAGTAGCGCAAAGCGTCCTGACCAACAAAGCCAATGGGGATTTCTTCGCCATCAACTGGGGATGGGGCTTTGCCGTTGTCTTAGGTGTCCTCGTGAGCGGAGGGGTCAGCGGAGGTCACATCAATCCAGCCGTGACCTTAGCCATGGCCATCTGGGGCAAGCATCCCTGGGCAAAAGTGCCCGTTTATATGGTGGCGCAGTACCTGGGGGCCTTCTTCGCGTCGTGCATGGTCTATGCAGTTTATCTCAGTAAGTCATCTGTTGGTCTTATTTAGAATCTTGAGTAC
This sequence comes from Palaemon carinicauda, assembly GCF_036898095.1. Lineage (NCBI taxonomy): Eukaryota > Metazoa > Arthropoda > Malacostraca > Decapoda > Palaemonidae > Palaemon > Palaemon carinicauda. Next base: position 19,191,421 of record NC_090765.1, on the reverse strand, counting down.
AATGTGTTTTAAATATCTAACAATCAATAGTTGCATGACTGTAAGATCTGGGTTATAATCACAGAAATAAATGCAACTCATAAAAAAAGATATCCAATAAAAGTTAAAGAGGTTTAGACATTTCTTTCAGTGGACATTAAAACTCATCATTGTTCATCACGTTTGCAGCCTCGATTCAAACTTGGGACATGAATGTCGTGTTTGGGATATTCAGTTCCGTTAACTCTTTATATGCAGAGGTCATCTCCTCTCCGGTTTTGGCTCCTGACCTAATTGTAAAAGACATAACGAGGAATGACTTACGGTATGCTGTGTCATGGCGTACCCTGGATTGTAGTGTTGTCCGAGATATTTTAGGTAAAAGTCGAGATATTCTAGGTAAAAGTCGAACTCAGTAAAACTTGAGTAATTAGACATAATTGGTTGATGTATAGTCAGAAGGCATGTTGATACTATTTATTCACATTTATGTTTATAAAGGATAATGAAAAATCTTACAGAAACTGGTAAATTAATGGCTCGCCAGAAATTTTAGTGTATCAACCTTGCTTACTGGCAGCTACAAACTGGTGAGGATAAAAGTGAATTGCAGTAAATATGATGTATCAACCTTTAGTGTAATTGTAAAAACTAGTTGTTAAGGTGTAAAATTCCGCAATGCGAAATTCAGGCATTAGTCAGCAAAGAGAACACGAATGCGGCGTTGGAAGTCTTGATTTTACTAAAAGGGGAACAACCCCTCCAGTTGAAACCAGTTTATTCCTGAAAAGCCTGGAACGCAAGAGGTCAACAGTGACGCTTATCTTATAAGGTTCTAAGAATCGATTAAGTGTAGCTGACATACATTTCTCGGGTATTATTTTCCTAGTTCGTTAGAGATGGAACACGGTTTGAATTATGTATTATTTTCTTCCTAGAACATATACAAGAGGTAGGTTCGATTCCCTACCAGGCAAACCTGTCCAGACAACCCTCAATAATACTCATTGGTGCCTAGGCATTTGATTATGTAACTGGTAGTTGGTCGATTGTTGTGTGTCAACCAAGGACAATTAGGGACTGAGGTGTGCAATCTCATCCAAAAAGACCCAATGAAATCATAAAATATTAGTTTCGAAGGTAAATTATATAGAAAAGGAGCAATACTCTATTTTTGTCGCTGTTTTCTATCTTTAGCTAGGCATTGTTAGGATGAAAATTATCAGTTACGCATTGTTATTTTCTGTGGTCAAACCATCTTGAGGTAATATTTTCCTGTTATACATCCAATAATGCATACATGCAGTACAAACACACTCCACTCTGTGTACCTATTGCTATTCACTGTAGGCATTACTTAAAGTATTAGGAACATTCCTATGTCCATAACTGTGCTTAATTTATCTCCGTTTCCGCTTCCTTTCCTCCATCGTCTTGCCAGACCTCTTAACTTCTACTTCCATGTAACGATTGGATTTTTCCCAGTTGCTCTTGGGCGCCGAATGGCCTGACAGACCTCAGCGCCTTTATATGTCACCCAAGTTCATAAATGAAAATCTATGTAAAACACTCACACACACACACACACACACACACACACATATATATATATATATATATATATATATATATATATATATATATATATATATATATATATATATATATATACTATTCCTATATAAACATGTATTGAATATGCATATGTATACATTGCTTGTTTTATAAATTCAGAATAAATTTGTGTTTATGTTTACATGCTCACTTGCATTTATTGTACACCTTTACTTGTAAATGGAATAAATCGAGAAAAATATAAATATCTTTCGAGCATTGTAATTCACTCCACCATATCTTGCAGATGCCCTGGACGCCTTCGAGCCAACGCGAAGTATGGCAACAGCGGGAATCTGGGCAACGTACCCGGGGGCGATGACCAATGCCAATGGGACCGTGCTCACAGATTTCCTGTCCAGTGGGAATGGATTGGCTGATCAGGTACGGGACGTTTCTCTCTCGAGGAAGGTTTAATCACGAGCAATACGTATGTTTGACTTCTTCTTGGTGTTTAGATTTGAAGGTTGCCAGAGTTAACTGAACTTAATAGCTATTTAGACAGACCT
>NC_090765.1:19179319-19181819 GCF_036898095.1 Palaemon carinicauda | reverse complement strand
ATCAAATTTCCCTGTGAGTTTTACGCATATATATATATATATATATATATATATATATATATATATATATATATATATATATATATATATATATATATATACAGTATATGTGTGTGTGCGTGCGTGCGTTTTAGTGAGTGTGGTGCAGTCTAGCTGAATTATAAATTGACCTCAAGAGAAAAAAGTACCGTATGTATAAGCCCTTATGCCATGACATCCTTATTCCTTGAGCAGGGAAAAGTCATACGAATCTGTGAATACAGCAAAAAGGTCGTGTGGTTTGGGGTAAAGTAATGAAAGAGAAAAGTGTAGTAATGAAAAAGACTATTTAAGTAATTTTACAAGCTTGCGATATCTGTGAGAATGGGAAGCTTGGGTTGTGTTACGTAGTTGATGGTAGAGGTCTCCATATGACACAATTTTATTAATTCATTCGTTTTTAATTATTCTAGTAAATGTTTCTTATTGCTTTATAAGTATTTTGCAACTAGTTACTTTTGCTCACTTATTATTAAAACGAATGTTTTTGGTAAATGGTGTATCTAACTATCTATGTATATTGATTTGTGTATATTTATATAATATACTGTGTATATATATGTATCTATATATATATATATATATATGTATATATATATATATATATATATATATGTATGTATGTATGTATATATATATATATATATATATATATATTTATATATGTATATATATATATATATATATATATATATATATATATATACATATATATGTGTGTGTATGTGTATGTATGTATGTATGGATACTGTTGAGTCAGAAGAGTCCCGCTTTCCAGTTTCTCAGCCAGAAGGGAATGGGTTTTCCATAAATATAACTGACCTGCTGATTTTTTTTAGCACATTCAGTTTCATGAAGCATAAAACATACATAATACATAACGTAAATTTATATTAGAGAATAGCCTTTATCTCTATCCAAGAGACCAATACATTTCCAATCAGAGATTCAAGAGCGCGAATCTGTTTAGTCTCTTTACAGAAGTCACTTTGGTCTCTTTGGTCTCTTACAGAAGCCAATTTGGTCTCTTTCGTCTCTTTCAATCACGGGAAATGGGCGTTGTTTACCTGGCTCCGCCCCCTTTATAAACTCTTGGTTAATGATGACGGTTGAATAGTGTCGTATAGGACTGTTGGAAGTGCAATTATGTTTTGACGTATTTCAAATTACGTTTGGATGTTTACGTTTCTCGTTCATTTGTTTGTTATGACCTTATTGTATTAAGTTGTGTTCATATCTAGTATTAGATGTCTGATTAATATTGTTTCCTTTGTTTTAATAGTGTTTTCTTTACAGGTATAATTTTTTACTTATATTTTATTTCCAATAACATTTATTTTACAAAAGTGGTTTCACTTCATGAAGGGGAAAAGTGACCCATAGTACAATTTTTTAGTAACATTAGCTTAGTATTTGCGAATGCAGCTGTAAAGGAATTGATTATTGGTTTACGCATGAACGAGCTAAGAATGGATCCATTGAAACCTTTTACTTGTCCCTCCCTGTTGCTATTCTTTAAATGGGTGTCTTTGGTGCATTTTAAATCAAGAATGTTTCACAGGCCACGATTATGGAGAAGCACAATGCAGTAGTAATAACTGCAGATGTGAAGAAATATTTTGGTTGAAGTTTTGCTTTGTATCTAATGAAAATTATTAAAATAAATAAAATTTGTATAATGAATAGCCAGTAAATTTCCAGTCCAGTTGTCTTCTTTACCACCGTTATCCCTACGTTAAGGGGTCGGTTGCCTGATGCGTCCTCTCCAATGCCTTTTATCTAAGGTATCCTCTTCCACCAAACCTCGTCTCACCATATCACCCTTCACCTTATCTCGCCATATAATTCTCTACCTCCCTCGCGATCTTTTTCCCTTAACAGGTTCCTTCCAAGGCCTTCTCATTCCCTCCCCAGATCAGTGCTTCAATTTATTGGATTATTAAAATTGCTTAAATAAACAAAAAAGAATTACAAATATATTTATTATTAGAAATTTAAAAGAAAATATTCTGATAGTTTAGAAAGAAACGCAGCTTCATAATCGTAGCTTGTGAATATAGATTAAATACAAGAGAACCAAACTGATTGATACTAATCAAAGACACCCATTTGACCTCTCACCAACTAACCCAAGTATGTGATCTCTCCTGAAGGCATAGGCACAGAGGGAAGGTACTCCAGCAGTAACAAGATCTTGGTGAGTGTCTTACAGGCCAATTATCACCTGACCTTTCCTGCCTGCCTCTTCTCTCCATGACCCATGGCGTTCCTTTCGTCCTCTATCTTGTGTAGGGCCTTATTGCTTCTTTCCCTTCCTCGGCATCCTTTCTGGGATTGGGGATGTTCAGGATGTATGGGATGTAAGAGCCAGGTTGTAAGGACATATCTGAAGATATAACAGTATATATATAAATATATGTATCTACCATATTGTTTATATATATATATACACACACATATA
>NC_090765.1:19164319-19174319 GCF_036898095.1 Palaemon carinicauda | reverse complement strand
GATTTTAGGTAAATTAGACATTCTATAGAGTGGAAGGTAATTTAGCTATGTAAATGAGGGCAAGGAATTGTGCAGCTAAGGAAAAAGGTAGGGAATATGAAGGACAATGAGAGAGAGAGAGAGAGAGAGAGAGAGAGAGAGAGAGAGAGAGAGAGAGAGAGAGAGAGAGAGAGAGAGACTCACCTACAAAGTATCTTTTATCTGTTTTGCTATTTTCATATCTAAAATTCTGAATTAATATTTTCCCGTATATACTGTATTTCCTTTGGATTGGAATTAGATCTCCTTGTAGTGTCATTGAAATTCTAATGATTCAGTTGTACTGTCAAAACAGCAGCAGATACGATTATCAGTTCTCACCTGAATGTTATTGCAAATTTACCATCCTTGACTGCCGAAAATTATACCTGAACGCATTTTCGTTGTCGAAAAAAATGGTATTGACAACGTCTTCGCATTTTCATTTTTCTGACAATTGAGTTTCTCTGCATAAATATATGGCGCTGAAATACATACTATAGAGGTACGTTCACCTCTCTACTGAAGTAATGTTTTTCCGCCCGCCTTGGAGATATGTTACATGAACCATCATGGCATTGATGACTTCGTATTTTCATTTTTCTGACATCTGATTTCCTCTGCATAAATGTATGATGACGAAATACAAAGAGATTCGTTCACCACTCTACTGAAGTAACGCTTTTCCGCTCCGTTTTGGTGATACGTAACGACTATCTACCAAGGCACTTCTAATTTGTGTGTGTGTGTGTCGGGGGGGGGGGGGGGGGGGGGAGTTTGTCGACATTAAAAAAAAAAGAACAAAAGGGGAAGTTTCGTCTCTTAGCTCCTCCCAGCCTGACGAGGGATTCAGCAGAGTTTGGTTGGTACTTCTACGGTGCCACAGCCCACCCTCCCACGTTATCTACCTCAAAGCTTCATATGGTGAATCCCCTACTGCCGCAACCTCGGCGGTCACCAAGGCAACAGGAGGAAGCAGCAGGGCCTATCGGAACTGCGTCACAATCGCTCTCCATTTATTCCTATTTCGAGCACGCTCTTTTGCCTCTCACATATATTCTTCTATCACCTAGAGATTTCTTCACACCATCCATCCACCCAAACCTTAGCCTTCTTCTTTTACTTCTTCCATCAACTCTTGCATTCATCACCTTCAGCAGACGGCCTTTTTCCATTCTCTCTCCTGCACACAAACGGAAGGTAATACTAATGTAACCAAAACAAATAGAGGTAAAAGGAAATTCGGTATTCGTCAACTTGGCCGAAAAGTTTTAACTGTATTTCCTCTCCCTCTTCCTCTCTCTCCTCGAGAAAGAATGCAGCATCATTAAGTAATTATCCTCCACGAAGTTATTGGATCGATGTCATGTTATGTATTTATTCAAATGAAGCATTTCGTTTTATTTATTTCAGAATGTTCTTCTCATGAGTGAGAAAGTTGGTTCAGGCATTTAAGTTCAGTCACGAGAAAACTGTCTTAAATTTAGTTTAAAATTAGTTATATATTTTTTTTATTTACTTTTTTTATGAAATCAAACAAACTATCTATTTTGGTTAAAGAAAGCACAAACGAAGTTGAAAGGTGTTTAACTGAGTAAATTAGCCATAATTATGTTTATGACACAATGTAGCTGCTATTTAATTGTTCAGGCTACAAGGCCATATGGCAGTTGAACTCTATTGAAATTGAAATGAGTTTGTAAACAATAGAATTGAATACCGTCAGAACCTCTTAGGATTTAATGATGATAGAAACGATTATGGCTGGAATTGTATCTATTTAAATGTTTTTCTTTTTTAAAGACTAAGAAGAGTTTTTCCTTCTCATAAGTACTCTTGGTTTGAGCAGAGCTTTATCCTCTTTTAAGTCTAGTCCACTTGGTTTGAGAAGTTTTTCTTTTTTTAAGTACTCTTTTGGGATGAGAAGTTTTTCCTTTTGAGAATATTTCCTTTTTAAAGTACTCTGTTACTTTAGGCATAGCTTATTTTCTTCTTCAAGTCTAGTCCTCTTGTTTTGAGAAGAGATTTTATTTTTAAAGTGCTATATTGGTTTGAACAGATTGTTCCTCTTAGTTTGAGAAAGTTTTCCTTATGAGAATAGTGTTTCCTTTTTATAAGTACTCTATTGGTTTAAGCAGAGCTTATTTTATTCTTTACGTCTAGTCCTCTTGGTTTGAGAAGAGATTTTATTTTTCAAGTGCTATATTGGTTTCAACATTATTCCTCTTAATTTTAAGAAGTTTTTCCTTTTTAAGTCTAGTCCCCTAATGGTTTGAACAGATTCGTATATGAACTGAACAGTAATGAAAAAAATTCGTATCACATCTAAATGACTTCCAATTTGATGAGACTCTAGATAATGCAACTTCATCTCATTTTCTTTGTTGACTCGCTCGAACATCCTTAAAGATTATTCCTTTTAACATTCCATTGGATGATATAAGCTCTCATGACAAAGATTGTCACTGCAGTGAGTATCAACTCTCTCTCTCTCTCTCTCTCTCTCTCTCTCTCTCTAGACAAATTCATATCGTTATCACCTTTGTTTATGTCTACTTTTCTATTATCCCCTTTCCAAAGCATTCAAACTCGCTTTTGTTTTATTCCGATTATATATTAATCCCAAATCCCATTTGTTTTATTCATTTTCTCCCCCTCTTATTACCTCCCTTTTTCGTACCTTCATCTCCCGTCCTTTCAGGTCATTCATCTCTTTCCTCCTCCTCCACCTTGCTGCGGCGAATAACGAATCACGCTAGAAAGACGAAACTGAAAATCAATAAATAGTCAGTTCTTAATTCCTCGGAGCTCTTCCGTGTTGAATTTCTTCGTCACTTAGTTCTCCCGTTCCTGATTTTCCCTAACATTAACCAGATTTTAATTCTTCTTACCTATAAGTACTCAGTATTTAACTTTCCTTAAATTCCACTTTCCTTACAAAAGTTTACATCGTCATGGTCACCACTTCCGTATTGGTCTCCCACTTCTGTTTCTTCCCACTATTAACTCTCCCTTTTCCGCCCCTATTTTCCCACCACCCCTCCCCTCATTACTCCACGCCCTCTCTACCCCTCAGCTACCTGGTCTCCCTACTTTCCCCTATTTGCTTCCCTTCCTTCACTGGCCAACCACACGGAAGATGACCTTGACCCCATTTCTCTTAAGAGTTCGATGAAAGAGTATTTTTTTTTCTCGTTTTGTGTAGCAGCTGCCTCTATTACGTCATCAACTGGTAGGGTCATGGTTTGAACTATGGAGTTCGTTTTGGTTGTTTAGAGGCGTTTAATTTGAAGGGTCTTTTTATATTTATACACGCGCAAATATTATATATACACGCATATATTATAGTATTCACGCATCTATTATAATATACACACATGCACACGCAAATATACTTGTACATATTTGATACAGTACAGATATGTATTTATTACTATGAATACTTCAAGTCGTTTTCTTTGTTGCAAAATTATTTGCAATCGTTTTTGAAAATTAATGGTATTCTCAGCTTAATGTTCTTTTCAATGGACGTTGAAAGAATATGGTAAGAGGTTGTTTGGCAAATTATGGTATTGGTCGTCATTACTGCACATGTTCCTTCAAGCAACGCCTTGTTATTTTAAATATGATAAATGTTCTGATGGTAACAAATTGTATACAGTATATATATGTATATATATATATATATATATATATATATATATATATATATATATATATATATATTTGATATATATATATATATACACACTATATATATATATATATATATATATATATATATATATATATATATATATATATATATATATATATATATATATATATATATATATATGTGTATATATATACACTATATATATATATATATATATATATATATATATCAAATATATATATATATATATATATATATATATATATATATATATATATATATATATATATGTGTGTGTGTGTGTGTGTGTGTGTGTGTGTGTTTATATACACTAATATGTGTTTTATTCCTTCAATTCCTCTATTTTCAAAGTTTAGATTTTCCATGGTAATAGTTTTCAAAAAGCCCGCTTTTCTTGCCCATTTCCTAAAGGTTCAAGGATGTGGGTAAGCGACCCCATGACCTTGGCTTGGCATCCGCGTAAACCCGAGCTATGAGGACGCCTTCAACTGTCCAGGGGGTCAGGTCATCCAGGGTCATCAGAGGGGTCAGTCTGCAGTCATATTAACAGTCGGTTCGCCTTTTGCGATCTAATACACCACCTCTATTAACTGCACACATTGCAATTAACAATTACTAGCTCGTTCTGCTTTGTAGTTTGCAGGGACGGGTGCCGGTTTCTGACTGATTAACACACAGTACTTGCGACTTCTCTTTTCTACTTTGACCATTAGTTTTATTATCGATAGCTGCATAGTTACTAAAATGGCTTCACATAAATTTCATATACATTCTTTATTATAGTACAATATGGTACGATAAGATGATGCGTTTATTGATTTGTTTTTCATTAAGAAGACTGCAACTGTGAAAGAGTAAGATTGCGTGACCAGCGAAACGAACATATGCATCAGCCGATGCAAAACAAATGCAGTTTCTTACATTAACTGAGTGGATGGATATGCACCTTGTTGTTGTAAGAACAGGATTATAATCTACTTCTGTCATTTATTGTTAATGATAATATCAGTTAGATCCTTTCTGGGGCTGGAAAGAATTGTGAAATGTAAACCGTTGCGTAATCTGCATTATTGACGCAGATGTGATATTAGCCATTCATTCTCTATTACTGACGATTTTTTTTCATCTCGTGCAGTATTTAACAATTAAATGGTAGATTAAATGGAGATTAATTCTTGGGAGTCTCATCAACAATAACAACGAATTAACTCGATTAATTGCAGCAGTACCCAACATGTATAGAATTTTAATTAATTGCTATTATAATAGACAGAAAGTAGTTTACACAAATTATCGATGTTACAAGTATTTATCTAGGAGAGCAGCCCATTTCATTAAGCAACGAAAATTACAATGTCATTAGCTATACGAATAAAATAAATCAAATAAAACTATCTGAATAGATAATATTAATTAAAACTTGAGGGGACGAAAATTCGAAAACCATTGTTCGAGCAACAGAAATCGGGATGATTCAAAATGAAAAAAAGCAGCAAGAGTTCTAAACTAGTAATTTAGATTGCAAAGTTTCCCTAAAGTGTAGACTGTTCCTTGGAAGAGGTAATTTTTAATTATAAGTTTAACGAAGATGGGAAACAATAACTTTTTAGGATCAGTAATTAAGTTCATTCTTTAAACATGTATCAATATACATCTAAGAAACGTTTTCCTAGTATTGCCACCTTGTTTAATTTTAATAAACACCGAGACAATAGAACCAAAGCTTGCAGACTCCGTGAATGAAAAGAAAACGTTAAGAAAAAGCATGTCAAAATATTTCAGCGAAGATTTGACAGTCCACCAATCACAATTAGCCTCGATGATATCATCTGCTGATATTTACTGCCAGCTCCAATAAACAGACCTCGAGGATACTGTAGAGTGAGGAAGCTGTCTTATATTTTAGAACTGTGAATCAAGACTTGAAAATAAAGTTTAAACGCCCAGTTTCAAGTCTGAAACTTTATTCAGTCTCAACGTTCGATTTCTTTTAATCAATTATTCTATATTCTCTCCCTGACTTCCGACTTATATTAACGTCATTCTTCACTATCCTGTTTTATTGTCTTCTCTATTTCCCCCTCAACTTCCATTTTATTCTTTTTGTTATTTTTTCATAACACATGTTTGCCGTCTTCTTTCTTTAAAGAAAAAAAAAACAACATTGACACCTTAACTTCAATAAGGATTTCATAATGGAATTTAACAAGTCCTTTTTAAAGTAACTTTTCATATATTTCCCTTTTTCAGTTAAGGTTTCTTCTATTATACCTTTCGTACCCATTCACCTAGATAAGCACTTACACCCACTCATTACAAATTCTTATTACATCGTTGATTATTTTCGTTCTCCCTTTTCGATACGGTTTCTTTTATTGTTCATTTTCCCACTGTTCTTCATTTCTTCATTTTCATTCATCGCTTTCACGTAGTCATCTTTTACACTACTATCACTTTTACAGAGTTCACCTCACCGTGACCATAACATTTCTTCATATTTTGCATCAGTTTAAGGTTGCGTTCACATGGAAAAGAAGCAACTCGACTAGTAGACCACCTTAAAAGTCAAAGCCTTTTATTTGTTTGTTTACTGAACTGACGTCACCATACAATATGATAAATTGTATTTATCACCTCATATTAGACAAAAGTGGGTTGTTAGTTTAATCCATAATATCTAGACCATTATTCAATGAAGTCAAAAGCTCACAACTAATGATTTTGATAAGGAAATCTCTTTTTCATTGCTCTTAGTATCTGATTTACTATCTCCCATTATCTCATCCCTTTTGAACGAGCCAAATATGCCATCCCATTGCTTTGATTTTTCCTTGTGAACGCACCATCATGCACCAGAAGAATGATCATTAATCATATATATCTTAGGTAGTAGAGAATGTTATTTAGAGCTATGATTGTATGAGATTAAAAAAATCTTGTTTTTTTATATAAATATGTATATAATGTTTTGTCTTTCCTCCCAGCAGCCTCGTCAAAATTCTGAAGTCTATCCATCGTACTAGCACTAAGTCTGCTGAAGAATCCTCCTAGCTCCGTGGTCGTCCTGGCTACAACATGCGGAATTTTCAGTTAATTGTATGAATCTTCTATGAAATTAGTAAGATAATTTAATTGAACAGTGTAAGTAACAAAACTATTATGTACAGATATTGCTTAATAAGGCACAATGCCACGCCTATCGTATATGAAAATGTTGCCAAATCTTTTTAAGTTGGAAGTAATGATTAGGAAATTTTGTGTGGTAGCATTTAACATTTTATACCCTACGATGGGCGTGGTTTGTGTTACTTATTCTATAAATTCTATAATAGTATTAAGAGTCTTAAGATTAGTTTGACAGTATCCGTTAATGTTTATTTCAATGGCATTACTGGTACTGGAGTGAAATTAGAATTGCCCGTACAATGGCATCAGTATTATTTAAAGAGAGTTGCCAAACACTACTTTGTAGCCATCCTTATGGCTATCTTTGAGTATTTCTCCCCGTTGGAATGGCTAAACATTTCTTTAGACGATTCTAAACCCAAAGCTTTAAGGGGATAGGGAATTCATCGTGGCCAGTTGATGCAATTTACTTATAAAATTAATAAGCATAATGATGCCAACGCGTGATCATAAAATTGATGTTTGTTGCCAAAAGAATTTTTTTTCTATGAAGCTAAATCTGTTAAAGAACGGTGAATAGCTTCGACTTATTTATTATAATTTATTCGTTAATCAAATTACCAAACCTTGATATTGAAAGTAAATGAAATATTAATTAACGAGGGTTATTTCTTTGTAGATTTTATATTAGGCTGAAAAACTCCTTGAAATGAATAACCGTATTATTTTGTAAACTGTTTACATTTATTTTTTCCCTTATGCGGAAATAATGTGAAAGCTCTCCATATTCCCGCATACACTCTTCTTAATGATGATATAAAAGAAAGACTTCGTTTTTTTTTATGTATACAGTATAGTAACCAGCTTGAAGACATTGCTATGAAAATCACATAAGTTGAAAGGCCATCTTGAAATGAAAAATAAAAACACTTCGAAGACTTTACTTGAAAGATAAGAAGCTGCTAATATGATGCACCTACCTGAGGAAATCCTATTCTCAAATTTTTTTACTGAGCCGCATTTGCACTGACTCGCAGCGGTGCCCTTTTACCTCGGAAAAGTTTCCTGCTATCTGATTGGTTAGAATTATCACATCCAACCAATCAGCGATCAGGAAACTTTTCCGAGCTAAAAGGGAACCCCTGCAAGTCGGTGTAAATCTGCCTCGCTAGAAAGAATTGATTATAGGACTTAACTTTGAATAGTGATGTACACACAGTAAAAAACTATTTAGGGCAAAGGGGGTCGGACGCCTACCTTAGACATTCAATCAACGGCTGGCGTTGTGGGAAGATTGGCAAGCCGGTCACCCCTATTTCACTTTCTTTCGTTCCTTATCATAAGGAATCGGGCATATTGTTTGCCATTAGTTTTTTTCCTGTGTACGTAACTCTTAAAAGGAGGGTAGGTTTTTACGTGGAATTCCACATAAATGGTCTAAAATAGATCAATATGGTGTGAAATTCTCTCTACTTTAAAAAAAATTACCCATTTTAACGTTGAATAACTTTCAGAATTGCGCTATTTGTGCTTTTCAATGTTTATAATTCGCTTTGATCATTAACCAATAAAATCAGTGTGTCTCATGCGGTACTCTGTAGGCATTACTAAATGGTCTTTGCAGCATCCCTTCGGTCCCAGCTGCACACACTTTCTCTAATCTTCATCTTTATCTCCTAACTGCTGGATTTTTTCATGATTACCCATCAGAATTGAATGCCCTTCTCGGACCCAGCGCTTGGCTATAGGGTCAAAATTCCATTTATGAATTTTAATAAAATCATTGATTTCATTTGTCAAATATACTTTCACAAGAAGCTATAGTGTTTCAGTGTCAACAGCTCAGCCATACAAAACTTATTTGCTATCATTATTACTATTATTATTATTATTATTATTATTATTATTATTATTATTATTATTATTAATAATTGCTAAGCTACAACCCTAGTTGGAAAAGCAGAATACTATAAGCCCAGGGGCTCCAACAGGGAAATTAGCCCAGTAAGGAAAGGAAACAATGGAAAAATAAATATTTTACGAATATTAAAATAAATATTCCCTATATAAACTATAAAAACTTTAACAAAACATGAGGAAGAGAAATTAGATAGAATAGTGTGCCCGAGTGTACCCTCAAGCAAGAGAACTCTAACCCAAGAGAGTGGAAGACCATGGTACAGAGGCTATGGCACTACCCAAGACTAGAGAACAATGGTTTGATTTTGGAGTGTCCTTCTAGAAGAGCAGCTTACCATAGCTAAAGTTTTAGTTAGTCATTTAATTACAATCGTTGCTGGTTTCATTTTCCCAGATTTGATCAGATATTCACTGAAAGTGGTATTGATAACTTTTATCTTTCTTTAATGCGGTGAAGGAAACATGGAAAATGACCAGTATGATGTTGAAGACAAAAGGAAATGACAGTTAGATCCTGGTAAAATTTTCATATTGTTTTGTTATGCGAAGGTATCCCACCGAGACGATGATGTATTAGAAAGAGAAGCACTCTATAAAAACATCGTAAGCCGCATATCTTAAAGAACTACGTCTGTTTTTATAAACTTAACAGACAAGATTTTGTATGTGATGCTACTTTATACCTCACAAAGTTCAAGTAATTTTAGTTCCTAATCGTCTATGATTGGGAATTTTAGATGATGCTTGAATTAATCTAAAAGTAATACGTAGGTAAGCACACCATTTTCTGAAAAAAAAAAAAAAAAAAAATTCAATGTCACCTCAAACTATATTGTGCCTTAATGCACCGGTAACTTAGCTCCTTAGTTGTGTGTTACCATCAATTCATCTAACAGATATCTCTAGAAAAAAATTCTCTGGAATTTGCTCATCCACTAATGGATCTCACATCCCTTCTTTATAAGAAGCACTGACAGTTGATATCCCATGCTTTTTTCTGGCAAGTACTATGTAAAACAACTAAGAACTGCCATAGATACTTAATGAGTACTTTCCAGTATTTGCGGTTGTAGATGTTGAAAAGTGGTTGCCTTTTTGGCTGCTGATTTATCACACCTGTAAGTGATCAGTAATATCAGCCTGTTTCATTTGTTTAATATGTGTCAGTAGTAGCTGATTGTTGAAGGACTCAGAGCAGTTTGTTTTACATACTGAGTGTTTTTGACTGAGCATTTTCTGCTGTCAGGGATCAAGCAG
>NC_090765.1:19134319-19161819 GCF_036898095.1 Palaemon carinicauda | reverse complement strand
ATATGCATGATAAATTATTATAGAATTATCTATATTTAAATGTGCTCATTCTTTCATGTGGCAATCAATTATCTCTTTGATGTCCTCAGTGGCCAGAAAATGGTCGAATTCAATGACATATCTTTGTCAGCTTCTACTCTTATAAGCATCATAGTATTTCGTCATCTGTTTTTTATATGTATTATAAAATTCTTAAGGAATTTACGATTTCATAAGATATCTTTGTGTAATATAATTTGTGAATATATTACGTTGTTTTTATTCCACCCCAAACTATAGAATTAATAACTTGACAATGTGATATAAATACATATTTGTATTTTTATGTACTACATGTTAGTATGTTGATTTCCTATCAGTACAGTATATTGCTTGAACAATTGCTCACAACTATGTAAATATATGTTGTGCAATAAACAATTTTGAGAAAAAAATTATATTAAATATTTGATGTTATATCGGTACGAAATACTTGGGTCACTACAGTCAGGAACTACGGAATTCAGTCATTTTTCAGATCGTCACGTAATTAATTCTGTACTTCCAGGTGATCAAGCTAATCAGTACCATTGATAATATTTATTAAAAATCATGTAATGTAGGTTAGTACGTCTCAGTTATTAAGTAATTATTATTATTAGTTTGTGTCACCCACTATTGCGTAAGTTGTCACGCAGTAGTGTCAAAAGATACCATTAACTGCCTTTCACTGAAGTGTTTAAGGGATAGTCTTTAGAAGCTGTTATCAGAATACATTGTACAATGTTGAACCGGCTGTATGAGCTAATTTTAGTTTAATAAGAAAAGACAATTCAAGCTAAAAGAAGAAGAAGAAAAAAAAAAGATTAATTCTATAGGAAAATATTAACTTGTGATAAGATTGATTTTTTTTTTTCAATAACATTGAGAAAGGATAAGTGGAACTTATTTTTAGCAATATATGACTTTAGTTTAGATTTCATCTGTAATAGTAGTATTATAAGTAGATTGGTTATTATCTGACATCATAACATCAATGGTCATTGATGTATTATAAGTAGGAGTAAATACAACATCACAACAAGGATACAATATAGCAACAGTAGAAATTTGACAGAAGCTCTAGTAATAGTTGTAGAAGTAGTAGTAGTAGTAGTAATAGTAGTGGCAGCAGTAGTAGTAAAGTTAGCAATACGTCAAATACTGTACCATTACTCCGTCCTTCATGACGATCTTCATTCCTTTCTCCTCATGCGTTAAATCTAATATTTACAGCTGATCTACAATTTCTCTTCCTTCTTACACCCTTCGTTCACTTCCGCATCTTAGGCCGTCTCTGTTTTTTAAACAAGAATTTCCTGTACATCTATTTGTTTACTCTCTCTCTCTCTCTCTCTCTCTCTCTCTCTCTCTCTCTCTCTCTCTCTCTCTCTCTCTCTCTCTCTCTCTCTCTCATTTGTATTTTGCTCCACCGAAAATTTCAATTAGTGTCATCTTAATCTATACAAATTTCTGTAAATAGAAAAAACTAAACTTCCCCATGATCCTCCTAGAATTTAAGGGCAATAAGTAGATCTCAATATCGCCGCTAGAGGGCCATATTAGGGTCCATAATATCATTATCATTATCATCACTAGCTAAGCTACAACCTTAGTTGGAAAAGCAGAATGCTATAAACCCAAGGGCATCAATAGAGAAAAATAGCTCGGTGAGAAAAGGAAATGTGAAATAAATAAACTAAAAGAGAAGTATTGAAGAATTAAAATAAAATAATCCAAGAACAGCAACAACATAAAAATAAATCTTTCATATATAATCTATAAAAACTTAAAAACAAAATCAAGAGGAAGAGAAATAAGATAGAATGGTGTGCCCAAGTGTACCCTCAAGTGTACTACAATTCCTTGGCAGTTCTTATCAAGACCACTTTGTTGGTTATTCGAGGGGTCATTGTAATATATGATAATGGAAATATTATTCCTGGATCGAAGTCTCTCATCCTAACATAAAACCTTATATGATTCGAATCACTCATACCTAAACTCTAGTGGCTTTCCAGGAATCCGTGATAATCTTTTAATAATGTTCATCGAAGAAACAGACGACGCATAACTTGGATTCATTATTTTTAAGAAACTTAAACACTCTCATGCTACTCTTAATTGCCTTCTCATATAAGATAACACGCTGCTGTTCTTTCGGATAAACCTTTTTCTTAATATTTCTCAGATTTTGAATTCACTTCCATCGATTGTGTTCTTCGTCTTAGAGGTTATAATATATTATCAACCAAGTATAGTGATTATATTCATTGTCAGATATGAGTTATACCATTTCGAATAATATCATCTTGAGAGATATATTTTCATAATGTTTTTTATCGGATTAAACTGTAACATTTTCTAATTATTCTCCAATCAAAGCTTAGGCTGGAATTAATTTTATTATAAAGTGCCAGTTTACGGTAATAGATGTTGATGTACCATAGATGTACAGTAACGCAGTTTATAAATATAATAGATATTACAAGAATAAGATTTACAGAAAACGCTTAATAGATACCTGAAAATTAAAATATCTAAAATTTAGAACTCGGTTGTGCATTCAAGAAAAACTACCACGCACGCTATGGTCTAAATGCGACCTTTGACCCTACTATGTACCTCTGATAATCCTTTTCACGTCCCAGTTTCTAAGCTCTTGATTATTGCCTAATCTTCAATGAAAATAATTTTCTTTATCTTAAGAGTTCTTGAATAAGGTTTTCATTATTCCATTCATCTGTACTTATCTTAATTCACGCACTTACGTCTTTTTCAAAATGTTACTTTTTAAACACTGATGACGTAATCTTCGTTATTTTGCCGAGTTTCCAATTCGTCTATCTTAAAATCTTCCTTCCTATTACCATCTACCCTCCATCTCCGTTATATCCTTCCTACCACCGTGCCTCCGTAGGGGGATAGTGTCGTCAGTGCACCTCAGGCTGTGGAATGTAGGCGTTTCTTAAAGGTCTAAGTAGTGTCATTTACATTCCTTAAACCACTCCCTCTTTAGCCTTCTACTATACATCTGTTATTATTATTATTATTATTATTATTATTATTATTATTATTATTATTATTATTATTACCAGCCAAGCTACAACCCCAGTTGGAAAAGCAAGATGCTATAAGCCAAGGGCTCCAATAGGGAAAAACAGCCCAGTGAGGAAAGGAAATAAGGAAATAAATAAATGATGAGAACAAGTTAACAATAAATCATTCTAAAACAGTAACAACGTCAAAACAGATATGTCCTATATGAACTATTAACAACGTCAAAAACAGATATGTCATATATAAACTATAAAAAGACTCATGTCAGCCTGGTCAACATAAAAACATTTGCTCCAACTTTGAACTTTTGAAGTTCTACTGATTCAACTACCCGATTAGGAAGATCATTCCACAACTTGGTAACAGCTGGAATAAAACTTCTAGAATACTGTGTAGTATTGAGCCTCATGATGGAGAAGGCCTGGCTATTAGAATTAACTGCCTGCCTAGTATTACGAACAGGATAGAATTGTCCTGGGAGATCTGAATGTAAAGGATGGCCTGAGTTATGAAAAATCTTATGCAACATGCATAATGAACTAATTGAACGACGGTGCCAAAGATTAATATCTAGATCAGGAATGAGATATTTAATAGACCGTAAGTTTCTGTCCAACAAATTAAGATGAGAATCAGCATCTGAACACCAGACAGGAGAAAAATACTCAAAACAAGGTAGAATGAAAGAATTGAAACACTTCTTCAGAATAGATTGATCACCGAAAATCTAATAGACTTTCTCAATAAACCAATTTTTTGTACATTGAAGAAGACACAGACCTAATGTGTTTCTCAAAAGTAAATTTGCTATCGAGAATCACACCTAAAATTTTAAAAGTCATACAAATTTAAAGAAACATTATCAATACTGAGATCCGGATGTTGAGGAGCCACCGTCCTTGACCTACTTACAATCATACTTTGAGTTTTGTTAGGATTCAACTTCATACCCCATAATTTGCACCATGCACTAATTTGAGCTAAATCTCTATTAAGGGATTCACCAACCCCAAATCTACATTCAGGTGATGGAATTGATGCAGAGAGAGTAGCATCATCTGCATATGCAACAAGCTTGTTTTCTAGACCAAACCACATGTCAGGTGTATATAGTATGAAAAGTAATGGGCTAAGAACACTACCCTGTGGAACACCGGATATCACATTTCTATACTCACTATGGTGCCCATCAACAACAACTCTTTGACATCTATTACTTAAAAAATCAATGATAATACTAAGAAACGACCCACCCACTCTCAACTGTTTGAGTTTGAAAATAAGGGCCTCATGATTAACACGGTCAAAGGCAGCACTAAAATCAATGCCAATCATACGAACTTCCTGACCACAATCAAGGGATTTCAGTACGGCATTTGAGATTGTAAGAAGAGCATCACATGCTCCAAGGCCTTTACGAAAACCAAATTGTAAACTAGAGAATAGATGATTACCTTCAGCAAACCTATTAAGACGTTTTGCCAGAAGACGCTCAAAAACTGCTTCCTTTCTTTCATCTTTCCCCCAATCTCTTAACTTTTACTCCATATTGATGGATACTGCTGGGTTTACCCTCAGTTGCATACAGGCATAGAATGGCCTCCCTGGTCCCAGTGCCAAACCTTAAAACCTCGAATCATAAATCCAATCCTACTACAGTACTCGCCCTGCCTCGTCTGCATACATCATTCTCCTCCTTATTGGGTCTGTATTTTTGTCCTGTTTCATTCATTTGCCTCGATAATCTTTTCTTTTACTGCCACTATAGAGTCTTTGAGGTTATAGCATTTACTTTTCCAAATTAGGGTTGCAGCTTAGAGGTTATGAAGACCGTAATTATCATATTCTACCTTTTTCCAGGAGCCTTCCCTTTTGCTGTACCTAGTGCCATTATTCATGATTTTACTCCATCCTTCCTTGATTCTACTTTCTCATCTACTTCCCTGGGATTATCGATCTTTCTTCCTCTCTCCTTCATTTCCTAATATTCCACATCCCTCCATTCCTTTCTTTTTTATATATCAAATCACCATCCTATTGACTTTTATTTCATCTACCTGTCCCCTCATTCACTTTACTCATCCTATTATTATTTTCATTCTTTTTACTCCATCTATTTTAATCCTCTCTTTTACGTCCCCTTTTGGTGTTCTTCCTTCTAATCAGTTAACGCCAATACTCTTTCCTTTTTTATACCTTGAGAATGTCCTTCCTTTTGGCCTGGTCACCGTCACATTAATATCCTTTTCTCCGGGTTCCTCTTTTCTTTTTTCTTTTACTTATTTTCCACTGTCCTCTTTACTGCCCCTATTGAAAGTGTCTTTCCATTTACTTCCTGTACTTCTAACCTCTTTCCCTAATCCTCTTCTATTTTCATCTTCCAAATTTGACTCTATCCTATAGCATTCACCATCCTTCCATTCAACTATTGTCATTTCCCATCATTTCCAACCTATAACTTATTCCATTAAATTCCCTCTTTATCTAGCATTCTCTTTAATACCCCCTTCATTACTTTTTATTTCTTTTAAGTCAGTTATTCTTGTTTTTATTACTCCTCATTTCCTTATAGTAAATTCTTTTTCCTTGCCTTTTCTCTGTCCCCTCTGTGTTTACAACTCTGACTTCCGGTTTCCTCTCAGACAAACACGAGAGAGAAGCAACATCAAACGATTGATAAACGCAGTCAGGTCTTAATTGCTGTAATTAGTTTAAAAGGTTCCGTTAGACTGGCCAATGGTTTCATCCCGTTTGAATTCCTTTGATATATTAATTCAGATATGCTATTGGTCGCCTGTGCCTTCTTCTTGAGTTGTAATTAAGGAATAATTGTGTGGTTCGTCTTAATCGTGTTAGCGGTACGTTTGTTTACGATTTGTTAAAGTCTAATTCTAAGGGTGATATTTAAGTGTCAGTATAATATTGTAAGCGTTATATGTTCTATGAATGATGGGTGAGAAGTAATTACTTCTGAAGGCAATGATCTGACGGGAGTATGGTTTCCATTGCGTTTTTATGATTAGATGAACTGATAGCAAACGGTCGTATTTAATGAAATATTTGTAAAATATCCTTAGGATGATTAACGTATTGGGAATGACAATATAGATTTTATTCTTTTTACCAACTATGAATGTCATCAATATGATAAAACTGTCCCATATGGCTAATATTGTGCTAATAAATGGCTGTGTGGATTTCTTCCTTCTTGTCGATTTGTCAAATTTGATTAATAAAGCAATGGATATTGTTCTGTGAAAATTCTGCCGGGATAATATTTGGGAAGCTCCTAAATCCCCTGGGCAGGTGGTCCCGTACTTACTAACGCTAGAGAGTTATGAGGTCTTTTGACTGGCCAGACAGTACTACATTGGAATCTTCTCTCTGGTTACGGTTCTTTCCCTTTGCCTACACACACACACACACACACACACACACACACACACCGAATAGTCTGGCCTATTTTTTACATATTCTCCTCTGGCGTCATTCACTTGACAACACTGAGATTACCAAATAATTCTTCATCCAAGGGGTTACTGCACTGTAATAGTTCAGTGCCCACTTTCCTCTTGGTAAGGGTAAAAGAGACTTTAGATCTTGGTAAGCAGCTCTTCTAGGAGAAGGACACTCTAAAATTAAAACATTGTTCTCTGATCTTGGGTAGTGCCATAGCCTCTGTACCATGTTCCTCCACTGTCTTTGGTTAGAGTTATCTTGCTTGAGGGTACGCTTGGGCACACTATTCTATTTTATATGACTTTCTCTTGTTTTTAAAGTTTTTATAGTTTATATATGAGACATCTATTTTAATGTTGTTACTTTTCTTAAAATATTTTATCTTTCTTTGTTTCCTTTCCTCACTGGGAAATTTTCCCTGTTGGAGCCCCTGGGATTATAGCATCCTCCTTTACCATCTAGGGTTGTAGCTTAGCACGTAATAATAATAATAATAATAATAATAATAATAATAATAATAATCAGATCTGGGAACTTCGCTGCCTCGTTAAAGGCTGCTGTTACCAGGCACTGGGACATGGTACTTTTTCCCCCTTTTTCCGATACCTCTTCCCCTTCATTATCGGATACTGGGGTGATTGGGTGGGCGGGGGTAGGTTCACTTCCCTGTCTTATGTCGTAATTTGTCGGACAATTTCGGGAGATGTGACCGTAGGAATAGCAGCACCAGGGAGCCAAAGGTTGTAATTTTTCACAAACTAGGGTGTCTCTATAGAATGCATTTTACTAGGTCAGTGTTTTGGGAATTTGGAGGGACATATACACGGAGTTAGTTTTGATGTGACCCACAGGCATATTTTTTTTTTTTTTACCAATTTTCCTGCTATATAAAAAATGAGGGATATCATCTTCCATGAAATTACAATGTGTGAACGGGACAATTTATACAGTTACCATACACTAAGTGAAAGCTAGAAGAATGAGCTTTTGAATAATATCCATCATATTACATATTAGTAATTATGTTGCTTGAAAAATACCATATTACCTGGTATATATAAATGAAGATTCAAAATTTGATTGATTTTATTTCATATTTTATTTGATTTTACTAAGTTTTTACAAGTGAATCATGTTATGTAATTTTTACATCCTTTAAAAAGGGTATTTATAGGGCAATAAAGTATCATACTGTATAATGATTTATTCTTCTCTTGATAACATGGCAATGAAATAAGATATACATATTCTGTGCCATAAAGCGAATTGCGTATTTTAGCATTGATTTTTGTAGAAATTATAATACTTATCCTCAGCAAACCACAAAAATATTGTCATTTTCATTCCCTTTAGACTGAAAGTTAGTCATATCTAATAGAGCAAAAGTGAATGCTCTATGTTTCCGTTGGTACATCTCAAAGAAGGGCGTCTCTGTAACGTTCTTCAACATCTTAGAATTTTTGCTTGGGCGAAATGACCACCTGTGGATTACATACAAGGTGTCAATAATGACAGCAGTGCTTATTATTTCAATAGGTAGTGATTTAGCTGGCTGGTTGTTTATATACCTGTTCATACAGATTCTATGATAGCACACATCATATGCAATCATATCAATAGTTGTGTCACCAAATTCTTGAATCCGCAACAATTAAGCCTCATCATTAAGATCCTTGGTTTTCTATTCCTGTGAAAATTGCCGCTCGTTTATTGTCATCAAAGAGGTTGGCTCTTTTCCCTCTTGGTATGTCTTGTAAAATTGTGGAGACGTTGAACGTCTTATTACGGAATTGTGAGATTATCCTCATTTTATGAAGATTGTTTGCTTTTTAATGCCTCATTTTTTTCAGCAGGCTCACATGCTAATCTGACCAGGTGGATATATCTATATCTGGGCTGCCCCTTTGATTCTTTGCCCTATAAAAGCTTCTTTGTCTATTATAGCTACCAGTCTTTCAGAAACAGTACCTTATCGAACACACTTTTAAGCGAAGGTAGCTTTCTCGTAGCTTTTTGACAGATGAGGCAAGTCTCTGCACGTCAATCCTAAACCACAGAATGCAGCTGTGGGTTACCAGTGCTCTTGGAAGGTTGTAAATCTGATGACATCATGAATTTTTTTACTGTCAGAAAAAAACAATATATTTGTTTTTATACATTTAAAATTGAAGCATGAACCATCTTGAATTATATTAGCACTCGGCTAAAGATATCCAACAATTTTGTCATAGGTTCTGGAAGTAATGCACTAATAAGTAGCCTTCTGAATGTGTGTTCTGTACGAGAAACTTATGGCTTTGCAAAAATATAATTTATTCTCGTTACCGTGATATGAAGAGCAGTATATGTGTGGGGAGATCAAGGGCTTGAATGTCTAGTTTTTCAGCTTTCTTGCATTATCTTTTGCTCTTGTATACTTTCTTCTATTTTCAGGCCGTGTGGCTTTGTTGTCCCATAGCCTTGCATTTTCTAAATGAAAAGATTAGAATAAAATGTCATTATATCAAATACATTTTTGATAGATATACAAATTATGTCTTGTGATGTACTAGTAAATAGTCAGTGCAATAAAATAGAACAGGAAAATAATATTGCATGGTTAAATTTGGGAATCATTTACATCAACCTGTTAAAGGGGTCTTTAGCAAGAACCAACGTTTCTGATTTGTAATGTATTGGATATCAATCGAAAGCTCATTCTTCTAGCTTTTAGTTGGTATATCATTACAATGTAAATTGTCATGATTACACATCTTAAATTCATGAAAAACGATGATACCTCTCAGTTTTTAGAAGCAAGACTGACCGAAATATCTTTGTGCGTTACGTCAAAACTATCCTAAAAGGAAAAGTCCTGCAAATTTCCCAGAAGCCTGGCCAAGCTAAATACATTCTATAGGGACCCAAGTTTATGAAAAATGACACCTACCTTTCGTAGCACGAGGTTTCCATTGAATCCCTAAAATTCGACCTTGGCTCACCAGTTACTACTCGGACTTCTTGTTTGGTTAATTATTCCTTAAGTACGAATTAGTTATATGTTAATTATGATATATGCCAGTTAGTATGGTTTGATTGTGGTGGATTCTCTCTCTCTCTCTCTCTCTCTCTCTCTCTCTCTCTCTCTCTCTCTCTCTCTCTCTCTCTCTCTCTCTCTCTCTCTCTGTCCAATTATTTCATCATTTAATTTCGTTTTAGGATCCTTGTATACGAGATAAATCTTACATGTTTGGTGTTAAAAAAGACAAATAGTTTCTTTCAAAGATGTCTGAGATTGAGTTTTTTTTAATTTTAGAGGTCCATATCAACTACATACCCGGATAGTTTGTCTTCGTACAGACACATGAATAAAAAAATAATTTTCTGACGACTAATAAGTGGTGATTAGAAACTTTATTACACGAGTAGTTATCCATTAAACCTCTGAACAATTG
This sequence comes from Palaemon carinicauda, assembly GCF_036898095.1. Classification (NCBI taxonomy): domain Eukaryota; kingdom Metazoa; phylum Arthropoda; class Malacostraca; order Decapoda; family Palaemonidae; genus Palaemon; species Palaemon carinicauda. Next base: position 19,151,848 of record NC_090765.1, on the reverse strand, counting down.
AAGAAGTAAAACTAGAGCAATGGAAAATACCTGTTGAATTTCTATGGATATACATTATAAACAGTAGTTTAGCTATTGCAACCACATTTTAACCCCACCCCCAAAATATTAAACATTTCTTGACATCGCTGAGGTGACTCCCCCAACCCCACTCTAGTTCCTTGGAGTTTTCAAGTTCCATTGTTATGTTTATAGTATATTTTAACGAACAACGGTATGTTAAAGAAAAATCGATTTAGTAGTATAACACATTTCTTCATGAATAGGATAATTGAATGTTGCTTTAATTAAAAGTTTTTTAAATTCGCTAAAAAATGTAAGGTTAGAAGACTATGTATATATATATATATATATATATATATATATATATATATATATATATATATATATATATATATATATATATATATATATATATATATTTATATATATATATATATATATATATATATATATATATATATATATGTATGTATGTATGTATGTATATATATATATATATATATATATATATATATATATATATATATATATATATATATATATATATATATATATATATATGTTTTAGAATTGATGATAAGGTACGTATAAGAGAAGGAAGGTGTTTACCAACGTGCATAACTTGGAAGAAAAGAAGGAAGATTGGAATAGTTTTCGTTAAAATAGTTGTTAGAAATGTTAGTACAAAAGGCCATACGTAGCCAGGAGACACAGGGAAAAGAAGCTAAAAGCAAATAGTAAATTATCTTTAGAACTATGGCATGATACTGTCGATACTACTGTTTAGGTATGTGAAGTGGTTATCATGTTACGTCTCCATATAAAACGTTTATCTCGATTGAACATTATTGATTTGCACATCATTTCAGTGACCTTTAGGATTTCTAATTAGTCCCGCGCCCTCGCGCGCGCGCGCGCGCGCACACACACACGTTTTATATATATATATATATATATATATATATATATATATATATATATATATATATATATATATATATATATATATATATATATATATGAAAAATTAGTTTTAAAAAAATAACTAGAAAATTAAGAAATTGTAACTTTGAAGGAAAAACTGGAAACGTTAATAGCAATTCCTTCAATAGAAATATTGATAAATGAAACAAAATTTAACTTAATCATTGGAGGAAATAGAGGCAATGCACGGACGGATATCACGAAAATATTCCACCTCTGAAACAAGCCAGTAGGTTGCGGTAAAAATAATCTTGAATACCAATGAAAGTTTTGCCATTTACTAGAGTCAGGCGATAAGAAATTGTACGTTTTCTGTATTAGGAGGAAAGGAAGAAAACGAGACCTTTGTGCCTAACAAAAATATTTTACCTCAGCCCTTGCGTTCACTAATAGCTACATATGCATTGTCTGTGTATTTCATATGTGAGATTTAAAACAGGTGAAAAAAACCCATGCATCGTTTTACCTTTGACTTTGATGTTTAGTATTTTTTTTTTTTCGAAAACATTCAACTGCCAGTCAAAGGTTATCTTTGAGATTTCCTTTTTCGATTATTTTTCATTATATCATTGGTCCATATGACTTTATGGAAGTCTATTTTGCCCAAAAATGGGCTTTTGTTTTGAATGTTTAATTTACCGTAATGTTTTATTTTGGATTACACAATTACCTCCTTATACGACTTCTCCAAGATAGGAACATTCAATTTAGGTTTAGTTTTTGCTGTTTTATTATTATTATTATTATTATTATTATTATTATTATTATTATTATTATTATTATTATTATTATTATTATTATTATTAAATGCTAAGCTACAACTCTAGTTGGAAAAGCAGGATGCTATAAGCTCAGGGGCCCCAACAGGGAAAATAGCCCAGTGAGGGAAGGAAATAAGGAAAAATAAAATATTTTAAGAATAGTAGCAACATTAAAATGAATATTTCCCATATAAACTATAAAAACTTTAACAAAACAAGAGGGAGAGAAACTAAATAGAAAAGTGTGCCCGAGTGCACCCTCAAGCAAGAGAACTCTAACCCAAGACAGTGGAAGACCATGGTACAAAGGCTATGGCACTACGCAAGATGAGAGAACAATGCTTTGATTTTGGAGTGTCCTTCTCCTAGAAGAGCTGAATCATAGCTAAAGAATCTCTTCTACCCTTACCAAGAGGAAAGTAGCCACTGAACAACTACACTGCAGTAGTTAACCCCTAAAGTGAAGCAGAATTGTTTGGTAATCTCAGAGTTGTCAGGTGAGTGAGTACAAAGGAGAATCTGTAAAGAATAGGCCAGGCTATTCGGTGTATGTGTAGACAAAGGGAAAGTGAACCGTAACTAGAGAGAAGGATCCAGTGTAGTACTGTCTGGCCAGTCAAAGGACCCCATAACTCTCAAGCGGTAGTATCTCAACGGGTGGCTGGTGCCCTGACCAACCTACTACCTACACACAGTTAAACTGTGCTTAGCTTTATTAATAAGCGTGTATAATTGCTCAAGCCGTGACTGAGAGCTAAAAACACATTGGAAACATTGAAATTAGCCTACACATATGTACAATATCAAAGCGAAATTGTTGATCTGAATTCCGGTTTTGGGAATAGCTTGTTGAAAAAAAGAAGAATGTATGCAGTGTCAATAAAAGGAATAGATTACAATGAACGCATGAAAAGTCCTCCCTGGGCCTCTTACAGAAACAGACAGGTATCTCAACTTCTGATGATCTGAAATGCATGAATTCCATTCCGTTAACCTTTCAGGGAAATTGGTCAGACTTTCAAAATATCAAGGTATCATCTGATCAGCGTGACGCTTCCAAAGCATATTGCCAAACCCTTTCATTTGTACCAACATTTTCAACCTCCCAGTCTTTCATCACCTTAGCTTCAACCCAATCCTGTCCTTTCCAAAAGTTCTAATTGAGCAAGCACTGCATCAATTACCTCAAATATTTTATAATATCATCAGGGAGATATTTATTCATTTACCTTCTATAACTACACCCATCTCTAGAAATCAACTGGGCGCTAAAAATTCCTCCCAAACATCATGTCTGCCTGTAGCGGAATGTATTATTCTTCGTACATTGTATAGAAACATACATACAATACTCTGGTATTTATCCACACCCCGGAACTTTTCTTAATCCTTCTTTAAGCGTTCTGACAGACCATTCTGTTTAAAACATTAGACTGAGGATAATATGGGACAGGAGTGACATGTTCAATATTATTTTTCTTACAAAACAATTCCGTACATTATCAGAAACTAATATATCTTGGATCCCAAAACTACATAATGTTCTTATCAAACCAATAGTAACCTTGGATGTCATTGAATTACAAAAGGGACATCCATAAATTTAGTAAGATTACTGCACTGTAATTTCTCAGTGGCTACTTTCCTCTTAGTAAGGGTAGAAGAGACTCTTTAGCTATGGTAAGCAGCTCTTCTAGGAGAAGGACACTCCAAAATTAAACCAGCGTTCTCTTGTCTTGGGCAGTGCCGTAGCCTCTGTACCATGGTCTTCCACTGTCTTGGGTTAGAGTTCTCTTGCTTGAGGGTACACTCAGGCACGCTATTCTCTCTAATTTCTCTTTCTCTTGTTTTGTTAAAGTTTTTATAGTTTATATAGGAAATATTTATCTTGGTATTGTTGCTATTCTTAAAATATTTTATTTTTCCTTTTTTTCCTTTCCTCACTGAGCTATTATCCCTGTCGGGGCCCCTGGTCTTATAGCATCCTGCTTTTCCAACTAGGGTTGTAGCTTAGCAAGTAATAATAATGATGATAATAAAATGGCATTATGTGCTGCATGTAACATTTTTAAAATAGTTCTGTTGACTTTATTAATTCTAGTTTACTTTACCTAATACAATGTACAGCTTCCAGTCTTCTCCCTAGCTTCCCGTGATATGTACCGGAATTATTGAAGCCAGCTGTACCTTTCAATGCAGAAGGTATTACAACTCTATTCCTACAAAGGATAGAATTGTCGAAGATCGTAAGGTCGGCTTGCACAGAATGGAATTCCCCAAATGATATAAATGTATTTTGGCCTCAAAACTACTTATTAAAGACTTTCATTCACTTCATAATTCCCCAAACACACTGCAGCATCGTCTTTATTCACTTGAGCTTTATCCAAAGCTTCTACCGAAATAACAATAGGATTCATGAAATCCCTACCACACAAATTTTCATGTTTATCTATAACAATAGACTCACGATCAACTATAATATTAAAGATAATTAACTTTAGCTTACACTCTCCCAAATACTTTCACTCACGATCGATCATATGCTTTTAAGGTTTTTCACAATGAGTAATTTGCATATGCAAATCTGCCCAACTGCGTGAGTTGAAACTCTGGCTCCTGTATCAAGTTCAAATTGAGCTTTAATACCATAACTCTAAATCAAACCCAGTTTCAATATTTCGGACAATCTCCTCTTTAAGTACATCAACAGAGACTCGTCCATACAGTAACGCAGATCTCACTAAACTGATATATAACGCGATTTTTATATGTAATTTCAGGCGATTTGATTTCCGAATTTTACCTAACCCAGTCATAGTCTGATTTTTTTTTTTCAATCTTTCATTAAACCCCAATTCTAAAGTTCCCGTATTAGAGATCTAGTTCCTAAATACTTAAATAATTCTACCGCATTAATCTTTTCCCCTTGCAATGATATTTCATCTTCCACTGCATATTCCGTTTTAATCATTCCTGTTTTTTTTTTTTTTTTTTTTTTTTTTATCTTGAGCCCAACCTCCTGTAATATTTCATGCATTCTGGTAAGCAAGCTTTACAAGTCCTGTGGTGTTTTGCTTATAAGGACAGCCTCATCAGCATACTCTAGGTCAGCTAATTTCCTGTTACCAATCCAGTCAAATCCTTACCTACCATCCGCAACTGTTCTTTGCATTACAAAATCCACGAGGAGGATAAACAACATAAGTGACAATACAATCCCTGGAAATTCGTTCGATAGGACTCCATTAACATTAACTTTGCATTTGCTATGCTCAAGAACAGACTTAATGAAATCTAAGGAATTCCATAACACTGCAGGACTCTCCACAAAATTGGCCGGTGCACACTATCAAAGGGTTTTTCATAGTCCACAAATTTCATCAAAATTGATTACACATTGCTGTACAATATGTCTTAAATAAAAATTTGTTCAGTACAACTTCTACCTTTTCTAAATCCTGCTTGTTCATCTCTCAGCTTTTCATCAATCTTTCTCTCTAGTCTTTAGAATAAGCATGCTATGTATTTTCATGACAACTTACGTAAGTGTGCTGCCTCTGTAATTATTGCAATCAGTCAGTGGTTTTTTTTTTCTTCCTCACCAACACTCCTAACTCACATTCATCAGGTTTTGCTTCTTCACGCCATATTCTAGAAAATAATCTTGTAAGTATTCTGGGAGTCTCTATTTTCGGCCAAAGTCATCTCAGCAGTTATTCCATCTCTTGAGTTTATTAATGGTAGCTTTGACTTCAAACACAATTAAATCATTTATGTGCACATCAAGGTCTTCCTCAGCTTCAGGTATATCAATCAAATTATTCCCTTCTTATCTCCTATTCTTGGCATCACTAAAGTGTTCCATCCAACGTTGTCTTTCTTCATCTTCTGTTGTTATAACAGACCCATCTCTCTTTTTGGTGGGTATATGCTTCCTCTTTGCCCCCGGAGAGATTTCATTAACAATTCTACGAGCTATTCATACACCATCTGCTTTCCTGTCTAAATATTCTCTCCAGTCATTCCTGGATTTTCTTTTGACCTCACTATCAATACCCGGATTCTTAGCATGCTCTACCTTGTAATTTTCATCACTTCCTCGAAATCTTCCAACAATCAATTTCTGTCTTTGTCTCCTTTTTTATAGTATCATTTGATATCCACGACTTTCTGCTTGTAACTGCATGTCCCAAAATTTCACTACCAACTGATTGATATATGTTCTTGATATCACACCATTCTTCATTGATTCTCTGATCTTTGTCTCTTAAAGTCTCTACGACTGCGATTGCAAATCAATTCATACATTCAATTGCAAATATTTCTCTTTGGTCATCTTCTAGAAGCTAAATTGTAACAAACCTAGGTATTCTATCAACATTTTTGTTGAGTGCTTTCAGTTTTAATTTCAGTTTTTATACACATCATATATATATCAGCATTGCATCTTGATTATTTCCCACATTTTTGGGCAAAATAAAAAATCAAACATTGCGAACAAAAACACAAGTAACTCTAACAACTTAGTATCAAACTAAAATCTCGGATTGAGTTTCATCAATTGTTAAGAGGCGTTTAATACATTTTCTTTTCTTTCGTCGCAAGCTACAATTGATACGGTTCTGCCTCCCCGCAAAAATGTTTGTAACCATGCTACTAAAAATACAAATTGCTCCTTCTCTTGCTCTAGGACGTGATTGACGTGGCATTTTTACGAAGATTGATAAGTACAACATAAAAACAACAACAACAAATAATGCAGCCGTTTCTAGTCCACTGCAGGACAAAAGGCTTGGACATGTAGCCTACTTATTCAAGTCTGGAGTTTGATCAGTTTTCATCACCATGCTGGTCAACTACCAACCTAGTATGTGTGGCCCTGACTAGCACAGCTTTGCTGATCATTGTGACACACAATCTCTTTCATCACGTTAAGGAATCCACACTCAACATACGTTATGAATTTGGTGATTTAAATGTTTCGACTTTAAAGAGAAGGTAACCATTGACTTATATCCTTGTTTGGTCGCTTCTGTTCTTTGGGTTTTGATATATGTTTAATTTTTTTATTTTACTTAATTTTCTCGGAAACTTTTGCAATATGTTACAAAATTCGTTGATGAGGCAAAAAATTATGGTAATCCTATTAGAAACACTGACCATAAGTGTTTTCTGGGGGACCTCTTACTTTGCATACTGGTTTGAAAAGCAGAATATTACAGGTCCTAGGGTTCCAACGGGGAAAGTAGCCCAGTGAGGAGAGGAAATAAGGGAATAACAAATAGACAATATACTAGTAATGAATTGAAAACATAAGATATTTTAAGATCAGTAGCAAAGTTAGAATAGATGAGTCATATATAATTTATAATATGAGACTTATGTCAACCACTTATGTCAACCTGTTCAACAGAAAAGAATGTCAACCTGTTCAACAGAAAAGAATGTACAAAAAGTTTGAACTTTTGAAGTTCCAGGACTTTTGCATGCATTCTCTGCTGAGGCCTTTCATTTCCCTCCTTGCCAGACGAGAACATCTTCCAACTGATCCTGATTTTCACGAGTTTAAACAAAAGAGATTATATTACTGTTTTAGAACTCCATGTGTTATTGCTTGGGTATTTTGTACTTACTGGATGGTGCCATTTACACATGTATTGGTGTGCTACTGTTATAAGCACACATTGAGTATGTGTTGTTTCAGATGTATGTAAATGGATAACTGAATACATCTTATTAGCTTTAAAGTATTTATTCTATAAAAACAACAGAGTTAAACATCTCCATCACTGGAGGAAGCTGGGTTGGTCAGATGACCAATTCTGGTGAAGTATAGATATGAACTGACTAACTTATCGATATCACAGATATCGTATGCTTAGTTTATATTAGATTCGTCATAAACTCGGAAGACACCTGCATCCGGTGACGTCACAAACTTTCACACGCTGAGACAATGTGTTGACGTCTAAGAAGAATGTTACATTGTCGAGGTTTGCATTGTACGTCCTGTTTATGAATTGAATGACTACAGCAAGTCCCACGGCTAGCTCCTACACCCAACATGACATATTACGTCATGTGTTTTAAACATGTAATATTAACTATTCTAATTATTACACATGTACCATTGGACGTAGCCCGTCAAAAATAATGGCTAAATATTTAGATGGATATGTAATACACACCCTTCTCAACAGCTTATTACTACTGCCCCTCCCCCCGCCTGATGGATTGGGAGAGCTGAACATGACTGGAAAGAAATAATATATATATATATATATATATATATATATATATATATATATATATATATATATATATATATATCCAGTGGAAATTCATTTATGATAACAGCTTCTGGCTGGTGCAGAGATTTGAACCTAGGCCTCTTTAGAAACCATGCCTGCGAGGACTCTACCAATTGAGCGCAGAGATTCGAACTCATTTCGCTTAGCCAAAACCATGCCAATCGAGAGTTATCGCAGGCATGGTTTCGGCAGAGGCATACGTTCTAATCTACCCAGCCAGAAGCCTGTATCATAAATGAATTTCCAGTGGATATACATTCGGTATCAAATGACGTTTTGGGATATATATATATATATATATATATATATATATATATATATATATATATATATACATATATATATATATATATATATATATATATATATATATATATACATATATATATATATATATATATATGGAGAGAGAGAGAGAGAGAGAGAGAGAGAGAGAGAGAGAGAGAGAGAGAGAGAGAGAGAGAGAGAGAGAGACTTGCTCTTTATTATATAGGGGAGATGTACTAATCACCTTATTGACGTTAATTTCTTCACTCTTCTCTTGTGAGGATACATGTTTTGCAAGCTAATGTGAGTCTTGCATGATGATATTTTCATAATGATAATAATAGTAATAATATTAAAGAAAAATATAAATCCTGTTACTTCAATTATTTAACTTTCTGATTGCTCTAATTTCATAATGACTATAAATAGCGCAAATATTGAACTGGAAGGCAAAATACATTGATATGGAATATCTGATTAGAGATTTTCATTCAAGGTAAAACCATTGGATTTTTATAGCCCTGTCTTGTTTAAAGCCTTAAATCAAATTATTAATGTGTATCTAATATGAATTTTCGTTGAATATCTACGGTTGTTTTCCCTAATGTGAATGTGGCTGTAATTTCCTTAAGAAACTCATTCCACGAGACAGTATAGAATAACATTCTTTCTATATCGATATGAAATTAAGTATGGTTGCATTAGGAAGTCTTGGAGCTATGTATTATCTAATGTCGACTTTCTCTGTCAATCTTTTTCTCTAATTAATTTATAGATTTAATTTGTTTGCTTTCAGTTTGCAGCCGCTCAAGAAAGGGTTTGAATAATCAGTACTGTCATACTAATGTATGTATTCACCAATAAACAAGTAACAATACGAATGGGTAATGAAGCAATTGATAATTTAACTGACTGATTGAATGACATGTTTACTTGTTTTGGGTTTAAAACCAGCCCTCCACTGAAGTCGATTGAACTACTTCTCGGGCGGGTCCATATCAATTATCTAACGAAGCATTTTCATTATAACTTATACAGTTCTATGATTGTAGCATCTTCCAAATCATATGATCTTGTGAAAAGTAATGTCTTTAGTTTCTTCTTAAATTCAATTGCTCCCTTTAGGTCTTTCATTTCAGTTGGCAGTTTATTATAATGTCTAGGCGCACGTAGCTAAAAGCCCTTTCACCAAATTTACTATTTGTTCTTGGTTCAGATAGTCTATATTTGTCACTCATGTGTCTTATGGTAACATTTGTTTCTAGTTCTAGTTTTTTTCAGGCATTCTTTTAGATATTTTAGTTCAATTTGGTTCAGTATCTTAAACGGTTTCCCTACTTTTCGGACATATATTTTCGTTTGTTTTCGAAATCATAACCTCCACATCTTTTCTTGTAAATTTCACAGTAATAAATTTGGTAAATAATGTACAAATTTAATTTTTAAATGTTCCAATCTAAAACCTATCTATTTGTAAAACATTTTCGAAGCGCCATCGAAGAATTGGCCCTCTTAAATAGAATTCAACCAGCATTACTGATTTTTTTTTAGCAACCGGTAGATGTCGTCACGGCAGAGAAAACCCTTATCGACTTAAGTCTGCCTTCCGTATGACGTCATAGCTTCGAGTAGAATGAAAACTTAACTTTCGACTCCTTGCAGTGACAGAAATCGTCAGTGTCTCGTCGTTACTGGTAGTGTATACATCCTGGATGGTGGTGTGAAATTTAGAAAGCAAGTTAAATTGGTGCGTTAAGTTCATTGTAGTTATGTGATTAATGTTCTCAGTATGGTTAATCGGTCATTGGTGTATATTTCATTTCTTTAAAGTATGCTGGTGATTAAAGTGCTTTACGTCTGGATCCTTATAGTTTTTTTTTATAATATGAGGGCTGCTTGATATAAATGTCTTGTATTTTCGTGTAAAGTTTTACACGATTTAACACCAGTTAGGCAGTGTGATATGCGAAATCCCTAAGAATGTATTCGATAAAATATCTTGAGACCTGTGATCTGATCGGAAAATAACCCATAAAGTAATACTTGTTAGGAATTTGTTTAGGTTTACCATGGCTTTTTCAGTATCGCATTGGGTGTTTATTTTTATTTCATTAGCTTCTCGTATTACCACAATGTAATATTGTATGAAGTTTGGTGTTACAGCTCTCAAGACAATATGAAATAAAGATCGTGCTCGGAATCTGGTTATTAGGTAATTAAGATGGTTGCGGTAATTCATTAAATTTTTGTAGGCAGTCTAATTTGGTTCCTTTTTTTATATTAATATTCTCTGTATTTAGTAGTTTTATGAACTTTATAACCTCATAACTTCTCTATAAATTCCCTTTTCCTGGGAAATTTGGTTTGGTATGAAATCTTATTGATAGTAAAGAATGCTTTTATGTATTTATGGTGATTTGTACCACACTATGAGCTACTCCAAAGATGTTTTGGGACGTAATCTTAATTAGTTTTAAATTTCCCATAAGGGTGAAGTCCACTAAGAAAAGGGTCGTGTTGGCCAGTTGAGGCACTTAGAGTTGAGGGGCAAGTGAATAGTAACTACTTCATAGTGATAAAAACTTTATAATAAAAAATTTTTAAGATGCATATTTTGAGTTAGGAGACATTTCTTAAAAATGTACCTAGCGTTTGAGCTTTAGAAAGTTAGGCCAAAATTAATTTCGGCTATATGATGGAATCGACGCTTAAGTTTTTAACGCCCTGTTTTTGAACAACTTGATGAATTGGGCATTTTGTGGGAAGTAAAGTTCTGGATAACTTTGTATATTCTTTGCCTACTAAATGTCCCATGACTTTTGCATTAGCTAAGATTTCCCTTTTTTATATGGGTTTTGGTATGACAATTTTATTTCTAGCCAAATATCTGTAATCTGCTCCATAAATTTTTTTCTTTAATGTACTTCTGACCAGCCGTTCGGAAGTTTGGTAACTTGGATTTTGGGTTGGAGAAAGGCTCTGTTATTTGTAGCTATAAAACTGGTCAGAAATGCAAAATATTACCAGTTGAGAAGATAAGATGTGGCTGAACATTAAAATCTTTTAACATTTAACATCCTAAACGTTTTAGCCCTGTCGTGGCTCTTTATAAGCTCGCTGCTCCTGTTCTGGCAATCAGCACATGGATGTGCTGCTCATACAAACTCTGTCCTAATTTCAGGGATTTTATTTTACTAAATAGGTTTGTGACCCGGGATGGGGTCATCACGGGTCTCCCCCCCCCCCCCCTTAGCTTTGGGACCTTGGAACTACTAGGTTAGGTATGTTTTGATAGGTTCTGTGGCCTTTAATGATTCCCGAAAGTGTAATAATCACGTTTTAACTGTTTTCGCTCTCGCAGTTACAGGGTCCCACCTGTGTCCGTTGAGAAGGAGGGTGAGAGATTTTTTTTTTTTTTTATTATACTGTGGGAATAAATGTTAAATTCGTCGAAATAAAGGTCAAATTCGTCGAAATAAAGGTCAAATTCGTCGAAATAAAGGTCAAATTCGTCGAAAGCACAATGTTTCCTTTAAGAATTTTTTTTTTTCTATTGGAGATGGTTCTTTGTTCTATAAATTCACCAGATTACCTCCGGTAATTCAAATTTTGATTCTTGGTTGTGTGTACTAAAGCTGTTCTGGAAGAACATTTGAAGGAAATCTGTCTTGGGAATATTTGCCATGCCTTAGTGCCCTTAAAAGCATATACGGGAACCGCATCGTGTATGATTTATTAACATTTTAGTAGTAACTTTTGCTAAGGGGTATAAAAACTGCTGTTGATAGGTTTTATTAACATGACTACATCTTTTGAAAGAAAACTATCGTGCTTGGATGTTCTTCTTAAAGAGGGTTGTCACTTCGCACCCTTGTAAGAAAATCTTTGAACGTAAGGTAAATGATACTGAAGATGGGAAAATTACTTGTGAAACATCAGATAGGTTTGGTTTACTGGATCTTGCTGTCAAACATTTCTACCCTTCAGCGTACCTACAGAATCCCCGCCCTTTATGTTGCGACTTTGCACTAAATGGTCTTATTGCCACTCTTTACCAAAATTCCATTCGATCCTCTTTCCTATACAATGCTGGTAGGGAGGCTGACTACCCTGAAAGTTTGAATCCCATGTAGAATAGGACCAGAAAAGCTGCCCATTTACTAAAGGGATAGTTTAAATTGCAAGGAATTTGGGCCTCTAGGACAGGGTCGCTGGGTCTCTAGGACATGGTCGTTGGGCCCCTAGCCTAGGAATTATCTTGCTTTCTAAAACGAGTTTACTTTTAAATTTAAAAGATTTTCATTGGCAAGATTCGTAGGAGTCTTAACAGCTGGTGAAGGTACTATCTTGATTAAAAATATTTGTAATAAATTTTTTACCCTTAGTGGGTTTGTTTTAGCAGCTTAAATTTAGAGAAAATGAAAGCTTGTTTGTGAAAAAGGGTAGGTGTAGTTTCTGTATGCAAAGGACAGAATTTTTTGTTTCAAAATATCTCATTGGTTACCCCAGAATTAAGCTTTTGGAGACCTGGATTCTGTCTGGATTGTTAGATCCATGCTTGTTTACTGCTATTACCAAGACTGAAAATACATGGCAAGTTTTAATCTATTGCCATTGTTAATATTACTATGTAGACCATAATTTCAGAATATTTGCTGCTTCGAGCCCTTTTTTTGTTTTTTAGGTAAATTTACCACTTTAATCGAGATTTTATAGCTAATTTACTCATACTCCTTGTTAAGTACTAGTTTCACTTGTGCAGCTTCTACTACTGCCACTGATATTAAACAACTACTGCCACTGATATTAAACAATGGTTAATATTTGACATTGTTACCGAATATTGCCTTGGGTGTTGCAGTTCAGTAATATGCTATGTACTCTTTGAACAGAAATAAGCATGTTCTTTGAAATATTCTTATAATTAATGCAATTTGCAAAGTTATGATGTATTATTGATGGAAAAGGGAATCTTGTTCCACGTGCAGAGAGTTTGCGATGAGATTGCAACGAATGGAATAAATTTTTATAAAGTTCTTAAAATCTAGTAACTAAGTCCTACCATTTTCATAAGTGATTAAATAGTGAGCGACTCGCATGGTTTAGTAATCTTGTGCAGTGATAGTTATTGCTGGAGAATGGCAGGATTAGGTGACTATGGCCAAATTTTCTTTTTTGTTAAGACATGCTCAAAGTAATTTAATGTATAGCATGACTAAGCTTACTAATATTCTTACTATAAAAGATTTTAATCCAATCTGTGATATGTATGCTCCATGAATAGTTAGGGAAGTATTGGGTTGATAAATACTTGTTCAATTCATTGGGAGGTAGTTAAGTTGCGAAACTCCCTATGGTCCAATGAGGTAAGTTTTGTGTACTGAGATAGTAATGTTGCATAGAAATATAGTATGGCTGAAGGTGGAATTTAGTAGATCTAGGAAAAGAAACCAGACCACCTAATAAAAAAAAAAAAACTTAATTGTATATGATTATTCTTGCTCTGATAAAGATTTGAATCTCAAATGTGAAAGGTAACCAGTTCTTTCATAAGCCTGAGAGGTGGGAAAAATTAGATGTGCCAATCCAAAATGGTAATACAGCAGTAGTTTTAAGCCAGGCCTGTATGGCAAAAGATGCTTTGCTATATGGAATGGTCACGTTGAGAAGCTGGAAAACTAATGTTGGAATAACTAGTAGCCATGGAATGAAAGCTTTCATATATGCATTTTAAGTGGTTGTAAGATTATTATAAGGTATAAGTAAAAGTAGGTGTGAACATTAATCATGAAAGTTGGCTTTCAAGTTGTTTTCTGATTTATTGTTTTACAATCATAAACTTATAGGAACTCTAAATTTATAGTAGTCTTTTAGCCTCAGTCTTGAGTATTCATTATAAAGTAAATGAATGGGACTATGATTTAAATTAATTTGTAAAAATCTTCAATTTGAAATGAAGTGAGCTGGTTTCTGCATTGATAGTCTTTTTACAAAGACTGCAGCAAATGCTTTAAGGAATGGGAAGAACTGTCTCCGCGTATGTGTAACTCGGATAGTTTACTTGAAATGTGTGGTGGGTTTCTGCTGCTAGTATTAGTGGAAATTTAGAGCAATGAAAGTTATAGTAAGTTGGAGGCTTGTGGTAAGATTCTATAGATTAATTTGGAAAGTCTTGGTAGGGACTATTCTTCCTTGGCTTTGAATTGGTTTACAAAGCTGGTGGTTTTTGTGCTTTAATCTTTTTTCTATATATTACACTAAATAGTAGGTATTTTGGTATGTGGCTTTGACAGCATTTCAGGAAAATTTGTTCGTAAGATTAAATAAGTTTTGTACAGTTGAGTAATTCTGAAATTGAGTAAATGTGGTAGATGATTGAATAAGCAATGTAAACTTAGTGTGGATTGGAAACTTGCAAAACTCTTATTTTTGGGATATCAGTAGGCTAATGTTCAAAGAATCTACCAGGTAAATATAAAGTGTGGTATGATTTATGAAATAACTAAAGAATATTCGTTGGCAACACTTGTGTGGTAACCTGAATTCTGCCACTAGTTAGATTTATATTAATGACGACTGAAGAAAATTCTCCCACAGCATTTACATCGTACAATATATGCATTTATATTTTTGCACTATAATTTTAAGTACACATTTTCTTAATTTTTTTGTATGCCATATTTCAGGCTGGAAACATGGATAGACATATGACCTCTCTCCTGATACTACTTACAGCGAACCTTGCGAAGTCAATAGTGGTAGATGTCGACACGGGTGAGCAAAAATAAAATTTTCATATAAAAAGTATGACCATCAATTTTAATTTACATACTTTCATTGCATATAGTTAAACTTAATCTTGTCTGTCATGAAGCATGTAAATCAAACTTCCTGTGCACACAAATGTTTTGTCTTGAACCTGATGTTCAGTAGTAAAGGTAATTTAAAAAAAATATTTACTAAATTTGGATTTAGTTCTGCTTGAATAGGATATCTTACCCTCAAAAAAATATTCTTTCAGAAAACCATATTATACCAGTCTATAAAGGGTGCTGTTATGGCGGCCAAAATTTCAACCACCAGGATGGAATAATAACTTTACCGGAGGTCTGCCTACGCCTTGTTTGTATACATGGAGAGATTAAAGCTGAATATGTTGGAAAGCCGGGGCAGAGTGAATGTGAGTGATTTTGTCTTGAGCAGATTTGAGTTCATAACTAATTTGTTTGTTTTAAGTATTTTTAAACTACTTGAACCAGGGTGTACTCTTAACATGCAGTTGTACCCACTTTGTACAGTTGCAATCAAAATGTACAGTTGTAAATTTATACTTTGAATTAGGAAGGAGCCACAATACCCACTTTGTACAGTTGCAATCAAAATGTACAGTTGTAAATTTATACTTTGAATTAAGAAGGAGCCACAATACCCACTTTGTACAGTTGCAATCAAAATGTACAGTTGTAAATTTATACTTTGAATTAGGAAGGAGCCACAATACCCACTTTGTACAGTTGCAATCAAAATGTACAGTTGTAAATTTATACTTTGAATTAGGAAGGAGCCACAATAAGTCACAATAGAAGTAGCTGATGGCTGACCAAAACTTTTCTTTATTAACCTTACAATATTATGAATTCATACATATTTCATTAACATTGACAGACTGTTTCACAAGCGCTATATGTTTACCAGAGAATCATCATACATAACAGTAGCCTACTCTTAAATGTGTATTTAGTCTTGCAAAATAGCCACATGGCAGATGTTCTCGATCTCCCCAATATCCATCTTGCACACATCTAGGCACACACCACACTTTGGTAACCAGTGGTTCAAGTTAGTCTCATCAGTTAGTGCAGTTGTAAGTTTTCCTTGGAATAAACCTGAAGGAAGCTTAAAATTTTAATTTGGTAAAGTTAATGTTGGACAACATTAAGACATGAAAGGAAACTAAATATTAATAAAAAGCAAAGCGTATAGGGCTTAGCTTTTGCATTTTTTCTGCTAAAATCTACTGGAATAGAGTACTCTGGAACTAGTAAATAAAGGATGATGAGAATATTTAATGATTATTGCATTTTTAACAGCAATATGAAACTGATTTTCAAATGTAGGCTCATACAAACTATTCCCTTATCCAGGGCGAAGCTCTTAAAATATTGCTATTAACACCTTATCTTTCGGCATCTTTAGAATGTTATGTAAAGTTCCCATCATTGGTTTGATAGGCTTGATCTGTAATTTTAATATTTGAAAGTAATGAATTGTAATTTAGATTGTATCATAAATTTTTTAATAGATTTCACTGCTTTACTGAACTCTTCATATTACAGGTTGTGAATTCGATGGATTACTTTATGCTGATAAGTCTGAACTGCCTCTCCAGTGTTTTACTTTCGAATGTAGGAAAGGGCATTGGTACACTAACGGTACAATCCATGAATGCTGTGAGTATTCAAAGGTTTTTGAACTGTTTTGATGCAATAACCATCTTAATCTAAAACTACGTTTCTTCATGAAATATTTTCTCTACAGGCAAGCACTGTTGTTTGTACAACGATCCCCACATACAGACTTTCGATAAGTATATGTACGATTGGCATGGGACTTGCAATTATTCTGTTGCTCAGCTGGGCTTCAGTCATAACCCAAAATTCGGAATATTCAGCGACTTTTCGGCCTGTAATGGTCATGCCTCTTGTCTGAGCAGAACTACGTTCAAGGACAACCCTGATACTGTTATTGAACTGGACCATGGCATGACTTCTAGTGTGAGTAGGTACTTTTAACATAATCTATGCTTGAAACAGACTAAGTTCTTAATTCAATTGCTAATATATAATTTTCATACTCTTAATATCTTGTTTCAGTATCTAATTAATGGAGAGTTGAAGACGGTGACTTCAATGGGTGTCGAGAAAGTAACTAGTTCATCGAAGGCCCACCCAGTTTTGGTGTGGAAATCTAAGCAGTGTTTGGTTATGGCCGGTTCATCACGCTTAACAGTGAGTAATGCTAACACTTAGACAGGCATATTGGCAGTCCAGAGAGGACTGGAGAGGTATCAGTTATTGTTGTGTCATCCAGTTCAGTTAAACTGATATTTCCTCCCAATTTAACAGCAGGTGGCAAGGAATGCCATTTAGTGCAGTTATCTATCTTGATGAAAAATGTTTTGGCCTTTTGTGCTAAAACTT
>NC_090765.1:19119319-19129319 GCF_036898095.1 Palaemon carinicauda | reverse complement strand
ATATATCTATATATCTATATATCTATATATCTATATATCTATATATCTATATATCTATATATCTATATAGCTATATAGCTATATAGCTATATAGCTATATAGCTATATAGCTATATAGCTATATAGCTATATAGCTATGTATCTATAGCTATATAGCTATATAGCTATATATTTATGTATATATAAAAAATATATAATATATATATAATTATATATGTATATATTATATATTATATAATATATATATATATTTATATAAAATATATAATATATATATAATTATATATGTATATATTATATATTATATAATATATATATATATTTATATATTTACATACATACATATACCAAAGGCACTTCCTCCAATTTTGGAGGTTAGCCGACATCAACAAGAAACAAAACAAAAACAAAAAAGGGGACCTCTACTCTCTACGTTCCTCCAGCCTAACCAGGGACTCAGCCGAGTTCAGCTGGTACTGCTAGGGTGCCACAGCCCAAACTCCCACAGATGAAGCTTCATACTGCTGAGGCCCCTACTGCTGCTACCTCCGCGGTCATCTAAGGCACCGGAGGAAGCAGCAGGGCCTACCGGAACTGCGTCACAATCGCTCGCCATTCATTCCTATTTCTAGCAGGCTCTCTTGCCTCTCTCACATCTATTCTCCTATCACCCAGAGCTTTCTTCACACAATCCATCCACCCAAACCTTGGCCTTCCTCTTGTACTTCTCCCATCAACTGTTGCATTCATCACCTTCTTTAGCAGACAGCCATTTTCCATTCTCTCAACATAGCCAAACCACCTCAACACATTCATATCCACTCTAGCCGCTAACTCATTTCTTACACCCGTTCTCACCCTCACCACTTCGTTCCTAACCCTATCTACTTGAGATACACCAGCCATTCTCCTCACACTTCATCTCAAACACATTCAATTTCTGTCTCTCCATCACTTTCATTCCCCACAACTCCGATCCATACATCACAGTTGGTACAATCACTTTCTCATATAGAACTCTCTTTACATTCATGCCCAACCCTCTATTTTTCACTACTCCCTTAACTGCCCCCAACACTTTGCAACCTTCATTGACTCTCTGACGTACATCTGCTTCCACTCCACCATTTGCTGCAACAACAGACCCCAAGTACTTAAACTGATCCACCTCCTCAAGTAACTCTCCATTCAACATGACATTCAACCTTGCACCACCTTCCCTTCTCGTACATCTCATAACCTTACTCTTACCCACATTAACTCTCAACTTCCTTCTCTCACACACCCTTCCAAATTCTGTCACTAGTCGGTCAAGCTTCTCTTCTGTGTCTGCTACCAGTACAGTATCATCTGCTAACAACTGATTTACCTCCCATTCATGACCATTCTCGCCTACCAGTTTTAATCATCGTCCAAGCACTCTAGCATTCACCTCTCACCACTCCAACATAAAAGTTAAACAACCACGGCGACATCACACATCCCTGTCTCAGCCCCACTCTCACTGGAAACCAATCGCTCGCTTCATTTCCTATTCTAACACATGCTTTACTACCTTTGTAGAAACTTTTCACTGCTTGCAACAACCTTCCACCAACTCCATATAACCTCATCACATTCCACATTGCTTCCCTATCAACTCTATCATATGCTTTCTCCAGATCCATAAATGCAACATACACCGCCTTACCTTTTGCTAAATATTTCTCGCATATCTGCCTAACTGTAAAAATCTGATTCATACAACCCCTACATCTTCTAAAACCACCCTGTACTTCCAAGATTGCATTCTCTGTTTTATCCTTAATCCTATTAATCCGTACTCTACCATACACTTTTCCAACTACACTCAACAAACTAATACCTCTTGAATTACAACACTCGTGCACATCTCCCTTACCCTTATATAGTGGTACAATACATGCACAGACCCAATCTACTGGTACCATTGACAACACAAAACGCACATTAAACTATCTCGCCAACCATTCAAGTACAGTCACACCCCCTTCCTTCAACATCTCAGCTTTCACACCATCCATACCAGATGCTTTTCCTACTCTCGTTTCATCTAGTGCTCTCCTCACTTCCTCTATTGTAATCTCTCTCTCATTCTCATCTCCCATCACTGGCACCTCAACACCTGGAACAGCAATTATATCTGCCTCCCTATCATCCTCAACATTCAGCAAACTTTCAAAATATTCCGCCCCCCTTTTCCTTGCCTCCTCTCCTTTTAACAACCTTCCATTTCCATCTTTCACTCTCTTCAATTCTTGCGCCGGCCTTCCTTACTCTCTTCACTTCTTTCCAAAACTACTACTTATTCTCTTCATATGACTGACCCAGTCCCTGACCCCACCTCAGGTCAGCTGCCCTCTTTGCCTCACGTACCTTGCGCTTTACTTCCACCTTTTTCTCTCTATATTTTTCATACTTCTCTATACTATTACTCTGCAGCCATTCTTCGAAAGCCCTCTTTTTCTCTTCCACTTTTACCTTCACTCCTTCATTCCACCATTCACTGCCCTTCCTCATGCTGCCTCCAACAACCTTCTTGCCACATACATCACTTGCAATCCCAACAAAATTTTCTTTTGCTAACTTCCACTCCTCCTCTAAATTACCAGTTTCTCTTACTCTCACTTCGTCATATGCCATTTTCAACCTTTCCTGATATTTACTTTTTACCCCTGGTTTTATTAACTCTTCAACCCTCACTAGCTCCCTTTTACATCCACCTACTCTGTTCCCCCACTCTTTGCTATAACTAATTTTCCTTCCACCAAAAAATGATCAGACATACCGTTAGCCATACCCCTAAACACGTGCACGTCTTTCAATCTTCCAAACATTCTTTTAGTTATCAACACATAATCCATTAATGCCCTTTCTACTACTCTTCCATTTGCCACTCTTACCCATGTTTACTTATTTTTATCTTTCTTTTTAAAAAAGCTAGCACTTATTACCATCTCTTGTTCAACACACATATCTACCAGTCTCTCACCACTCTCATTTTCACCTGGTACGCCATACTTCCCAATGACACCTTCTATCTCTCCAGCGCCCACTCTAGCATTTAAGTCGCCCATTGTTCAACACACATATCTACCAGTCTCTCACCACTCTCATTTTCACCTGGTACGCCATACTTCCCAATGACACCTCTCTCTCCAGCGCCCACTCTAGCATTTAAGTCGCCCATAACTACATAATTCCTTCTACCCAGTCCTTCTACACACCTAGTTAATTCATTCCAGAACTCATTCCGCTCTTCACTTTTCTCACTACCTGGCCCATACGCACTGACAAACGCCCAACATTCCCTACCCAACCTAACCCTTACCCACATTAACCTAGATGATATCTCCTTCCATTCCACTACTTTACCTGTCATCCATTCACTCAGCAATAAAGCCACACCCTCTCTCGCTCTTCCCCTTTCAATCCCAGACACTCTACCAGACATTTCACCAAACATCACTTCACGCTTTCCTTTCATCTTTGTCTCACACAAGGCCAATACATCCATCCTTCTACTTCCAAACATACTTCCAATCTCGCATCTTTTACTCTCTATCGTACTACATCCACGCACATTCAAACACCCCAAAACTAGAGTGCGGGGAGCAGTCACTCTCCCCCCAGCTCCATCTCTTTGATGATGTCTCACAGGAATTTCAATTCAGGAAAGGGGGTTCCCAGCCCTCTTGTCCCGTCCCTTTTAGTCGCCTCTTACGACACTCGGGGATAACGTTGGCGCTATTCTAATTGTTTTATGCCCCCGTGGCCACAGGGGGCATAAAATATATTTATATAAAATATAGTATATATATAAATATATGTGATATATATATAAATATATGTAATATATATATATATATTATATGTTATATATATTATATGTTATATATATATTATATATATATATTATATATATATATATTATATATATATATTTATTATGCTTATTATATTATAGATATAGATATAGATATAGATATAGATATAGATAGATATTTATATTATATATGTATGTATATATTTGTATGTATATAATTGTATGTATTGTGAGCATATATTGTGTGTATTTAAACTCTTGCAGTGTTGTCCTTTATTCCATTGCCCATGGGACAATGCTCTTGTTCCTCATTTGTGGTAGCTTAGGGCATTCTGGATTCGTACCCTCAGAAACTTGGACTGTGGCCCATTACAAACTAAAGCAGAGGTCAGTCTTTAACGTAAGTTATTGCAAAATTTAATCCTATTAAAAAAACTGTCAGCCATGGCACTAGCCTTAGCAAGGGAAGGTCGTTGACCAGCTGTCTTTAGTGCCGTAACATTTCTGGAGCTGCTCTGGCTTGATTTTTCTGGTGTGGTCACGGACACTTTGACTTTACTATCAGATCTGAGTATCTAAGGATGTTTATCCAGTCTGTCAATTAAGATTCTGCCTCACAACCTGCACTTTATAGCAGATAGTTTGTAGTCTTTTGTTGTCATTTCTGCTTTAGTCTAGCAATTGTGATTTCTACCATGACCACTACCCAAGTCGCTTACTTTGCCGATTTGACCATTGGTCAGGCTGTGACTTGGGGGTGACTGTGGGTTCCCAACTCGTTGAAAAAGCATAACTTGCTATCTGCTGATTATTATGTGGTCTTAGTTATTCCAGGCAGCTAACTAGGGTGCCAAATGTATATTCTGAGGAATCTTCAGATTATCAAAGTGGGTCTGAGGTGCTATAAACAATACATTTGGGAGGAAGGAATACTGTTTATTCTCTCCTGCGGTTCAAAGTCCGGGGACGCCGAGCTTGGCACTGGGCTACCTGGTGAACACACCATTCTAAGCATTGGGTAGCATCCTTAAAGAGATCCTCGATAAATTTGCTGGCCTGCCAACCCTCCCGTGTCAAAATTACTAGAAGCCCTAGCTTAGTTCCAGATGTGAAAGTATGATTGATGGGGATCTTGACAACATTAATCTCTGGGCTTCTGCCTTGCATTCTTCCTAGGGAAGTAAACTCTAGCCTGGAGACTGGACGTATGCTATTCATACCCCCCAAACAAATTTTTTCAGCAAATCTGGTTCAGGGTGGGACGTAGTTAGTTTTAAAGTTCTTGTAAATCATTACTGGTGGGTACCTTTTGTATTTTAAAGCTGGCCCTTATTCTTGGGTTTTTACACTGGAAGCTTATAGCTTAGTAAACTGTAAAGAGAGGCTGGTTCTCTTAGACGATGAAGAAGCCATTATACGAAATAGAACTTGAAAAAAACCGCGCACAACGAAACAACAAGTGTAGGATACGCTGCGAAGAAAGGAACGAAGCTTCAGACGAATGAGGGCACCATAGGGAGAGAGGATGTGTAACGGCTCCTCACTTATCCTTCCCCCTAGTTGACTAGACTGGGTGAAGCCTATTTGGGGTGCAGATATCTCTGGTTATCTTCGGATACATCCCTGATTATACACGATATCTTTGGATAGTCATTTCGGGGGCAAGAACCCAGTGATACCCGACTGTAATTTTCTTGTAATATCACTCTCGAATATTATACAGTAGGAACTTCCATCAGGACGACATGGCTATCTCGCCCAAAAATAGATTTTTCCTACGTAAAAATCTGCAATAGATTGATCTCTACCTCTGGACCAGTAGCTATAGATAGCAAATTTGTTTTTCATTTTGTTGCCTTCTGAAGTTTATCTTAACTACCCTAGTAGTGATTTTGAATTATTTTGAGATGCCGAGACAGCAGCATACTTTCAAAGTGATGTCAAGAGGCTTCAGATATGTTGCACAACCGTTATCAGTCTTGTCTGCTACACTCTTAATTTATTAGACTTCCTTTTCAGTTTTGGCAAAGATCTCTTCAGTGGTGTTTTGAAGGCTTGCTATTTTGCCTCTAGATATCCCCAGTTCTATACTGTTCTAGTGGAACAGAGGTATTCCAGATCTTGCCTGGTGGCTGGACAAAGTTCTTCCCAGGGACGATTCTAAACTTCATCCCTGTTGACCTGAAACTGTTATGGAATGCACGTGCGGGGCGAGGCAATCCCCAGGACATCAGTCTCATCTGGCGTGTGTTTAGAAGTAGACAGTGGTACAGTTTTAAGAGTATTAGCAATGAAATTTTCTATGTGAACTCGGGACGGATGAGATCGGTATTGTCTCTAGTTGTCGCTTGCTATCACTCCTGGTGTACTGTAACGTTGGTACATTTAATATCATATTTAAGAAAACTACACATGTGCGTCTTTTCAATTGTAGATATTTCTATGGGATTTGATAGGAACAGAAAAGCCATGCTTCCCATCAATCTCAGAAATTTTTGGATATGGGAATTTTTCTAGGAAAAGCACTTCACAACCAGAATAACCATTCAATCCATCGAGAAAGTCAGCTGTGGCTTTGCTATAGCAGTTATCAACATAAGTTATGGACAAGACAAAGTTAATCTCCGTCCCATAAATCCCTGAAAATTTCATGTAGTTAATAAAAGTATTTTAAGTAACTTACGGCACCGCCGAAAATCTTCCTCCTTCGGATATCGAAAATTGGCTACTGTGGCTTTTCTATGGTAGGTATATATTAAAAAATTATGAATGTAATTCACACCACCCATCAAACCCTGTGAAAATAATTTGGTCATCTGTAAAGCTCTAGTAGTTTGCAGCTTCTCACTTGATATTTTTTGCCTAAAAATCATTGCTAAATATCATCACTTACGGGCAACTGACAGCCAAGGCATGGTTATAGCAGGAATGAACATGGAAGTTGGCAGAAACAAAGCTTATATATAAATATTATATACATATATTATATATTATATATATAATTTTTTATAGATCCATCTAAATTCAATCTGAATATATGTATTGGTATAGTAGTTAGTGACCCAGATTCCCAAAATTTCGGCTGAATTATTGTAGGAACAAATTACTCCACTGCAGAAAAAAACCGTTCAAACCATACCGAAATGAAAATGTGTTGTGGCTTTTCTATTGCAGATATCGACATTAAAATTGGTATGAACTAAGTAAATATCCATCTCATAAATCCTTAAATTTCATTGAGATAAGAATTATTCTTGAGTGATTTATGGCTCTGGCAAAAATCAGCTAGAGTGGATATCGGAAAATGCCTACTGTGACTTTAAATGGTAAGTATAAATACAAAAACTGATCTGCATATACTTAATGAATGTAGTTCACCTAACACCCATCGAACCCTTTGAAAATAATTTGGATATCTTTGAAACTGGTAGTTTGCTCCTCCTCGCTGATTTTTTTTTTCAGCTATGCCTTCACTTACGAACATAAGTGATAGCAAGGGCATGCCTATAGCAGGTAGTAACAATAGTTGACCAAGCTTATATATATATCTTAATTTCTTTAATCATTTTAATATATTTATTGGGATAAAAGTTATGGACTCTGCCTCCTAAAAAAAAAAAAATCAGCTGCTCCCCCCCCATACTCTTTGCAAAATCTGTTTGGGGAATTACTAGGCTGTGTTGGGTGATATCTTTAAAGATTTTGGGCATTTCACATAAGGTCTGCAAGTGATAAATAACTAGCACAGTATCTAAGAGAACCCCCTCCCCCCATTGCTGCTGAAGTCTACAGTAAAAGCAGGAAAGCTTTCTCCCTACATCTAGGGGATAAAGGACAGGTGTACATCTGGGGTTATCATGCCAAAGGGATGTTGTCAGATAGGTTTATAATAGGGGTATGTAGTAGCTTATACGGTATGCCCAATTACCAGGGGTAGGTAGTAGGGTCAGTGGTTCAAACATAATTGTGCATTCGAAAGGCATATTGCATAGTGGAGCTATCCAGTTATTTACAAATTTTCCGCTCTGATAAATGCAAATCTGCCTTAATGTGTTAGCTCCATGAGCAATGTTAGAAGATAATTTCAAACACCCATAGAATAATTTCTACACAACTTTCCCAGTCAGCTTGGCTGGCTGATAGTTTTGATCCTGCCATGTCTGATGGTCCTGGCTACTTCCAGATAGCCACAAGACAGGGTTATCCCAATCTGAAGTCTTTAGCATATATTGTTGGTTTTCTCGTAGTTTCCTAAAGAATCTCTATTTTGGATAGTGTAAGGCTACCGCTGAGTTTCTTCAGATTGAAACCTGTAGCCTTTAGATTGAAATATGACTGCTTCCTTGTACTTTTTTAGGTTATTGTCACCTTGGTACCTTAGGCCCCAGTTGCGAGCTAATTTTATGGGCTTGTATGTCTTTAATGAGCCTTTGAGGTCCTATCTGTAGCAAATTTCTTTGCTAATCTTTGGCTTAGTGTTTGAGTTTTGCTCATGACTTCTTAGCCAAAACCCAGGAAGTCTGCTCAATACTCCCAAGTTTGGTTTTTTTGTCCCTTTGCATTGTGAAGTGTGGTGGCAAGTGGGCATTCTCTAGGAATTTGTGGTTCTCTGCATTTCTATCATAGTAGTACTGGAAGAATCAGGCTTGGCTGTTTAGACTTCTTGGCAGTGGCACAGCTAAAAGTACTCTTTCTGGCTTTGGTCAAGGTACTATCCAACTAAATCAGTTTGGTAACTGTCCCACTTTAGAAAGAGTGACACTAGTTGGTAGTACAGTACCAATAAAATAGGCCTTCCATCGAAGGGTAATGTGTACCAGTCTTCAAATCCTTCAGTTCTTGGGTCAAAGGTGGCTGCTTAGAATAGGGCAAATCCAGCTTCCTCAGAATGCAAATTAGAATGACTGGCTATGCAGCGGCATCTCTTTATCCCCTTGTGTGGATGAAACTGTATTGTGTGTTACACAAAGATTGGCATTAGCAATGTAGTGAGCTGTACATTAGTTTTACTTGTCAGTGTGGAACTAGGCCTGCTCTCCTGCACTCACCACCTGTACTTATAAAGTATCTTTCCACAGTTTGAAGAAATAACCCATTTTTAAGGAATAGTTTGTATAGTGTGAAAATTATATATTTTTTTTATTTTCAGACTACTGAACAAGGGGACATAGTCTGCAAAGATCCATGTCCATCGTGTTTCAAGAGTGAAACGGTAAGTAGGCAAACTTTTGGTTGTGAACGTTTTTGTATTAGGGCTTTTTCCTTTTACTGAGGAAACTGATGGGAGGGAAGGTATGTTAAAATTGAACTTGAAAGTGTTCACTTGAAGTAGTTAGTAAAACTTAGAGCCTACAGTAAATCTTTAGATTCTAAGATTTATAAACTAAGCACTTAATAATTTAGTTAATATTTTTAGGTTGAGACTTTGACAAACATTAGTTTTTATTGTATTTTACTCCAGTAATGACTTTATTTTAGGAGGATCCTTGCAAAGCCACCCACGTTGATAGGAAAAATTATTTTGAAAGATGTAGGACAGCATTGCAGGATTCGATGAGCGGCAATGATGCTGTTGCTCTAATGCATCTTGGTAGGTATCCTGATATACTTTTTCTTAATGAAGAGTTGAGACACTAAATATTGTTAGAAGAGTACTGTACCAAGGGTATACGATAAATTTCCATTACCCTTATATTGAATGATTAATTCTTGTTGAAACCCTTTAGATGCCTGTGCTTTTGACGTTTGTGTAATGATCAAAGATGGCGCAGATGATGGAGATGTACAAGAATGGCTTAGACAAATGGTTGAGGTTGCAGAATTAACCAGATTAGTCACTAGAGGCAGCTTACGTAAGTATGTCTAGATTGATAAGCCTAACTGAAATAATTTAATAACTAGACTTACAAGATCTTACTGATTGGGGGGAAAAAACTCTGGGGAGTTTTGACATATTTGGTAGTTTTATTTGAAAACCATTTTTAACTCGTTGGCTGTGATTTTTAAAACAGATGATCCTTGTTTGGGATTTTGCAACAAGAACTATGAACCAGTTTGTGGTACTGATAATGAAACTTACAGTAATCAGTGTCTTCTTGAAGTTGCTATTTGTCAAGATCGTAGGATTGGCTTGAAGCATGAAGGAGAATGTGGTAA
>NC_090765.1:19104319-19114319 GCF_036898095.1 Palaemon carinicauda | reverse complement strand
GCCATCCAAGACTTTTCCTTTTTGCAAGGAGTCATGATCGAAGTCTATGGAAAAGCTGCAGTAGCTTCAGGGAAGATTGGTGGACTCCCACCCAATGGAAGCCAGATAACAACTGAGAAGGTGCCTTTACCCTGGGCTTTCTGGTCCAAATTAGAAGAAATGCTGAATGCTGTAGGAAAGGCCAAGGGTACTGTGAACATGACAGATTTAATAAAAGTGAACACCACGAAACTTAGTAATGATGGTGAAGGGAATTTGGATGAAGTTTGTCCCATGGAGGAAGTACTTAATGTCTTCAAACATTTAAATGAAGTCCTAAGTGAGGTTCTGCTGGTTAGGGCAGATTTTGATAATAATGAAATGTCAATAAACTTGGTCAATCATGTCATGGAAAATATGCCATTTTCAATAGACAAGTTGAAGAAAGCTGAAACTGACTTGAGGAAAAATATGGATGAAAAAGATTTCCGATGTCCGGACACAAATGTGTAAAGATTTTGAAATAAAACTAGCCTTCTAATTTCCATTTAACTCACGACAAAATTTGTACCAGAGGTTTTAGTCATATTTTTGTTTTAAATAAAACATTTGAAAAATCTCAAATTTTGCTTTAGTTGGGCTAAACATATCTCGGGTTAGTGTTAACTTTTTTATTTGATGAATAAGATTCTCTGTTGTAAAATTATGAAACTGAAAACTATTTAAAATAAATTTTAGAGAGTTTGCAAATACCAATTCTGTAATATGACGACAGTAGTAGCAAGTTGACCTTGTGAATGGGGAAAAGGAATTATATTAGAATTGATAAATTGGTGGATCAAGTAGATGCATTAAATCGTTAACTGAAAAGTATCTTATACTTTTTGAATTTTTAAATTTATTGATAGTCATAAATAGTTGATACAAATATACAGATTGGTAGGGATCTTACTCTGGGTGTGGAATGGATGACAAGATCTCTTAAAAATAAACTGTTGTATTGGTGATGCCAGAGTTGCAAGAGATTGGCAGTGAGGTTTCTAATTGTATAAATAGTTATTTGTGTATTAATTTTTTAATCATCTCAGCTGTTTGGTTGGAAAAACTTTATTTTGAAGGTTCTTCTCGGATCAGTTATTTACAGCACTATATTCAGAAGATTTGCAAAATGAGATAGGTGGGTACAGTGCTTCCTTTCTAATAGTTTGGAAAGTTCCCATAAGTCATTTTAAAACTTGCTGGATTTGCCAGAGAGGATATACTGTACATCCATCATGATCCAAACACGGTGTTAGATAAATCTTAACACTACTTCGCTTCTGGCCTGAAATTCTTAAACCAGAGATGTAAGAACCATAATGCATAATTTTAAATGGTTGTTTGGTATCTAAATATTTTTAGAGTACATGAATGAAAGTTTTGAGGGATGGGTTAAATTACAGACTCAATTAGAGTGTTAAACACTGAAAATGAAACCCGAAAGTATACATTTACTGAGGAATCTTCCATCGGGAATATGCATGGTTGAGCAGGTAGAATATTATTGTCGGATAATCTTTTTATGAAAGAGCATACTTGTCCAGTTAAGTTTTTATAGAATATTTGTTACTCGTGAGTGTCCGAGGTATTGGATGGCACAGTGGCCTAGAGACTGATCATGTGATCAGGACCGAAGCTAGGACCACGGAGGGCCTGGAAATGTCTGGATAAAACTAGAGTAGGCATCTCCCAACCCTAGCTCAAAGTGAGGTTGCAGACCCAACTGGAAATTTGAACAATTTAGTGTAACTCTAATCGAATAGACTGCTGCCAGGCAGGGTAGTTTCATAAAACCTCCTCCACACAAGGGGCAAATTAAAGGTGAACACTGGTTTGCCCATAACTCTATCATTGAAACGGTTACCAGATAACTGACAAAGGCAGGCAGTAGGCGCACACGCACAGCTTTGACCTGGACCATAAGCCAAGTAGTGTAGTGTTATATTCTACCTGGATCCTTACCCTGGTACCCATACAGTACTAAAAACATGAAAGGGCATGGTGGCTGTGGTGCACCTCCAGTAGTGTACTTTCCGTATTCCTTATGGAAGAGTTGGTATCTATACCCAAAGGCACTTCAACATGAGGGAAAAATTCATGGCGGGCAGACAGTTGCTAATTCTGTTGTATGCTTGACGATTAAGTATATGACTTCTGACAAAGAAACATGAGCAAATCATTGAAGTGCCCATGCCCATTGAGGTACTGGACTAGTACTTGCCTGACAATTGTCTGAAATAACTGCCTACATTCTGTCCTCTGGCTTAAGTTATAAGTTTGCTTACTGTCTACCTTGGACTGTCTGATCTGTTAACAGTTTCAAAGCACAAGAATTAAGGGCAAATCAGTGTCCGCCCTGTATTTGTCAGTAATGTGGAAGAGCATTTAGCCAGTGGCCCTGAGCTGTGAATTATTAAAGATTTTACTGACCATCCTGAAATCCTGCTTCGTGCATCTGCACGGGGGAGCTGAATGGGAACACAGGGTCCAGTAAGTCTGGGGTTTTGTGGTGAAGATCTATCAGAGCACTGGATGCCTTTCTTCAGACTCTGTTGGAATCCTTGAGCCTTGCTTCCAGGATTGGATCTGTCATGGCAACGAACTGTAACAACCCCACAACCCATAATTGTTGGGGTCTGGCGAGTAATTTTTAACTAAGTAGACACCTGACCAAGTTTGCGGTTTTCTTTCTCTTTCCTTGTGGCAGAGAGAAGGTGTGTGATTGTAGATTCTAGTGAAGTACTGGCCACTGTAATTTCTGAGTTGGAGATACCCTGGATTTCTCGAGTTTGCTTTGGAAACTGCGATTGTAAGAAAGTCCATGACTTCTTGGGCTGTTTGAAGACATTGTCTTTGTTGCAGCCCAGACTAACAAGTTGTCCAGCTCTGAATATGTAGGTCTTTCTTGCTAGTCTAAAACAAAGGTGGGGGATAAGCGCCAACCTATCGAAAGATGCCAATAGGCGTCTGTAAGATCTATGGAGACTGTGTAGGTGCTCTGGGGTAGAATGATCCGTATTTGCGAGATAGTCAGCTTCTGGAACATGTCATTCAGAACGAATTTTAGTGGGGACAAGTCCAGAATAGTTAGAATCTTCCTTGGGTAAGCAGAAGTAAATGGATTTTGTGCAGCAGATGACTCTCTTCCAAAGGAGGTCCTGAATCATATCCTTCAAAAAGGGGAGTGGTGGATTGAAAGAATTTCTTGAACTGGGTTGGTTTGTCTCCATTTCCTGCATAGCCCTTTAGAGACTATGCTGCGAGCCCAGTGATTAAACTCCCATTGATCCCTGAAAAGGTTGTCATCCCCCTACCGGAAGCTCCTCGTTGTTGTGAAAGACCTGAAACTTTAGACGTCTTGTCTCTACTTCCTCGGTTTTAAGTTCGACAGCATCTTCCAGACCTTCCCCTGTTAATGTAGCCCTACTTATGAGCTTTGGCAGGGTGGAACGTGGAGGTAGCTCTCTCATACACTGGTTTGAAGGCTTGAGACTGAAACGATCTGCTGGGGGAACAGTGTACCCATTCTGAGGTTTGGCTGCAACAGAGGCTGTCGCGACAGTAAAGGATTTCCTACCCTTGAAGTGACTAATGGGTCTCTTTCCCCTGGATTGAGGTCCTTCATTGAGGGTAAATTTCAGTTTGGAAGAAATTCCCTACATGTTGTGAAGGCTCTCGTTCTCCTGGGCTGTTTTGTCCATGACTTAAACCAATTTCTCAGGGAAGAGATCCTTCCCCCAGATATTGGAGTTGATCAGTTTTCTAGGTTCATGTCTGATAGTAGCAGCAGCTAGGACGTGTTCTCTACATGCCCCTCTAGCTATGAAGAAAGCATGGAGATCTCTATGAAACATGATTAGGAGTGTCTTTGCCAAGACAGATAAGAGGTCATATTTGGAATAGTTTCCAATAAGTATATCCAGATAAGATTGGAAGGATGAAGAGTCAGAAAATTTCTCATTAGCTTCCAGTTCTCCCTTCTATAGGGAATTGGGAGTCCTAGGCAGTTTCTCATTAAATGGATTGCCTCTGATGTCTTGTTTTCCAACAATGAAGGTATGTAGGACATCTTCCCAGATGTCCGAATCCCTAGGGCTAGAGAGACTGGTTTACATTTCTCTAGCACTGGGAATGGCCGGTTCTCCATCACTGCTTTCATCATGACCTCTAAGCTTTGAGGCAAAAGGGAAGACAGTATCCATGGGGCCATAAAAGTGGCCTGTAGTTAGGTGTTGGTGAATTCAGCAGTCTTTAACTCCCTAAACCAAGAGGGATTGAGCCTTGCCATGATCCAGAATGATTGTTAACTTAATGGTCGCATCATCCCTAATGGGCGCTTCAGAGTCGAGCCTTGTGTAGCTGTAAGGATAGCTATCAATCGATGGAAAGGATTCAAAGTCTGAAACTGGCTTGGAACCCAAACCATCCCCTATATGAAGGAAACCTTCAGTTAAGGCAGTTTGCTCAGCATAGTGCCAAGGGTTCTTAACTGTGCTTTCTGGTAGGCTCGAAGCTAAGGGAGCCTTGGAAATCGGTGCCTGTTGAAAAGCTTCTATCCTCGCTGTTAGATCTGCTTAAGAACTTTCGTATTTGGCAGTTAGGTTCTCCATGAAAGCTTTCATGGACACTATTAGTTCCAAGTTACTGGGACGCGAAGGTTTATCTAACATCAGAACTGTGGTGGAGGTGGAAGCTGGGGCTTGGGTTGAAAGTAAAGAAGCACTAGGAGCTGCACTCGCCTGATGTACATCCAATAAATCTAATGAGGCTTCTGTAGTCAGCAGGATCCTCTCCCTATCTAACAATACAGAACTAGTAGTAGACGTGATGTTGGTGTCCAGGCTCACGACTTTCAGAGCTTCCCAGACTTCATCGTCCGCGTGATCTGCTGGTACTGGCGGGAGTTGGTAACTGGTGACTAAATACAGAGGACACCTCAGCCTTGGGGAAGAGCAGGTCCTTCAGTTCCAGAGAAGGAAGATAAGGGGCACCTTGTTGAGAGCTCTTCTGGAAGCCTCTTGCCCAGTGTCGGAGTGTCCTCCGACTTTGATCTCGAATGTCCAAAGAGACGTCGGTGGCATAGAAGCTGGTTTGAAGGAGATCTGTGCAAACCTGGATGTTGGTAGGGTCCCAGATTGCAACTGATCCCTTGGTAACTTGGCAGTCAGTATGTTTCCAGCAGGTCTTGTGGCCACAGGGTAACTTGACCCACCTGGTACAGGTGACAGTTGAACACTTCGTCATCAGCAACCTATAGAGAAAAGACATTGCAATGAGTACAAATCAATAAAGATATCTTCTTAAAATTAGTTTAACTCGTCCTAACCTAAATGAACCTACCCCTAAAGAATGGCTAAATCTAAAATGAGATTAAGATACGTGGCAAACCGCTATGAATTCTGTAATGATTTATGAAGCAAAGTATAATGATGGTGTGGTAGGAATATGGAGGAAAGGATCTCGTCAAAGGAACGCCAGAGCCTCCAGAGGAGGTCTATTAAAACAACCTGAGAAGGTAAGTTCACTGATCATATTGCCTAAATCGGCAACAGCTGTCCCCGAGGCGGCAACTATTGCTATTAGCCAGTAAAAGACTGACCTGCCAATACCCCAGGCATGTCAACACAAGGCGGCAGACACATTATAAGGTCAACGGGGAGAGCGAACAATCCCATGGGGGAAGTACAGGACTGAAAGACAGATAAGTGAACCTGCCTAAACCTGATCATTTACTTATGAAAAGTGGGTAAGCAGCCCTTAAGTTAATGAAAGCCGTACATGACCGCCAGAACACTAAGAATTATAAGTTCTAAGGATGTACCATGCTCTCTTATCACTGTAGCAATTGCCTTTTAGTGCTGTTATGCATTTGTCTATTCTTATAGCATTTCAGCTTTGCATTCCATAAACATGGATTTTCACGATAAAGATCAATGTAGGATTAGTGGAAAGTAAAAACAGTCGCCCTAGGGTAACTAAGAACACTATCCAACTCCCAGAAGGACCTTTAAGACTGTAGCTACCTGCCTCACCTAACCGGTAAAGTTTGGTGAAAGAAGGGTATGGTGCATAGTGAAAATTACTAGGCATGGCTGCCGGCTATGGTAGGCTAGCCTAAGACAATGCTGATAAACACACAAGGAACACCAAGGAAGGATGAGCGATATCAGAAACATACCACACTTTAGAATAACAAAATAAAACATTCCTAAATTAAAAGGACTTAATAACTCAGTGTTTCTAAGCGATTGAAACATGATGTAATGGCACCGAAAGCATGCCGGCCTCGGAACAATAAACTGGTTTTGAGTGCCATTTCGTCCTGATGGAAGGTTCCTTGGGTAGCTTTCTAAGGGATATTTGCTACAGTGAAACTCCCAGAGAATTAAACCGAAGGTCTCCAGGATTATAACTCATGGTGGGAGTATCCAGTAAAGGATATCGCATAATATCGGGACGTATACTGGATACGACACATGGCAATCTTCACCCCGAATAGATTCAACTCTGATGTAAGGGGGAAGAGAAGAGTGGCAAAAGGAGGAGGTGCCGTTCTAATTACCCGGTGGACCTCCATCCCTACTACTACCGCGACGCCATTCCTTTTCTTGTCGTTAAGCAGAAATGGCCGCGATAAAGTAATTTTGGGAGAGGTCAGCAAAAGGGTGGGTCCATCAGGGCAACATGGCGCACTCACCCAAAAATAGATTTTTCACTTTGTTCAAAACCCGTTTATTGGGCTCGGGCCATGTCGTCCAGATGGAAGCATACCAGAGAATTATCTTGAAATTACTATTAGCTGTGGGTTTGTGTATGTGCCTTCCACCTTGAATAGATTTCCTTATCTGGTCTACTAGACCTATGTGAAATTCCTGAGATCTGTCTTTTCCACTAAGCCTGGAGCTGGTTTAGTGCTTCCTGCCCTCAGCTGGGAAAATTTTGATATTGACGACAAGGATTCAAGGTTTGTATTTCCGTAGGAACAAAATGGGAAAACTTTGGAGCTTACCCTTTTTTTACTTACCATGAGAATGTAAGATTCGTTCTTTGGGAAATCTTTGTCTTAACTTCAAGTTATAAGCTTTTACAGGAATTAAATAAGACACTAGTATACTTTATTAGTCTGTAACTGAGGCAGCAGTAATAAGACGCAAATACGTTTTAGTATCTTTATATTGCAACTAAATTATCAAATGTAGTTACAACAGAGTATGAATCTGATCCAGCATTACAACACATCAAGGTCCATATTTTCTCGTGCAGAAAAAAATATATATAATTTCATTATCGGAATAATGCCACTCAATAGAGATGTGAAACCAAATCCATCTGACATGTTCAGATGTTCGGAAATGCATAAACACTGTGACGCAAACGTTCAGCGGGACTGGTGTTATTGGTCAGATATGCACCTCTATGGTTACGGCTCATTTTTCCTTTGCCTGCACATACATCGAATAGTCTAGCTTATTCTTTCCATATTCTTCTCCGTCTTCTTACACCTGCTGACACTAAGATTGCCAGACAAATCTTTTGCTCAAGGGGTTAGCTACTGCACTGTAATTGTTCAGCGGCTACTTTCCTCTTGTTAAGGATAGAGCAGACTCTTTAGCTATGGACAGCAGCTTTTCTAGGAGAAGGACACTCCAAAATCAAACCAATGTTCTCTAGTCTTGGGTAGTGCCATAGCCTCTGTAGCCTACCATGGTCTTCCAGTCTTGGGTTAGAGTTCTCTTGCTTGAAGGTACACTCGGGCACGCTGTTCTGTCTTGTTTCTCTTCCTCATGTTTTGTTAAAGTGTTTATAGTTTATATAGGAGATATTTATTTTAATGTTGAAAAAATTATTTTTCCTTGTTTCCTCTCCTCAATTGGGTATTTTCCCTGTTGGAGCCCCTGGGCTTATAGCATCCTGCTTTTCTAACTAGGGTTATAGCTTATCAAGTAACAATAACAACAACAACAACAACAATAATAATAATAATAATAATAATAATAATAATAATAATAATAACAAGGGTAGAAAAGACTTTAGGTATGGTAAGCAATTCTTCTAGGACAAGGGGATTGAGCAATATGGAAAAATTTGTATATAATTTTAGTAACCGGACTTCTTGAAGTCTTCCTTTATCTCCGTTCGTTCCTTGTTCATCTTACGCAAAGTTTCCTTTATATTCGTGTTAACAATTGTTGAAATATTCGAAGAACAAGTGATTCCAGATACCACTGTTCTGCTAGGAATCTTCAATCATAAAAGTTATTTCTGCTGTTTTTGTCCTGGTTCCCAACTGCTCACTCCGGAAAATAAGTTTGCGGCCACTATACTTATTGTAATTAAGCTTATTTTACCTGCATCATAATACAATTATTAATATAATTCTTAATCGTTACTTTTATCCCATTCTACCTTGAAATCAGTTGGGATAATACCTAGCTATCATTAGTTTTGGAAAACTATTGTGGTTTTTTTTTTTTTTTTTTTTTTTTTTTTTTTTTTTTTTTTTACGCATTGCCCTACTTATGTACGCAACCAGATCCCTGCTGGGATTTTGCAACATACTTACGCTTTTATCTTGTTTTGTTGACTGTCCTATTATGGGCGCGAAAATAAATGCTTTGTAATATCTTCAAATTTGCATAGGTTAACACATCATCTGTGTATCTTCCTCTGAAATTTGCTTTTAGCTTGAGTATATATATCTAGCCTTCACTAAAAGGATTGCCTTATCCAGATCCATTTCTCGTTGTAACAGAGAGGCTAGTGTGTGTGTGTGTGTGTGTGTGTGTGTCGTTATCTCTTCATTCCTAGCTAAAGCGACGATCAACTTCCGTGTAAGTGTTCATATTGATCCCATGAACAATACCATTGTTCAATTCATGTTAAAAATAGGTTCTCAATCGTCTGAACTATTATGACATCTGGATATCGTATGGAAATATTAACTTTTGACGCCAACCGCTTATGTAACTTTTAACAGCTTGCGCGCCAAGCTCGTTTTGTTTAGCGAAAAATAGTAACTAAGTTGTTTTCTCGGGGCTTTATTCACGTAAGTATTTACGCCAAAGAGGTAATTTTAGTCTCGTTTTTTTTTTTTTTTTTTTTTTTTTTTTTTTTTTTTTTTTTTGCAGATGATTGAACGATAATTTACAGTCATGAACATTCCCCTCAATTATATATAAGGCTGAAGAAATCAAGTAATGTAGAGCCAAAAATGTGTGTAAAAGGTCACCTGAAAATAGCTCATAGAAAGAAAACATCCTCTGCTATAGCAGCATACACGAAGGTGAATGAGAGTTCAAAGAAGAAGAGTGCTAGGAAAAGAAAGCTGGTAATGAAAGTACTGAGTAAAAGTAAAGATTCACTGCATTCGTCCTAGAAATGATAGCAAACTGAGAAGGATATAGCACTAGTAGAAAGGCTGTGAGTGTTTTAATCTGGGAGTGTCTTGATCAGGAAAGTCCCACGTTTAGAAACTTAGTTCGAATGGGGTGAGAGATTATGAGTTCTTCAGAGAATAAAAAAAAAAAAATAAAGGTTTTGGGTGTAAGAACTTTGCTGCTTTTTTATGAGGGAAGTGGGCTAGTTTTTAAATGGCAATCATGAGTGTGGGTGATAAGAGATTTGAATATATAAGGTATAGAAAGAAGATTGAGTTTGAAGATGCGAGAATGAGGAAAATGAGCCTGTGGAGATAAATGCGTGTGTTTGTTTATAAATGTAGAAAAGGAAGGAGATGGGGAAATAAAAGATTAAAATGGGATGAAACTTTTGGAAGTAATGGAAGATCACGAGTTAGAAAAGGAATGGATGTACTGCGTATGTGGTGAAAGGAACTAGGAAATATGTTTCCTACCTACACCATAAGACATATAGATATGCATTAACGAATAACCAGGTGAATGTTAAGGTAAAAGTTTTTTATGAATACTATGGAAATAAAAATAATTAGAGAACAAGACAATATAGCCTAATATTATATACC
>NC_090765.1:19046819-19099319 GCF_036898095.1 Palaemon carinicauda | reverse complement strand
CCTAGGTTACATCGCCCTGTAATACACTACAATGAAACCCTTTACATTATGTTGTAGGTTTTGTGTATGTAAATGTTGCAAGATTCCATAAATATTTCTTATGGTTAGAGGTGCACATACCCATTAATGTTAAGATCTTTTAACTTTACAAATCGAGTTTGATATAATTTTCACTTTCATAAAATGCTTTAAGCCCTGTCCACACGATTGAGCATGCCTGATGGGCAAACAGTGATACCAGGCCACAATGGTTAGGGAAGATGAGGGTTGTTGATGTCAGAAGTGGGAAATCTAAAGGCAGGGATCTAACACTGTATGATGCCAGATCCCTGTCTGATTTTCCTGCTTCTGATGTCATTAACCCTCATTCTTACTATTGTCTGGTATCACTTTGCCTGTCGGGCATGTTCGATCGTGTGGACAGGGCTTAATAAAGGCCAAAGGTCTACATCCCCTGATTCATCAATAAAGGGTATCAAAACCTTTTTGTACATTAAAAATGTTAAATTTGGACCTAAATGGAGAGGGAAGATATTTTGGGTAGAAATATTGACTATGTAAAGCAACTTTGGAGGCAACTTGTGTTGCTAATGAATTTTGATAGTATTTTATAGTGGTCCAGAGACTTATGGACATAACTGTTATAATGTAACATGAGGAATAAAGTAATTTGGGAGTTGGAATCTAACCCCGTAACCGAAATCTGACTTAAATCTACAATGTTGTTAATGAGCTCTTAAACTAAAATTTAGCTGAACAAATCTCTGCAGTGAATCCCTAATGTTAAAAGTAGCACAATTTATTTTTAGTGTTCATTAAAGGTGAGGGAAGTTTCTTCAGTTGTACAGTTTATGCTTTAGCAAAATTTGAAGTCTCTTCTTAGAAGAGATGGGAAGAACTTTCAAGATTTTTATTGTAAACTTTAAGGTCGGGGGTGAGTGGGTGGTTGTGGCACAGCTAGTATCAGTGCAACTTTTGGGCCTGGAAAAAAGTTTTAACTAATAGAAAATTTTTGTAATTAACTATTAATTTGGTACCTTGATAGGTTTATAAAGCTTATTTTTTTCCATCTTGTACTATATGGCGGGAGTAGGCTAATTCACAGATAACAATTCAGACCTGCTTAATTATCAGCTGCATAATTTGAAAACTAATTTTCCAGGAATAAGATGGAGAACTTGGAAATGTCCATTAAATTCCTCTGCAAACATAGTACTTTGGCTTTGTGAAGCTGTATTGCGATTTTGAATAGATTGGGTGCTTTATTTTGCATATTTTTATCTTTTTGATATATGAATTACTTGCATTACTAGTCTGTAACTATCTTAAAAACTAGATTTTTTTTCAGTACAGTATATATTAAGAATAACTAAAACTCTACTTTCAAATGCGTGAACATCAGTGTTTGTAGACCAGCTGTTCAGACCTATTGCGGCTAGTCATTCTCCAGTCTAGCCGATTACTGATCACCAGCGCGTTGATGGCAATAGTCAGCTTGCTAATAGCTCTCCTATCTCTTGCCCTCTTGCCGATCGCCAGCTGGTCAATGGACCCGGTTCGTGTGCACTGTTGAGGTCTCATTTGAGCCTCTCGTGAGGATGCTTGCCCTTTCGACTGTTCGCCAACCAGCTGTTCGACCTACTGCAGTTCGTTTTTCAGTTAACTTCAGTCTAACTGATCGTTAGCTTGCCGATTGCCAATCTCTAACTCGCCAACCACCGTGTACTTGCTCGCTGATTGCAGATTCCTAGCTAGTTCTTCACTGATATCCTATAGTCAGCCTGCTGATCATGATCTCAGATCACCAATCGCAGATCGCTCAATTACAGATTGATAGCTCTTCTTCCTCCGATCATCTACCTCCAGTCTCGCATATCGTAGATCCCAATCTCACAAATAGCCAGTAGCCAGCTTGCTGATCGCCGATCCCCGATAGTCACTTATTGCTACCTCGGTAATTGCTAGTTAGCCAATCTCTAGTTTGCCGTTCACCAATCATAAGCTCAACACTCCAATCGCCGAACATTGCTCTAGCCATCCATTTGTTGTTCCCCAGCACTCTTGAGCATCCTCTCGGAACTCTGGGTGCTGAACACCAAGTATAGTCTCTTTTTTTTTTTTTTTATTTTTTTTTTTTTTTTTTTTTTTTTTTTTTTTTTTATATTTGCACCCACTCACAGGGGTGCCCTTATAGCTCGGAAAGGTTCTTGATACCTGATTGGTCGGAAGTATTTTTGTCCGAACACCTTCATTGTTCTCTAATAATTACCAAGTAATGTGAATCGAAACCTATTTATTAACCTATATTTCTCCATCTGATATGTTTTGTCAATTAACAATGTGAAAGAATAAATATATTATAAAGAATAGTCTTGGTAAGTCTAAATTTAATAACACAATCCACCGAAGTCAACGACAGCAGCTTGTTTTCGGATGCAAGCTTTATTTTGTAATTTTTCACATATTTTAATGGAAATTGGGATAAATTACACTCGGCACAAGTTAAAAATCATGTTATAAACTTTCTTTGAATACCAGAATTTACCCAAAACATGAAATTAATAAAACCCAATATTTATGAAAACTTATGGGAGGTAAAAGAACAGCCTGTAGCGGCCTGGCGGGAAAACGATCCCTTCTGACTTGTAGACGCAGTTTTTTTTTTTACTTTCGTAATATAGTTCGGCCTATTCCTTTCAGTTTAAATAGTCTTGCTTTCTCTCTTCTTATTATTTTGCTTATTTTCCCACATTCCTGTTCCTCACATTATCAATTTTCCCCGATATCCCTTCTTTCATATAGGCCTATGTGATTCCTGATGTTTTGTACCTTACGTCAGTAAGCATGTAAATAATAACATAAATTTCATGCTGTGTAGAAAGTATAACCTATTCTGTAAACCTGAAATTAAGCATAGTATTTTTTCTTTATTCCCGCCTTTACACTATTTTAATGAGACTAGCACGCGCTTCCCTTCAAGCCATCACTTTCGACAGAGGATAAGAAATAAGGAATCATAGTGCGGATATCCCATTTATGAAAAGTGATATCGGGAAAATAGATAGATATTAGGCAAGGAACAATAATGTGAGAAAATGATAAGCAAAATAATACGAAGAGAGACAAGGCAAGACTATTTAAACTGAGAGGAATAGGCCGAACTATATTACGAAAGAAAAAACAAACTGCGTCTAAAAGTCAGAAGGGATAGTTTTTCCGCCAGGCCGGTACAAGCTGTACTTTTACCTCCCCATAAGATTTCACAAATATCGGGTTTTATTAATTCCATGATTTTGGTAAAATCTGTTATTCAAAGAAAGTTTATAATAACATGTTTAACTTATGCTGAGTGTAATTTATCCTAATTTGCGTTAAAATATGTGAAAAATTTCAAAATTACAAAGCGTGCATCCGAAAAAAAGCTGCTGTCGTTGACTTCGGCGGATTGTGTTATTATATTTAAGACTTGCCAAGACTATTCTTTATAATATATTTATTCTTATACATTTTTTATTGACAAAACATATCTGATGGAGAAATATAGGTTAATAAGTTTCTATTCACATTACTTGGTAATTATTCTAGAACAATGAAGGTGTTCGGACAAAAATACTTCCGACCAATCAGCTATCAGGTATCTTTCAGAGCTAAAAGGGCACCCTTGTGAGTGGGTGCAAATATGCACTGCTATAAAAAATACTAATAGTCAATCGTCGAACCTTACTTCTGTTCCTCAGCTTATCCGATCATCCGCCAGCTCAAGTGGCCAACTTACCTTGCCAGCTCGACGGTGGTCAACCGACCTTGCCTTTCTGATTGTCTTGTGCATTTGCCAGTTGTCTGTCCAGCTCACCGGTCTCAAATAGGCATCTCGCTGATCACCTTTCGCCTGTGACCCTCTTGGTTTTGTCGTTCGCCAGCCTTACGGCCCCCCTCAGACCAGTTCTCCTCGCCATCTGTTCATCAACTAACTCCATTTCATGATTCTCTCTCTCGTCCTTCAATGACTCCTTGGCACATGACAATCTGACATTCAACAATGATTATTGCTCGCAGACTTATCTTGCAGGTTGCCATTCACCTTTGGCTCTTCGATCGCAAATTTGCTAATGGTCGATCAACGGTAGATCGCCGCTCGCCAACTGACCAGGCAGCCTTCGGCTGTTCGTCAGTCAAGATTTACCTATCAGACAATTCTCTTGCTGTTCACAATCACACTGGTCAAATAAAAGATCTACAGGCTATCAGTAGTCCCCGTCAGCAGCTTGTCGACAGGTGATTACTTACGAGCGCGCTCAAACTGCAGAGCAGAAACGATAACGGGCCTTGGACATCTACATTGTTTGACAGAACGATGCATAAGGAACAGCATCTGTGTCAGGGCACAAGTAAAGGTTAAGCATTGCCTTACCCACTAAATCGCTTAAGGTTGAATTCTCTCCCAGGGAAGAGTCCTTACGCAGGGTATCGCGTGCCTTCCTCTTAATTCTCTCTCCTCAGGTTATGACCTTAGCGTCAACAAGCTCTTATGCGAAAGGATTGGCAAAGGAGCTGGCCATTACGGCTGAAGTCCACACCATATTGGAGAAGGTTGGTCAAGCAGTAAGACGACTGGTCTTCACATGCACGCTGGACCTAAGGAAGCATTCTTTCAGATACTAAACCATACATCTCCAATGAAGTATTGGAGTATGTCTAGATAACAGGAAATACCAGTTCAGGGCAATTTGCTTACTTTCACAGCGCACAAATCTTCACCAGTGTGTTTGCCTTGGCATCATCCTGGGCCTACAGGAT
Organism: Palaemon carinicauda; assembly: GCF_036898095.1. NCBI lineage: Eukaryota > Metazoa > Arthropoda > Malacostraca > Decapoda > Palaemonidae > Palaemon > Palaemon carinicauda. The sequence continues at coordinate 19,094,522 of NC_090765.1, read as the reverse complement.
CGGAATCTCTCACTCCATTATCTGGACGACTGGCTGATCCTAGCAGTCTCGGTGGCAACCCTTCTTCAGCACTAAGGTAAAACTCTTCAAGTTTTGCAAAGATCTGGTGATAATGGTAAACCTGAGTCTTCCCAGCTTCCCACTCTTGACTGGTGTACCTAGGAATGATTTTAAACTAGTCTCCACAACCTTCCTATCAGAAGATAGGGTAAAGAGGCTGAGAAAGGGTAAAGACTTTTTCTAAAGACTTCACTTCAGTCCAGAAGTCTCTCTCTCCTTGGACACTATCGTCCCTGGCTTGCCTAGTCCCCCCCCCCTAACTAGCGGGAGGGGTGGTAAACACTTGCTCAATTTTAATGCCTTGTCCGTTCAGCTTCGCTGATAGTAATACCCCTATGTATAGCTTAGATTTTTATAGTTAGGAAAAATAACTTTTCTCTGAATTTATATTTATCCCATATGTGTTAAAGTACCAACATTAAAGTCTGTAGCAGTGTAATTTTCCCCAAAAAGCGTATTAAATGTTGAAATACTCTATGCTTGCGTAAGTTTTACCCCACAACAGTGATAACATGTTGGCCTTATGGTAGTTTTTTTAACCTTAGTTTCTCTATATACGGCTTTGATATTTTGTTTCAGTTCAATAATATGGCTGTTACCAAAATTTTTTATAGACAAACAACTGGAGGACATTATGCATGTCTGGTATGTCAGAAGAAAGGTCTTTATTGCCAAATTGATTTGGAAGTGAAGGTTATTTTGCGATGGCTCTAATACTAACAAATATAGAGCTACCCTCCGAGTCTAATGTGGACAGTGACTAGTTCAATGTAAGAGTAGTGCATGCAAGGGACTTGCATTAACACCTTGCAAGCCATATGGTGTCCAGCATGTAGGCCAACCACACCACCTTAACACCAGTGATCCCAAACTCAGACTCCTCCCTGCCTTCTCCCTCTGCTACCCAGGCTGGCTGTGAAAGCTCTTGCTGGGGAAAGACAGTCTGCATGGTACAGCATTTCAACGACCCTTGAAACCAGTCTCTGCTGCCGCCCATGATTCTCCTGCCGTCAATCTTGCACTTTATTTTTTATCAAATTTTATTGGACTCTGTACATAAGCCTAATAACATATGGTCATTCTATGTTCTTAGACAGTCCTCAGAAAATTTTAATAATTTTGTACAATCAGGTTTTTCTCTTATAACCCCCCTCCCCCTTATTTTTGACTCCCATGCAGTGTTTCTGTCAGGAGGCTGCTTTCCATACCAGAGGCTCCTTTGACCTGGTATGGTTGAATCATCGCTACAGACTTCAGCTTTAATATTTTTTTTCATAAATTTTTAGTGAGCAAATGTAGTATTTTTTTATTTTTTTTTTTTTTTGTTACCCCTAACTGATACAATTTGCTGTGGTAATGAGTACCAGGAGAAATAAAAGTAAAGACTGTATTTTCTGCCGATGGTATAAAATTTTATTAGATTTTAAAATTTAGTAAAATTTACCCAAAAGGTGTTCCCGTAGGTATCAACGACTATGTTAGAGGATTAATTCTCCTCTACAACATACTGGTGACCTTGGGTATGCGACCATAATGACAGTGAATTTTTGAACTGGATAATTAAGCTCCCTAACTAACTTTTTATGAACTGTAAAGTTTTAAACAAGAAACAAATGTGTAGTATACTTTTCATTTTTAGTTTATGACAAGCTTCCAAACCTTCATAAGCTCCTGCTCACTGTCATATTTCAGACTGGAAACATGGATAGATATTTAAGCTCTCTTCTTATACTGCTTATAGTAGGCCTAAACCTCGCCAAGTCAAGGGGAATACCGGTGAACTCTGGTGAGTACGAAGAGTTGGAACTTGTTACCATAGTGCTCTTTGGTTGCAATTTCATTGACATCTTTAAACTTTTAAAAAAATACATTGAACAAGTGTTAATTTGAGTTTTTTTAGTTTTAACGTTTTTAAACCTATTGTGCAGTAGTAAGAGAAGCTAAAAAACTAGACTTGACCAAATTAAGTCTACTTTGCTTTAATTACCACTTATTCTCTTGTACTGTTTTTCTTTCAGATCTCAAAATACTACCAGTCTATAGAGAGTGCTGTTATGGAGGCCAAAATTATCACCACCAGGAAGTTATACTAACTTTACCGAAGGTCTGCTTACGCCTTGTTTGTAATTATGGAAAGGTTGAAGTTGAATATGCTGGAGAGCCAGGCGACATTAACTGTGAGTCACTGTTTAGTTCAATTTAGATTTAGCTTCAAATTAGATAGCTTTGTTTCTAGATTTTATGTATGTTTTCAGTCTCAGGCTAGTATACTTTTAACACATTTGTCTTGCATTGGCATAGCAGCAGAGAAATCACAGCCTGGGATGGCGACTTAAAGCTATTTACTAGGGAGGTTAGGCCTACTCATGTGGTTAGGCACCATAGTGGGAGTGAGTTTGTCTGGCTGATTATCTGGTAAGCATCTATCTAGGTGATATTTGAACAGAAACAAGACTCCTTTAAACCTATAAAGGCATGAAAATCAAATGACAGGCTCATACAATTTAATTACAGCATCTGGCGTGACACTTATATCTTTTTTCCATATCTACACTATCTATTTGCACATTAAAATTTTGCAAGTTTACCACCACTTGTTCCTAGTTGGATATTGTACCATGAAAAATTGGAATGCCACAAATCTTATTTTTGATCAGTTTTTAGTCTGTTGTCATTACTACAACAATGATTATTTTATAGGTTGTGAATTTGATGGAGTGCTTTATACCGAGAATTCTGAATTGCCTCTCCAGTGCTTCACTTTCGAATGTAGGAAAGGTTATTGGTACACTAATGGTACAATCCATGAATGCTGTAAGTAATCTGAGTTTTGTTGTAATGTTGTGCATACATGAAACTTAAATCTATAAGTTGCAATTTCACAAGATTTTCCTCTTCAGGCAAGCACTGTGCTTTATACAACGATCCCCACATAAGGACATTTGACGAGTATAGGTACGATTGGCATGGGACTTGCAATTATTCTGTTGCTCAGCCAGGCTTCAGTCATACTCCAGAATTTGGAATATTCAGCGACTTTTCGTCCTGTAATGGTCCTGCATCTTGTCTGAGCAGAACTACATTCAAGGATAACCCTAATACTGCTATTGTGCTGGACCATGGCATGACTTCTAGTGTGAGTAGATACTTTTAATATTATCTATACCTGAAACTGACCAAATATTTTATTGTTAATTTAGTTTCCCTAGTAAACTTAATTTTTTTATTGATGTTGCAGTATATAGTGAATGGAGAGTTGCAGACTGTGACTTCAATAGGCGTTAAGCAAGTGACTAGTTCATCGGGGATCCACCCAGTCCTAGTGTGGAAATCTGAGCAGTGTTTGCTTATGGCCGGTTCATCACATTTATCAGTGAGTAAAATTGTCTTGATGCCACAGCAGGGTTTGGTAGAGGGAGGATACTGTAGGATGAGGAATAACCCTTTAGGATTTAGAATTTTCAACTTTGTATTGTGATAATTAACTTATTAATAATTATAACTTTAAATGGTTGTAGGTATGAGGCACACACTTTGAAGAAAATGACTTTAATATGTATTTGCTAATTTATGAGCTCTGTATCACTGATTATGAGACTAGTTTTTTCTGTTAATGAGGGTTATGATGACACTAATGTTTGCAGATTGGGCTCATTTCTAGAATCTGGAGATAGTATTTAAAGTTCTTTCAAATGAATGCCTCTGATTATTTTTGGAGGCTGTAGAAATGCAATGGAGTTTGGAAAGATTAAACAGGGCCTTGTATGTCTATACCTTGTAATATTTAATGTGTTCTATTTTGCCATGCTCAAAGCTAATTTTTTTTTTTTTCAGATTTTACTTTGTCCAAACCGAATGGATATCTGGGCTTATCCAAGTCACATGGATAACTTGAATGGACTGTGTGGTCATTTTAACTCCTACCAAGGTGACGATTTTACCACCAGGAATAATGTTATTGAACCTTTGACATATTTTCCTATGGCATTCCCCTCTTCATGGATGGTAGGTTTTCTTAGTTTCTTGAAGACTCTAGTTAATAATGTGTAAAATTCTGCTTTTTCTACCTAACTGCGTTTTTCCGTTTCGTACAAAAGAATCCTGTAAAACAGGGAAGGTCTCCAGTTAAGCTGGAATGACTGTTGGAATAGCTAAGGAGATGGTCACAGGTAGTTAGCACTTAGGAGTATCTCTGATTGGTCTCCTGTCATAACTTTAGTTTTGGATGCTAAAAGTACTGTATTGACTTTAATATTTTCTTTTTTCTGAGTTTTAAGGTTTTTTATGAAACTTATTAAAGAAATGTGAATTCAAATGTAGATGAATGGTAACTGTTCATGCAAAACTGGCGTTAAGCAAACTGTCTTTATTTTCTGTAGGGAGCAAGATTTTGTAATAATCCCAGTCTTGCAATGTAGATTATGGAATCATCTAAGGGTAAACATAATCTTTGACTAGGAAGGAAGGGAAACTCTCCTTTATGTTCTTGGAAACTTAAAACATCAGACTTAAAAGCGATTTTCTTGCTTTGAATTTGCTAGTTGCTGAAGCTTTTGGGTATAGACCCCTGGCTGGACACAGCTAGGTCTCTGAAGAAAATACCTTAGGAGCAGAATTTACTGTGATGTACTTTCCGGAGATTTTTGGGGTTGGTAACTAGTTTGGTTCTCTTACTGATTGGTCCATGATAGTATAATTTAGATTTAATATGCTAGGTTTACCTGTGCAGATTGGTGAAAAGTTAACCTAAGTAAGGCTTGGCCTTTTATAGTCTTGAAGGTAAGCTTACTTCACCTACTGTCCCCAGTATCAGCAATTCCAGTAGTGTCCATTTTGAAACATGGGCAAAGCCAGGGACCCATTGGAGAATAACTGTGTGGTTTATCCCCTTTGGAGAACAGTCTTCTATGGTTGCACAAACCCAAGAATGATCTACCTCCAGTGTCTGAGGTGAAGTTAGGAAAAAGACCGGCAGGTTTTCCTGCTCCCTATAGTCATCAAAAGTTAGTCCAGGAAAGGCAGTTGTAAGCAGTCTCACAGGACTTGGAGACACACTCTTTTTTGAAGAATTAAACTTCGTGGCTGGCTTTAAAACTCCAATAACTAATCGGGCAAAGGATTTACAGGTCTGTGCAGGACAGTGGTTTTTCATTGGCCAGATGTTGATCTCTTATAGGTATACTGACTTTAAAAAAAAAATCCCTCTAGAAGAAATCTTTGTACTCTACCTGTAACTGTGGGCTTGCGACCGGTGACACGGCCCAGTGCTTCTGAGAATAGGCTTGTCTTACTTTCACGATCATCGGAGGTTAAGTTTTTGTACCTCTCCTCAATGGTTTGATTTGTGCCACCTTTCTCACTGACAACCAGCCCTATTTGCCATTGGCCCAAAGTTTTAAAATAAATTATCTTCAAATCATGCTTTTATTCATGGGATATCTCCTAAGCAGCATGACTCTCTCTTAATGTGCCTTATCCCTTGGGAGGGACAAGGGCGTTAAATTGCTTTGGCCACATGGTATGAGACCTTGGCTTGGCCACAAGGTGCGAGACCTTGGGTTGGTACCAGCACAAGTTAAGAACACTGTCTCTTAGTGAGGTTTTGCACTTGTAGAATGCAACTAATTGGTATGATGACAATTTCAGGTAGAACTTTTTACTGATCATTACATTGATACCTCTAAGTGTCATGACCACCAGAACTACATTGAATTTTGCGAGTTAAGCCCTGGATGGAGTTTAATAATCTGTGAACCAAAAAGCATTGTCTTCCCCCCACCCACATAAAGGGGCTATAAATCAAAGCCATCCCTTTGCTAACAAAGCATTGTTGGTAGTAACACTTTTTTTTTTTTTATCTGAGGGTTCTGAGGAGCCAATTGAAGAAAACTATATTTGCACTTGCAGAACAAGCAAAATTATCTCTGGCTCTAGTTGGAAATCGGAGCATAAACCTCAAACATATCAGTTTATGAAATACTAGCTTGAACTATCACTGTTTGATATTGGTCATATTTGGCCTTCTAATGAATCTCTTGCACAGGATAGAAATGGAGCAGAAGTCGGTAATCTTCACAGCCTTTAATTCTTCCCGCAAGTTCATAGTGTGTGCTAAAGTACTCTAGCCAGAAGAGCTCTCATTCATGAAAGATAGAATGACTGACTCCTTGCTTCTTTCCCTTCCCTCCCTTGGGAATGAAGTGGTCACAAGCTGCAAACTGTATCTGACATTGATGATGGGAAGATCAAATTCTGAATCTTATTAGTGTAAATATTTTTTCCCATCATTTATTAATAAAAGGAAGGATGGTTCCCATATCAAGGGGATTATATTAGAACTATTGCAAACAGACTACTATGCACCAGGTATTATAGACTGAATCTCTCCCTTGTGGTATAATATTCCTAAGTTTAGTACAAAGCATATAACTAAAGTATTAGCCAGGCCTTATCGGTGTACTCTCTTGAGGAGGTTGCTGGAGTCTTCTCCGTTTTATGTTTAGTGCTAAGTGGACTGGTATATTCTAGGTAAGAAAAAATCCAGCTTGTTTGGGGTTTGACGAATTCCTCCTACCAATAAGTCTCTATTTTTAAAGAACTAAAGATTTAGACATTTAGGAACATATTTTTATTTTTCATAGCAATAGAAACTTTATATACTGTATTACTGGTCATACTTTCCACCTGTCTTAATAAGTCAAGCCGTGGAATCATGACAGGAGTGGTTGGGGCAAGCCGTGGAATCTTGACAGGAGTAGTGGGGCTACTCTCCCGTGCTCCCCAAGTTTCTTAAATTCTGACCTTTGTTTATGATTCAGTTCTGCTGAAGTCATTCCATATTTAAAGATTGGTTTGTACTGCTAGGAAAATGTCTTATAAGTTTCTATTTGCAGACTAGTGATCAAGGAGACCCAGGCTGCACAGATCCTTGTCCATTGTGTTTCAGAAGTGAAACGGTAAGAAAGTAAACTTTCAGTTGGCTAGTGAATGACCACCTGGTAATAGGAATTTCAATTTTAGGGGGAAAAACAAATGGTAGTAAAATATTATAATAAATGCAATATCCAGAATAAAAGTACTTATTTTATTATGAATGAGGTGGTTCAAATTTATAGGCAGACTTTATTTTACTCCAGTAATGACTCTAACCATTTTAGGAGGATCCATGTAAGGCTGATGAAAATGATAGGAGAAAATATTTTGAAAGATGTAGGACGGCTTTACGGGACGTGATTGGAGGCAATGATGCTGTTGCTCAAATGCATCTTGGTAAGTACTGGAGTAGATTTCTTAATTTTTATTACTAAATTGTGTAGGAGGCATTTCAAGATTTTGTTTGAGGAAATTATACCAAAGATATGTAGCCTAACAAACTTTTGTTACCAGTGTATCAAATAATTTTTAGCATGTTGAAACTCTTCAGATGCTTGTGCGTTTGATGTTTGTGTAATGATCCAAGATGGTGCAGCTGACAGGGCTGTACAAGAATGGCTTAGACAGCTGGTGAAGGTTGTGGAAGTAACTCATTTAATCTTTAAAGGCAGTATATGTAAGTATTATAGAAGTATGGAAGTGTTTTTTTTTTTTTTTGACTTCTCAATCTGAATTGCCTTGCTTTAGTGCCAAACCATAGAATTGAGAATTATTGAGCGTATTTTTTTTCCTTTTTTTTTTTTTTTCATTTTTTATTTAACTATGACTTATTGTTTTAAACAGGGGATCCATGTTTGAAAGCATGCACAAAGATCTATGATCCAGTTTGTGGCACAGATGGTAAAACTTACAGTAATCAGTGTCTTCTTGAAGTTGCTATTTGTCAAGATCATATGCTCAGCTTGAAGCATAAAGGAGAATGTGGTAAGGCTGTTGAACTCAATTTTGTTAGTAAAGGCTTTGATGCACTAAATTTAGAAAAATTTTGTACAAAATATTGCTAGAATTTTAGTATTTCTTTGGCCATTTGAGAACATTGAAACTTTATCGAAGGGCCAGTAAGGATTTCATGAAAGTTAGTTAGCATAGTATTTAGAAACTGTTTAAGGGTGCCAGAGTTGTATTGTACAGTATCTAGATTTTTGAGAAAATATAGCATTACTGGTTGTGAAGCTTAACTGGTACTTAAAATTATACTACTAGTAGTCTAAAAGAGTAGTTTTTTTTCTCTCCTGAACTAGTGCTAGAGATAAGTGTGCACTTTTTAAGTTTCCTTCGTTGAATATCAAAAGGCAATAGGATGCAACAAGAATGATTACAGCCGGGATGTTAAAAACAAACTCTTAGGAGAATTGTATAGCAACTTTAGTATTTAGGGCTATTGGTGAATTTCTATTTGTAATTTACAGATTGTGGTTAGTTTATATTAGCACTTGAAATTGTTGAAAGCATATCAATTGGAGGGTTCTTAGAAGTTTTTTGACTTCATTGGAATTATAATGGCTGAACTTTTATTTTGGTTAAAGCTACTTGCCTAACGACCATAATTTAGAATAAAATGCCTACTTTTTATATAGCTATATGACATCTTAGCACCTGCGTTGTTGGTTTAATAAATTTAGGCCAATGAAGCTACTAGAGATACCAAAGTTTTTAGATGGAAGAGTAGAAGGAATAGCAAGAACTTTAACTAGTATAAAGTACTGCATAACTCCTATGTAATCACACTGTGGTACAAGAGTTAGCCTAACCTGTTGGGTTTAGAGGTTGCAGTTAAATCTTATGGCTATATAAAGTTCAAATATGAAGCCAGATCTAGATTATGAACTGTACCTGCAGTTTGATAATCGTTTTTCAAAACTAGAGTACAGGGTAAATGTCACTTAAATTGAATTCTTAATATTTTATTTGCACAGCACCTTTCAAACTAAAGTTACAATTCTTGGAATATTTTAAACTAGTTACCATGCAAAAACTTTTTTAGAATGTTTTCAAGAATTTTGATTATTTAAGATATCCTCTTTTTAATAGAAGAGTTGTGCATGAAGGAGTGTCCTGAAATCTATGATCCAGTCTGTGGAACAGATGGGAGGACATATAGCAACCAGTGTGCCTTAGGTGTAGCAACTTGTATGAATCCATGTATTGGCTTTAAACACAATGGAGAATGTAGTAAGTACCTTTACTTGTTAATGTGAAAATGGGTTCTAGTGTTGTATCCCCCTAACCAATGAACAAAATATTAAAGAAATTAATTAGCTGCACATTTCATATGCACAACTGTTTAAAGAACTTGTTTTACAAAACTATTTACTCCTTTAGATCCAGGGTGTCCTATTGAAATCTGTACATTAGAATATCGGCCAATTTGTGGTTCAGATGGGACAACATATGGAAATGAATGCAACTTTAATGCTGCTAAATGTGACAATCCTTGTTTGGAGAAAAGGCATGATGGAGAATGTTGTAAGTTATCCTTTCTTTTCTTTAATAGGTAGTTGACAATTTGGGAAATATTCTTTTATTAACTTAAAATGATTTTTTCTTTGCAGTAGGCTATTCATATGTAACAATCTGCATTTAATACCAACTACTTGACAAATTATTTAAATTGTTAAATAGGGGGCGAGTGTAGTATTAGGATTAAAATGGGAAGAAAAACTTTGAATTACGCTAAAAATTTACGAAATTATAGAATAGTATTGGTAACACAACTGAATCCTTCAACATTTAGTATCCTTAGTAAGTGGAAGATCAAGCTCTGGTGGTGGAAGATCAAGCTCTGGTGGAAGTCCTGACCTGGATGGAAATTTCGATCTTAGCAAGGTCATGAATGCTGAGAATGCTGTCAATGCAGAAAATGCTGTTAATGCAGAGAATGCTATCCATGCAAAAAATGCCATGAATGCAGAGAATGCAGATAATGCAGCTCACGCAAAGAAAGCTGGTAACGCTGAAAATGCTGTCTATGCTGAAAATGCCGTAAATGCAATAAATGCTGTTTTTGCCTTAAATCTGGTAAGTCCAGAAGTTGCTGCTAAGAATAGTGATGACTACCTCCAGAGATTTACTCCTACAACACCTGAAACCAGAACTTCAGCTGCTCCTGAAAGATTTGAACCGCCTTTTATTGGAAGGCATACTAAACTTCCTGGTAAGTAACACCGTAGGTTCCAGTTTTTTGTAGCTTTTTAAAATTCATAGAAAAAAGTAATCACTATGTACATTGCCTTAAAACCTGAAGTAAAATTGATAGAAACGCTCAACATAAAAGAATACTTGTGCATAAATTTTCTTCCAGCTAAAGTTTGTGAATGCATGAAGAAAATGAAGATGAGATTGAAGGATGCCATCCAAGACTTTTCCTTTTTGCAAGGAGTCATGATCGAAGTCTATGGAAAAGCTGCTGTAGCTTCAGAGAAAATGGTCGGACTCCCACAGTTCTTTGGAAGCCAGAGAGCAACCGAGAAGGTGCCTTTACCCTGGGCTTTCTGGTCTAAATTAGAAGAAATGCTGAATTCAGTAGGAAAGGCAAAGGGTGCTGCGAGTATGGCAGATGTAGTGGACGTAAACACTATGAAACTGGGAATGGAGACAAATTTGGATGAAGATTGCCCCATGAATGAAGTATTTAATGTCTTCAAACACTTGAATGAAGTCTTCAATGAAGTTTTGTTAGTTAGGGCAGATTTTGATAATAATGAAATGTCAATGAACTTAGTCAATCATGTCATGGAAAATATGCCTTTTTCAATAGAAAAGCTGGAGAGAGCAGAAACAGAGTTGAGAAAAAGTATGGAGGAGAATGATGTCCGTTGTCCGAACACCGGTTTATAAAAAAAAAAAAAATCGTAAATAAAATTTCCCTTACTTGCAATTAAATTATAGTCTGGTATTTGTGGTACGTTTCTTTTAAATACCTGGTAATTGTAGGCTTCATCACTTAATTGTATCTGCACTAAACATTTATCTTTATTTCTTTAATTACCTAATTCCAATATCTGGACTGGGAAGTTAAGCATGAACTTCGTTCATTGTCAATCTATACGAAACTTCATATTGAATAAGCTTTAAAGACAGGGGCAATAGATTGTACTGATGATACTGGGGAAAATTAGATTGTTCTATATCAAGTGTATGGGCCAGGTTGTGAGAAAGATGAAGAGGAGCAGAGAGTTCTGGAATGAATTAACTGTGTAGGACTTGGTAGAGGGAATTGTGTAGTCAAGGGTTTTGTTAAATGCTAGAGTGGGATCTGGAGAGGTAGTAGTCATTGGGAAGTATGGCGCACCAGGTGAAAAAGTGGTGAGAGATTGGTAGATGTGTGTTGAGCAAGAGATGGTTATAAGTTCTAGCTTTTTTCAAAAAGATAAAATAAAGTATACATGGGTAAGAGTGGTAAATGGAAGAGTAGTAGAAAGGGCATTAATGGATTGTGTTGATAATGAAAAGAATTTTTGGAAGATTGAAAGATGTGCACGTGTTTAGGGGTATGGGTAACTGTATGTATGATCATTTTTTGGTGGAAGGAAAATTAGTTTTAGCAAAAGTTGGGGAATAGAGTACAGTAGGTGGTTGTAAGAGACCTAGTGAGGGTTGAAGAGCTAACAAAACCGGGGGTAAAAATCTCATAAGTTGAAAATGGCATATGACGAAGTGAAAATAAGAAACTGGTAAATCGAAGAGTGAAGTTGGTAAAAGGAAAATTTTGTTTTGGAGTGAAGGTAGAAGTGGAAGAGAGTGTCACTTGATGAAAGCCTGCAGAGTAATAGTGTAGAAAAGTATGAAAGATGGAGACTGTTGAGTGTTTGTTAAAGAAGGCAACTGACCTGAGGTGGGGTCAGGGATTGGGTCATTCATGTGAAGAGAATTGGTAGTAGTTTGGAAAGAAGTGACTAGCGTAAGGAAGGCCAGTTCAAGAATTGAAGAGACCATGAAAAATGGATATGGAAGGTATTTTAAAAGAGGAGGCGGCAAGGAAAAGGTGGGCGGAATATTTTTCAAGTTTACTGAATGTTGAGGATAATAGGGAGGCAGATATAACTGATTTTGAGCAAAGCATAAAATGTGTTTTTGTGTGAGATAGCTGTCATCCTGATGGAAGGTTCCTTTAGGTAGCTTTCTAAGGGGTATTTGCTACAGTGATACTCCCAGAGAATTAACCATAGGTCTCCAGAATTCTAACTCCTGGCACAAGTATCCTTGATATATATTTAAGGATCTCATAATATCAGGAGACGTATTTTTTGATAAAGACATATAGCAATCTTCACCCCGAATAGATTTAACACTCTGAGGGGGAAGAGTGGCCAGTGAAAGGGGAGCAGTTATCAAGGTACCCGGTGGACCTCTGTACTACTACTACGGCCCATTATTCCTAATTTGCATTTAAGCAGGAATAGCCGCAGATTGAGTAGTCAAGTGTGGGGTAATGTAAGAAAGAAGGGTGGGTCCATCAGGACGACATGGCTATCTAACCCAAAAATACATTTTAACTTTGCTCAAAATACGTTTTTGGGCTCGGCCATGTCTTCCTGATGGAAGCTTACCAGAGAATTAACTTTTAAGTACTATATTATTATTGTTTGTTATTACTAGCCAAGCTACAACCCTAGTTGGAAAATAAATATGCTATAAGCCCAAGGGCTCCAATAGGGAAAAATAACCCAGTGAGGAAAGGAAATAAAGAAAAAGAGAATAAATTAACAATAAAAAATTCTAAACAGTAACAGCATCAAAACAGATATTGTATATAAACTATAAACTAGTCAGCCTGGTAAACATGAAAAAATTTATATATGTGGATTTACTATATCTTTGCCTTTACTTTGAACTAGACCCGTATGTATGACATTAGCTATTTGTCATATCCACAAAGCTTGAAACTAGCTTAGGCTTCCTTCCCCCTGCAGGGAAAATGTAGACTAAGGCCCCGTCCACACGAGCGATCTTTGCTCGGTAAACTTTGCCTCTTTGCGAGCTAAGCCTGTTGAACGCATTTAAGCTCTTGTCCAAACGACGTTGGTTGGGTAGTGAAAGACTGGCAGTGAGTGACTGACACAGGATCAAGTTGTGTGGGGCAGCATGGATCGCAGGACACGCAAAAAGAAAATTGCGCTGTCTATTGTTATAGCAATGTGTGCAAAGATAAAAGCAACAAAGCAGAAAAGGATGTGGTGTAGAGAGTAGTTACGAATAAGAGAGGACATTGGAAGTCACATGACAATATTGCGGGAACTGAAACATGGTCATGAGGCAGATTTCATCAACTATGAGAAATGACCCTAACACTTTTTATAAAATCTTATCGAAAGTGGAACCATATATAATGAAAGAAGATACCATAAGTGTGACAGCTTTATCCCTTTATTGGAAGACTAATTTCCGTCGGGGAAAACCCTTGCCAGGGAAAGCCTTGATACTTCGCTAAACATCAGGGAAGCCCTGTGCGAAGCTTTGCTCGCGGTTTCTCCATTTCTGACGTCACACAGAGCAAAGCTTACCAAGCAGTGCTCGCTCGTGTGGACGGGGCCTAAGACTATAAGGATTCAAAGTATGTATCTTCATAAGGATGCAAGGGAAACATCTAGAGATTACCTATTTGTACATCTGACATCGGTACCATGTTTTCTATTTAAGGAAATAGAAACTACTGTACTGTAATTTTTATACTGAGGGATAAAAGGAGGTGCAGATAAATTTTTTCTCTATTTTCATAAGCAAAATTAAAAATTAGTAGGAATCTAACCTTGCACATAAAAACATCAGGGTTAAATTTTACCTTACCTGTAAGGGAAGAATATACATTTATGAATTTTTTTTTTAAAAATGCCACTCAATGTGAAGCAAAACTTATCTAATTTCTCAGATGCTGGAGATGCTTCAATACTGTTAAAATGTTCACACGGCAATGGTGTTATTGGTTAGATTCTGTGCCTGTGTAGAACAGTTTAATAATTGCCGTAGTGATTTTCACTAAAAGGTAGTAACACTAGAATGTGTTAAAACCTATTCCACCGATACACTATTTAGTCCCAAAACAGTCCAGTTCATCGCAGCACTTGATGACGGGTTTTTTTATACTACCTGCTGCCACCACAAAGCGTTTAATCTTTTGCGCTTGCTTCGCATAATGTTTATAGAAAAGACTATGATTTCCAGCCTGTATATGAGCGGAGCCTCTCAAAGTCAATGTGTTGAAAGAAATTCAAAGGAGCTACTTTTTTTGTGACCTGCGGGTGGGATGTCAGGATCCGCTCTGCGAATAAAGTAGGAGAGTTTCGCTCTCAGTTGTCTGAGACAAGTAAATTCTAACCCCTGGGCTATAGCAAACAGAAATGACTGTTCGATCCTTTAGGGTGCACTCCTCATAGTTCAGATTGTAAGCATAGTGGAAGACTTTGTCCAATGACCATGATATGGGCTTCGGAAGGGTTGCTAGCTTGTCTAGCGCATTCTTTTGGTATCTTATTGAAGATCTAGCCTGAAAGGTCCACCTGAAATGCGTACAGAAGGGGTCTAGTCAAAGCCGACTTGCACGCAGTTATTGTGGTGGAAGCAACTTCCCCTCCAGCCGCCAGGGAGCCATTCTCCTTTTCAGATCTTTTGCAGGTGTGGCCAACCTTGGGGGTTTCAGGACCCCCTTTGAAGTAGGAGCTGCTGTGCCGCCTTAAGCATGGTGCCAGCAAAGGACCCTGCTCCTGAGCCATTGCCATCTTGTGCTCTGAAACTGTGCGAGGTTAGTCTTTCGCCCTCTCTTGGCCCTTCCACGTGCGGACGAGGTGATCGCTCGCGTTCACCTCTACAATGGTCGCCTGCAGACGACGAACCTGCTAGTCATCCAGGGACCTTGTTGGCCTGTAACCCTCAACCCTTTGTTTCTCCCCACAGGAACTCGAAGGTTACAGGTGTATATCTTCTGGGGACCAGCGTTCCTACCACCACCAGCGCTAAAGTACTAGCTTCTCCATTGCCTCGCCCTTCTGGACACACTTCCCCCGATAGCCGTTCACGACGATCAGAAGATCTGATGGATCTTAGGTTATCGCGATCCAACGCTTTTCTTCCAGGTGGTCATGCTCTAGAGCTAAGCACATATGAGACCTGGTTTCAAAGCTCTCATCAGATTAGTTCCTCTTCACGAGGAGTAGTCTTACGATTACGAGCACAGTCTAAAACTAGGTTCAGACACACTCCTTTTAGATCTATGCGATCTAAATCACAAGATCGTCGAACGGGGCCATGACATAGAGGCCTTATGGTAGACCTTCCCGGTCTCGGCAAGCACCTAACTCTTTTCACCCCTGAATTTCTAGGTCCTCTAGACCTTCAAATGTTTTTAAGTGGCCTTTTCCAGTCAAAGGTCAGAAAGGGACAGTCCTTCAGAGGAAAGAAGGGAGGATAGGGAGGTGGCAGAGGTGGGCACTCCCAGTAGGAATGGCATTCCTCCTCACCTACCACCTGTGGGAGGATGCCTACAGTGCCACTGGCAGAGGTGGCAGCTTCACAGGGCAGAACCTTGGACGATTGAAGTGATCGCCCTAGGGTAGTGTCCCGTTTATTCAATCTCTCCCTCTGACTCTTCCAGTGCATCCAAGGTTCTATGAGAAGGGATCCGCAAAGGAGCTGGCCCTCAGGGCCGAAGTCCAGACCATGCTGCATAAGGGTGCTCTCAAAGAGGTCGCGGTCGGGTCTCCAGGCTTCTACAGTCTAATTTTTCTGATGAAAAAGGCGACTGGAGGCTGGAGACCAGTCATCAATCTCTCCTGTCTGGACAAGTTTGTGCAACAGACTCGATTCAGATTGAAGACTGCAGACAGTCATCCAAGCGGTTCGTCTAAGGGACTTAATGTGCACACTGGATCTGAAGGAGGCATACTTCGATCCCAATCCATCCATCTTCAAGGAAGTATCAAAGATTCATGCACAAGGAAAAGACATGCCAGTTAAAGATTCTATGCTTCGATCTTGCGACACCTCCTCGGGTATTTACCAGTGTGTTTGCCCTAGCATCATCTTGGGGTCACAGGAATGGCACCAGTCTTCTTTGATATATGGGAGACTGGCTGACCCTAGCAGACCCGGAGACTACCCTTCTTCGTCATCAAGACATGCTTCTCGAGTTTTGTACGGACCTGAGGGTCCTGATAAATCAAGAGAAGTCATTGCTGCAACCTTCTCAAAGACTGGTATACCTCTGTATGATAATACACACTGTCCAAGAGAAAATCTTCCCATCAGACGAAAGAGTACACACTGAAGGAAGTGGCCGCACCCTTCCTCAGAAAAGTAGTTCTTCCAGCCTCTCATTGGTAGAGTCTGTTAGGCCATCTGACCTCTCTCATCGTCTTGTTCCAAACGGCCGCCTCTGGATAAGATCCTGCAATGGCAGCAGAAGTCAGTGTGGAACCAACACTCCAATCCACCGGACACCCAGAGTCCCCATAACTCGGGATCAGGTGACTTGAATTGGTGGATGGTGGTAACCTTTGACGGGGCCAGAATCTTCTCGTTCCCCCTCCGGATTTGATGCTCTTCACAGAAACATCAAAAGAAAGGTTGGGGGCTCACTTGCTGCACCATATGATCTCTGGCCTTTGGCCAGTAAGAAACTTATCAGCACATAAATCTGAGATGAGAGCAGCTTACCTAACTCTTCATCAGTTCCAACAGTTGCTGGCAGGTCACACTGTGGTGTTGATGAGCAACAACACCACAGCAGTGGATTACATGAACAAACAGGACGGTACCTTTTCACAGCCTCTATGCCATCTTGCAGTAAAGATTTTGTATGGTCTGAGGAACATTCGGTGTCAATATCTGCTAGATGCATTCCTGGTAAGAGGAATATGCTTATGGACAATCTGAGGAGAGAGAGACTAATGGTAAGCTCCGAATGGTCTTTAAATCATCAGATAGCCAACAAAGTCCTGACTTTGTGGAGTTCCCAGATTGTAGACCTGTTCGCAACATCTCTGAACAGCAAGCTTCCACTGAACTGTTCTCCAGTCCTGGACATTCAGGCTTTATGGCAAGATGCATTTCAACAAAGGGGGGGACAACATCGATGTGTATGCCTTTTCCCCGGTTTGTTTGAGGAGAAGACTGCTCAGCAAGGCCAATGTCTCCAAAGATCTAATGATGACCCTTGTAGGTCTGCTATGGCATCATACAGTGATTTCCAGACCTCCACTAACTTCTAGTAGATCTAATGAGAGCGCTTCCTCCACGACCAAATCTACTCGAACAACCACATGCGAACGTCTTTCACAAGACCGTGCAGTTGCTTTGACCTCACACCTGGATACTATCCAAGCGTCTCTTCTCTCAGAAGGGCTTTTCATGACAAGTTGCGGAGAGAATGTCCGGTTGCTTGCGTAGGTCCTCGATCTCGGTCTACTAGGCAAAATTGGGAGTATTCTGTGGTTGGTGTCATGGAAGGAATGTATCTCCACTCAATGCCACTATTCCAGTAATAGCAGAGTTCCTTGTATACCTTTGGGAGGAAAAGCTCCTTTCAGTCCTGGCGGTCAAAGGTTATTGCTCAGCCTTATGCCTTTAAACTGAAGAGAGTTTCTTTCTTCTTTGTTGGAGCGATCTGTTATGAGATTACTTTCCCCCAGTTAGAGATGCGGGCTCTTCGTTGGAATGTGGTTCACGTCTACAGATCCTTAAAAGAACCTCCCTACGAGCCATTATGCCATGCAGCTGACCGAAAACTCCCTTTGAAGATGGCGGTCTTGCTCGCTTAAGCCTCAGCAAAGAGTCTGTGAACTACATGGCCTCTTGTATGGCATCGCCCATTCAAGGGGATGTGGGGAAGTGACACTCGGCTTCGTTCCAGAGTTTATTGCCAATACACAAAATCCGGGGGTGTTGGACCATAAATTTGGGCCCTTTCAAATTGTGAGTCTTCATTCTGTAACCAATGACCCAGATCAGTTACTATGCCCAGTGAGGAGTTTGAGATACTGTACTATCTTAAACGCACGTCAGCAACACTGTCCCGACAAACGCCTGTTTGTTAGCTTAGTGAGAGTATAGAGGATGATCACTAAGAATGCAGTTTCCTCCTGGATCCGCCAAGTAATCGAAAGCCTTGGCTCCCGGTCCTCCTTTGGCTAGCTGACCTAGAGCCCATGTCAGGGGAATCAGCACTTCCTTGGCATTCAAACGCAACTTCTCAGTGTTGCAAGTACTTCATGCAGGCGTGTGGAAGAAACAGACCACTTTCACAGCCCATAATTTCAGGCCGTGACCCATCAGTAGACACGGCGAGTTCACTATCAGTCCTGTAGTGGCTGCTCAACAAGTGGTTTAAGAATACCTCGGGTTCCTTGGACAAGTAGCAGTTGGTTGAGGGCATTGGTTACCCATGTTAAGACGGATGATTAAGAGTGTGTCTGGCTTTACTTTCATCATCTTCCCCTCCCTTGGGGTATAGCACCATGGGTTCCTCTGCAAGCTGGCTTCAACCTCTGCAGGTAATTATCACTTCCCTTGTGTAGCCTAGTATGTCATTAATTTATATACTGTCCACGTCCCCATTGCTTTCTGCGAGGTAAGAAATAGGATACGTCTTGTGTTAATATGTAAACTCAGACTGGTTCATACGACAAACTCTGACACTGTATTGCACAGGCCACTTTTATGCTCACTCTGTATATTTTAGCGAGGTATTAGTTTTCCCTAGACCAGTCATATACTGTGCTAGTTAAAACTGGGTCAATGTTAATGCCGGAAATAGGACTTACACTCAATTAAGAGCGAATCATCCAAATAAATACAGAAGGTTTGTTACTTTGGGTACAAATGACAAATTAAGAGAATTTGTATTTTTCCCTAACTAATACAAACCTGGTGTAATATATTTATATTGGCCCGCCATCACCTGTCCCCTAGAAGTCCTGCTTGCAATCAAGTGACCTCACTGCTGTGAGAGTATTTATAGAGACTGCTGGGGACAACCCCCAGCTACCCCAGCCTACCCTCTAAAGTGTTAGGCAGGGTCGCCACTTCGCAATTAAAGTCTAATGGCTACCTTCCAGCTACGGTGAAAGATAATCCAAATAAATAACTCCAGGTTTGTATTAGTTAAGGAAAAATACAAGTCACTTAGTTTGTCACATTAAAATTGAGCCATATGCTCTAGTTAGTAGCAAATTTGATAACTAAAGATAACTTTGATTAGTTGGACTTGAAAAAAACTGAGAGCCTGTATCAAAAACCAAGTATTGAGGTTTAAAGCCTTCATTGGGAAGGAAGGTTCAGTATAGTCGTATAAGGTAACCTTGTGATTCTTGCATAAATTCTGGTATAGTACTAATAAATTTGGAAGAGAATAAGTAGAGGGGATGCAATGATGAAAGGCTGAAACTTTTCTTCTATTACTTGAAGTAAATAAGTATTTGTAGATCCGATAGTGAGTTTACTCATTATCTTGAACAGGTTTTCAATTTTAGCTTCAGGTGGCTTAGTTTAATACAGATTTCAAGATGGGTGGTGCTCTCACGAGTGACAAGATACTGCTTATAACCATGGTGGCTGTAGTGATTTGAAGTCTGAATCTGTATGGAATAGACATTAATGCGGTTTACTTGCGTCAATGGGATTGGTGTACGATATTAACTTCCTGGAAACTGTGCCCAGCTATTTAGTTGGAGAAACTAATTGTTTAGTGTTCTTGGATTAGGAAATTAGAATATAGTAATAAGAAAAAAAAAGTACTGTGAAACCTGTTTTACTACAATCCATAAAATTGGTAAAATTTCGTGATTGTGGAAAGTTCAAGTTGTTTAGATAGCTGATTTTGAACATGCAAACTTTGTCCACCAGTTGAGCTTCCAATCACTAGAAATAAAGATGAACACTACACATGTTCCAGTGCTTGGTTTCTAGTTGTAATTTTATGACAGACCTCTTTGAGCCAGAAAGCAATTTTAAGGGATATATAGTTGAAGTGCAGAAGCATTGTCTTTAGTTATATATGTAAACCTGGCAGAGGTATTGGTGATAGAAATGTGAAGCTGGTGCGATTCTTAAAAATCTACTCTAATACTAGCCTCCTGGCTAATACAGTGGTAACGTGTTTGCTTAGCATTTCGCATGGCAAGAGATCGATCCCCTCTCAGAACCGTGAGTTTAAGCTGTTTACTGGGGAGGCTACTGCTGTGGTAGGGCACCACAGTGGGGGGTTGGGCTTGCCCGGCTGACGTTCTGGTAAGTATCTATTCTGATGGAACCGGAACTGAAACCAGTCACCTTTAACCACCTTTAAAAGAGATTAAGCTGTAGGGTACTCTTAATATACCTTTAAGAACTCTGACATCAGAGAGTGATGCAATACAAAAATTAAATTATCCTTTGTTAAACAACCAAAAACGTTAGACTTAGCGTGGCTTGTACCCCTTTTGGTTGTATACTATACTGTATACTGTACTGTACATTATGCCTTGTTGAAGGGCCTTAGTTTTGCTTTGGCTTTTAGCTGCACTTGCGTTATATCTTTCATTTGGCCCCTAGCTGAAAGTGCTTTATATCCTTCCACTTCACCAGTATTGCACTTCCCTCCATTTTTCTGCCCAATACCTCAAAATTATCTCTACTCGTCAGGAATTGTTTGACACTGTTTACAGTCCAAAATTCGGGTGCTTTGGTGACTTATATCATCTCACTGATGGTGACAAAACAAAAACACGTGTTAAATATCGATCTTGACACTCTAGGAAGCTTTGGAAGAGTATGATTGAGAGGTAAGTGGTCTCATGATGCCAAACGTACAAAAAGCTTATCAAATTTCTCTCTCTCTCTCTCTCTCTCTCTCTCTCTCTCTCTCTCTCTCTCTCTCTCTCTCTCTCTCTCTCTCTGGCAAAAGTATGTCTGGGCCTGTTTTGTAATTAATGCCACTTCTGTTCGTTTTTCTGCCATCGTAGGTGTCTAGAATAAATGTACAAATATAAGATTTGAAGTTTGGATGAAAATGTTCTGCCCACTTCGCAAGTTTATTTCAATTTCTCCTCACTAGATTTCTTTATATACTAAATGGCAAATACGTGGAACAGACTTCCAGAGGATTTAGTAAACAGTAGAAGAGGTAAGGAATAAGTTGGACAGGCATCATAAACTCGAATGTTCAAACCAAATAACTCTACCTAAAAGAAAATGGAGTCTACAGAAGGACTAAAGAATCTAACCAAAATCCTTGCAACACCTTTCATGTGTTTATGCTTAATAATTATTGTACACTCAGTAGCGTTAACTACTACCAACATTAAAGGTTCAAGACAATCCATTACTAATGGGTGATAGTTTACGTCTGTACCTGGGAAACAAATGGAGTATTGGCTACACTCCATATAGTAGTAATGTGTTGCTATATTCCTACCTGTGGCGTTTCCACTTTGACGTAAATTCTCATTACCACTACCCATTATGAGCTGGTATCAATGTTGCTCATCGAGCATGTGCCAGAGGGTGGCTAGGGCCTTGGTCTTGGTTGTTGTCTTGTTGACAAGTTTTACCATCTGTGAGTAGGCTGCAGAATAAATAATTGTGAATTTTAAATAATTCCCAAAGAGACCGTTATCTTGTTAGGCAGGACAGAGACTGCTTGCCTTAAAACTAGAACACTTTTAGAATCTTCCCTTTAAATTGGAATTCTGATTTCCATTTCTTCATTGAGAGGTATGCTTTCATTCTCTCTCTCTCTCTCTCTCTCTCTCTCTCTCTCTCTCTCTCTCTCTCTCTCTCTCTCTCTCTCTATATATATATATATATATATATATATATATATATATATATATATATATATATATATATATATATATATATGTATATATATATATATATATATATATATATATATATATATATATATATATATATATATATATCTAATAAACAAAATATAATAGTTTAGGCAATAGATATTTAGTAGAAAAAATGCTCAATACAAAAGTTACCTTTAATATTTTTATTGGCTATTTTCTTATTGTAATGGCATGACCAAATATTTTAGACTAAAAATAAAAGACATAATTACTTTTAACTCGGTCTGTATTTTTTTTTTTTTTTTTTTTGGGCGATGTTGAGCACTCTTTGGTCAAAATCGAAGGGGATATTTTTGTCAGCTTAAAATTTGCCAGTTAGTATTAGTTTGATATTTAATTTTTTATAGTTTTTTTTTCTTTTGAGTCCGTCAATGTCCACAGCATCACGGTGTCCAAACATTTTTGGAGAACATAAGCCTAAAATATAAGAAAAAAACGACAACTATGAATTTATATTGTCGTATTCGCAGTATTGTTATTTTTTTTTTCATAATGATATGATTCAGTAACTCTTTTATTGACATCTGAATAATAATTGTCAATATACTGCCTTACTTTGGGCCTGTTTCTAAAATGAATTCGTCTGCTAAGAAAGTATTTTCGAAAATATATTTTCCCCTTTCAAATGTATTTCGATCACCATTTGATAATCATGAAATAATATTAGTATTCAATCTATAGTTCCACTAATGCCTCTCTACCTTTATCCCAATGTTATATAAGTTATTAAATGGTCTCTCCAGGGATTCATACAATTTATCAAAGTTTTAAAATCATAGATACGGTGTATAATATTTATAAAAAAATTTATACTCTAAAAAAATTTCAATTAATCCCTCAAAATATCTTGAGATCAGCTATAAATCATTATTGTTTTTAGGCTCGTCACCCACAGAAGCAAAGTTATTTACGAGTTACACTTCTAAATTATCCCTGTGTCGGGTTTGGTTACAGAAACATAACTACTTTACCCGTTTTCGGAGTATTTGATGTATTACCAGTGTTCATATTGCATAGTCTATGTTAAATACAAGTAAGTATTCTCCAAGTACTTCGTACGTGTATGTGTAATATATATCATCCGGAAAAGACTGTGTATTACTAATATTTTCTGTGTTTATATTATATGATCTAGAATAGATGAACCGTCTTTGGTGATTCTATCAGGGCTGCTCTCTTTACTCTGGGTGTAAACTTCGTCAGTAATCCTATTTAATTAAGCTTAAAGTAAACATTTCATGATGTTTTAATGCAAACGTAATACATTTCTGTCGGATGAAATTTGTCTTAATGCCTGTGTTCCTTTTGCCAACCTTAAATTTGTCTCAGAGATTGGATTTGGTTATTGAAGAGTGCAATATGAGGCAGGGCAATAGAACTCTCTCGGTATTATTGTATAGAACTTTGTAAATACAATATTTTGAATCCCACATACTACTGGCTTAAAACTCTTAATATCCAAGTTGGGTCTTTTCGGTTTGAGTGCCTATCGAATTTTAATGTTTTTTTATTCCAATGTATGTATTTTGATGTGGAAAACCCAAAAATGATAACCATTTTGTGGAGAAATTATTTATTGATGGATGTGATAGGTAGTGGCTGTAAGGGGGGGGGGGGGTCGCAGGGGCTAGGCCTAGGTAGGGGTACAGGGCCCTAGGTTAGGTGGTTGTATTAGGTTCGGTAGTGTCCCGAAAATCACTGTGGCCTTAAGGGGGGTCGCAGGGGGGGCGGAGCCCCCCCCGGTAGGCCTAGGTAAGGATACAGGGCCCCTATGCTAGGTTAGATGGGTTTTCTTAGGTTCAGTAGTGCCCTGAAAATCAAGAAAGCGCACAGAGAAATCGCAGCATTTCAGTAAGATATTGATTGATATAAGCCAATTTAAGTGTTAATAAATAATTTCTCCACAAAATGGTTATCATTTTAGGGTTTTCCACATCAAAATACATACTTTGGAATAAAAAAAACATTTAAATTCGATAGGCACTCAAACCGAAAAGATCCTCGAAGTTGTAGATTCTGATTAAAAATCGATAAATTTATGCTTATAATCATGGGATAGTGAATCACGATATAAGCTTTATTAATAAAGGAATGCGGTTATATATAGAAAAATTCTTGTAGGTAAAACTACAGTTTCAACCAAACTCTGATATCTGATATGAAATTTTTTTTTCTAACAAGTGTGTTTTCAACGAATTTGAAATTTATTTCAACCCGGGACTTTGGGTGCTCGAAAACATGACATAATGTGAACATTGTCGAGATCTGTAAAAGGCCACAGAACCTAACAAACCCACTTACCTAACCTAACCTAGTAGTTCTCAGGTTACAGATAGCTGGGGAACAAACCTCCTGACCCCCCCTTCCCAGGTCACAAACCTTCCCAGGTCACAGACCGGTAAATTTATAGAAAAACAATGGACAACATTTCTAAGTGAATAGAAAAAAAAAACTAGTACTACAGTAAATGATGTGCTTTCAACAAATTTGATCTTTTATTTTTAGTGTAATTAAACCGTTCTACCGTAATGGACCCCCATTCCTGAAGGACACAGGTGGGAACCTGGGTTTTTGGGGGAGTGAAAACGGGACAAAATGTGATTTATAATTTTTTAGATTTGTAAAAGGGTACAGAACTTAATAAACTCACATAACCTAACTTAGTAGTTACCAGGTCACAACACCTAGGTGGAGGTCACCCCCCCCCCCCCCCCCCCGCCCCTATTTCCCTTCCTAGGTCACAAAATGTGATTATTTAACACGCAAGATTTTTAAAAGGATACAGAACCTATCGACCCCACCTAACCTAACCTATTAGTTCCCAGGTAACAACCCCCTAGGCCCGGGGGGTACAAGCCTCCCAGAACCCCCCCCCCCCTTCCCAGGTCACAACCCTTAGCCGGGGGCAAACTCACCGGACCCCCTTCCCAAACTAAAAGTAAATCACTAATAAATCCTTACACTAAGATTGACACCTATGTCTTTTTTTTTTTTTTTTTTCTTTTTTTTTTTTTTTTTTTTTTTTTACAGAAGTGTTTTATTAGAAAAGTTTGACCCATGTATTTCTATAATAATACTGTACCAAATTTCGAAATAGATTGTACTTCCCTCTTGTCCTGCTGTCACTACAGGCATTTTCAATATTAAACTTACCCGATAATCATGTAGCTGTCAACTCCGTTGCCCGACAGAATTCTACGGGAGGGATACGCCAGCTATCACTATACTAGAAGGGGGTGTACTCACAAGCGCCACCTGTGGCCAGGTACTACAGTACTTGTTGTTGACGCCACCTCACTTTTTCCTCTGTCGTGCTTCCGGCAAGACGTTCTTGGATACGCTTATGATTTTGGAGTATTGTTCACGGTTTGGTGAAGTATTTCTCTAAAATTTGCAGCTATTCGCTATACTGGAAACTTCTATATTAGCTTAGTTAGCTTTTGGAATTAATTTGATTAATTATGGTGACGAAGAGAGTATGAACTCTCTTTCACCTTTAAATGGCCGACCCTTCCCTTAGACGGAAGTGTTGGTGTCTAAGAGAGTATAGACTCTCTTTCTTAATTTTGCTTAACAAAAGTTATAGATTTATTTTATATCTCTCCGCCTCTTATAGGCCTCTTCGATTAACTTCCTTTTATTATAAACTTATTAAAATTAATTTTTATATTTGTTTATATTCGACCTTCCTAATAGTAGGCGGTCTTTTCTTGGTACCGAAGTTAATTAACATTGAGCCCGTCATTTCGGTTTTACCTGTTAACATATTATGCTATTTTAATGTCTTTGAAAGAATTTCTTTGATAGTCTCGTACTGTTTTTAAAGTTGAACTAACGTTTTGTTTTGTCTCTGCAGTTGTTGACGTTCAGAACGTTCAACTTGCGCTCTATCGTTACGATAGAGAAAGAATTTTCACGGTTTCACGTTGCAGTAAGAGTAACCGTGTCTAGTGTTTTGTTCATTCTTTCTTAACTTAATGGTTTTAATCCTAATAAAGGAACTTTTCATTTTGGGAAATATTTCAGTTTTTTCCTTTAACAATAATATGTTTTAACGATATATATGATTGGGCTCTTCTCTCAGGTTCTAAGTCAAGAGAGAGAGAGAGATAGAGACGGAGGGAGAAAGAGGAGGATAAACGTTTCATTCAAGCGAGTAACGTTGTTATCGTTTTTGCTCTTCTCCCTAGTCTCTTTAGGGGAAGAAGGTAAACGTTTCTAGAGTGATCTAGTGTTTAGTCTCTTTCCAGCCACTGAATTATTTATCTTTCATTAGATTTTTCTGTTACATTGTAATTCTGTTTTCGCAATTACTAACTTTTGAGAAAGGATAGAATTGCGTGTTTCAGGTACAAACCACTTAAAGTTTCGAGTTCAGTGAAATAAGTGCAAACAGAAAATCAAAGTGATAAGTGATTAGTGCAAAGTGTGTCAGTGTTGTGCGTGAGGGTACTTCTGTGCGCGCCAGTCGTCCTCCCAGTCCGGGACCTCTTGCAAGCTCCCAAGCCCAGGGGAGAAGCAATGTCGAAGGGCAAAAGGGTTCAGCAGGCCTTGATCGGCGCACAGAAGTATCCTCGGTGGTTGCGGGCGTGTCTTACCGAGACCGTCACTCCCACCCGCAGACGATTGAGCCCTTATTTTGCTCGTCTGCAGAAGAAATTTAGGGGAGAAAACGCTGGTCTCAGGTCTCAAGACCTCTTAAACGTAAAGTCCAGACCTATGCCAGACGTACGAAGTTAGAGTTCAACAACCCGGATGCAGTCATTGGGTTAGCTCTGACTCTCCTCAGTCATCAGTTGAATGCACTCCGCCTAAGAGGAGTAAGGTTCTGCCGCAACAGATCTCTGCTGTTAAGGCTTTACCTCAGCAGACCTTAGTGTCTGCCGACCCCAAGTTGACTCTACTGCAGTCCATGCAGTCACAACTTTCGGTCTTGATGCGTGAGTGTCGGGCTGAGAAGGTTGCGCCTCCGCCTGCGCTCGCTCCGCCTGCGCTCCCTCCGCCTGCGCTCGCTCCGCCTGCGCTCCCTCCACCTGCGCTCGCTCCGCCTGCGCTCGCTCCGCCTGACCGCAGTACCGCCTGCCAGGCGTACGATGTTGAGCCACGTTATGAGTTTACTGATCCCAGTGGTGTGCAGCTCCCTCCGCCTTCCTTAAGGCAACCTCAGCAATGGGAACAGGAGGCTTATACCTCTCTTCCTCCGCTTCCACTTGCTGTTCCACCAGTGAGGCAACACTCGCTTGAGGTACAACAACCTCTCCCATCCATGAGTCAGTCTCCTCAGCTCTCGCTGCAGCGAGCTCAACCCTCCTCAAGGCAAGCACCTCAACACCTTAGCCTTGCGCCTCAGGAGCCTCAACTTGCGAGACTTTTACTGCGTTCTGCGCAGCCACTACCTTTTCGCTCTCAGCTCACACCGCAGGAACCTCAACTCGTTCCTCAGGAACTTGCTACTGCGCATCCGCCAACCACTCAGCAAGCGCAACCCTTGAGTTCAGCCACTCATGCCAGGAGTCAGCCTCCTCCACCCATGCGCCTACCTTCTGCTACTTCCTTTGATCAGCCTTTGCAGACTGAGCCTCAGGTGTTCCCTCAACAGAGTCTTGAAGAGGAAACCACAACTATTGTTGTTCCAGCTCGTTCTGACTCTGCTGTTCAGCATACCTTACCTCCATTTTCAAACTTTATGATAATGGAGGTTATTTGTATTACTTATAAAAATATATTTGTATTCCTTGCAATATATTTTTAACAATATCGCAAAATATGGCAAAAATATGAATCATGAGTTATGAATGTAAGGTAAATATTATGTTGATATTAAAACCCCATGCAAGCATGCATAAAGCACTCTAGCACTGGTCATGGAATTTCTGAGAAATGTTAAACGCCATGCACACGCTCTGCTTACCTTACAGCATGCTCTACATACAGCATGCTCTGCTTACAGCATGCTCTGCATACAACATGCTCTGCATACAGCATGCTCTGCATTCAGCATGCTCTGCATACAACATGCTCTACATACAGCATGCTCTGCATACAGCATGCTCTGCATACAACATGCTCTGCATACAGCATGCTCTGCATTCAGCATGCTCTGCATACAACATGCTCTGCATACAGCATGCTCTGCATTCAGCATGCTCTGCATACAACATGCTCTGCATACAGCATGCTCTGCATTCAGCATGCTCTGCATACAACATGCTCTACATACAGCATGCTCTGCATACAGCATACTCTGCATACAACATGCTCTGCATACCTTACCGCATGCTTCTCAGTCACACATCTTTGGTTGTTGCCAACTCACTAGACTGTCAAGCAGTTTCATAACGTTGCCTTCTAGTCTGCTGCTTTTGCACCAGTGAAACCCTCACTGAGAGAACTTAGCTTTTCTAGGATATGGTCCCTGTAGATGAGAAAGTTCTTTTCTCCCTCCTTCTGATATTCCCTTGAGGACTCTGTCATTTGGAGGGAGCCTTTAGCTGCGTAGCCTCCTATGGACTTTTATTTAAGCATAACATGCTTCCAGGGAAGGTAATGGTTCCACTTCAGTCGCTAATCCCGTCTGTTACCACACCTGCTCCCATAGACCTTGAGCTGTGTTGCAAGACATGCAGTCCAAGCTTAGTCCTTGTTAGAGGATTTTTTGTTTACGGAGTCAATGTGTCACGGGGAAGACGTTCAACAACCAGCAGAAGTGACTTGTTGTGACGCAGTGCGGCAAACTCAGCAACCCGATAAGGAGTTGTCTGTACGACCCAGACAGTCTAGACAGATTCGGGTTGTCACTGTACTTCCTCGCTTGCCCATGGTTGACAGTTCACAGACTGTGCAGCAGTACCATGATCTTGTGTCCGGCTCCGTCAGACGACTGGCTTTTAAGAGCTCCCACAAGTCGTCGCTGTCTGGAGATTTTCAAATGGACTATGGATCTGACCAAGGAACTGGGCCTCCTGGTCAATTTTGAGGAGTCTCAGCTCGTCCCATCCCAGACCATTGTCTCCTTGGGTATGGATCTTCAGAGTCGAGCTTTTCGGGCTTTTCCGTCGGCCCCAAGGATCTTCCAAGCCCTAGAATGCATTCAGAGCATGCTGAGAAGGAACCGATGCTCAGTCAGGTAGTGGATGAGTCTAACAGGGACACTTTCATCGCTGGCCCTGTTCATCGTGTTAGGGAGACTCCACTTCCCCCCCCCTTCAGTATCATCTAGCTGCTCACTGGATAAAGGACATGACGCTAGAGACGGTCTCAGTTCCTGTTTCCGAAGAGAGGAGGTCTTCTCTCGCGTGGTGTAAGAACAGCTTTCTTCTCAAGGAAGTCTACCTTTGGCTGTTCAGAAACACGACCGCCGTCTCCTCTCGGACGCATCAGACACGGGCTGGGGTGCGACTTTGGACGGACAAGAATGCTCGGGAACATGGAATCAGGAGCAAAGGACACTTCACATCAATTGCAAGGAGTTGTTGGCGGTTATTCTGGCCTTGATAAACTTCAAGTCCCTCCAGCTTAACAAAGTGGTGGAGGTGGACTCTGACAACACCACAGCCCTGGCTTACATCTTCAAGCAGGGAGGGACTCTTTCGTGGAAGTTGTTCTAGATCGCAAGGGACCTACTCATCTGGTCTAAAGATCGAAAGCTAACTGGTAACGAGGTTCATTCAGGGCGGTATGAATGTCATGGCAGATCACCTCAGCCGGAAGGGTCAGGTCATCCCCACAGAGTGGACCCTTCTCAAGAATGTTTGCAGCAGACTTTGGGCCCTTTGGGGTCAGCCAACCATAGATCTGTTCGCTACCTCGATAACCTAGAGACTCCTGTTGTATTGTTCTCCGATTCCAGACCCAGCAGCAGTTCACGTGGATGCTTTTCTGCTGGATTGGTTCCATCTCGACCTGTATGCATTCCCGCCGTTCAAGATTGTCAACAGGGTACTTCAGAAGTTCTCCTCTCACAAAGGGACACGGCTGACGTTGGTTGGCTCCGCTCTGGCCCGCGAGAGAATGGTTCTTAGAGGTACTGCAATGGCTGGTCGACATTCCCAGGACTCTTCCTCTAGGAGTGAACCTTCTAAGTCTACCTCACGTAAAGAAGGTACACCCAATCCTCCACGCTCTTCGTCTGACTGCCTTCAGACTTTCGAAAGACTCTCAAGAGCTAGGGGCTTTTCGAAGGAGGCAGCCAGAGCGATTGCCAAAGCAAGGAGAACATCCACTCTCAGAATCTATCAGTCTCAAGGGGAAGTCTTCCGTAGCTGGTACAAGACCAATGCAGTTTCCTCAACCAGTACCACTGTAACCCAGATTGCTGACTTCCTGTTATATCTAAGGAAAGTAAGATCCCTTTCAGCTCCTACGATCAAGGGTTACAGAAGTATGTTGGCAGCGGTTTTCCGCCACAGAGGCTTGGATCTTTCCACCAACAAAGATCTACAGGACCTCCCTAGGTCTTTTGAGACCTCAAAGGAACGTCGGTTGTCCACTCCAGGCTGGAATCTAGACGTGGTCCTAAGGTTCCTTATGTCATCAAGATTTGAACCTCTCCAATCAGCCTCTTTTTAGGACCTCACATTAAAAACTCTTTTCCTCGTGTGCTTGACAACAACTAAAAGAGTAAGTGAGATCCACGCCTTCAGCAGGATCATTGTTTTCACATCTGAAACGGCTACATGTTCCTTGCAGCTCGGTTTTTGCTAAACGAGCTTCCTTCACGTCCTTGGCCTAAGTCGTTCGAGATCCCAAGCCTGTCCAACTTGGTGGGGAATGAACTGAAGAGAGTACTTTGCCCAGTTAGAGCTCTTAGGTACTATCTAAAAAGGTCTTAACCTTTACAAGGACAATCAGAAGCCTTATAGTGTGCTATCAAGAAACCTTCTTTTCCAAGTTCTAAGAACTCAGTTTCTTACTATTCAGGCTTCTGATTAGAGAAACACATTCTCATCTGAAGGAAGAAGACCTTGCTTTGCTGAAGGTAAGGACACATGAAGTGGGAGCTGTGGCTACTTCAGTGGCCTTCAAACAGAGCCATTCTCTGCAGAGTGTTATGGATGCAACCTATTGGAGAAGCAAGTCAGTGTTCGCATCATTCTATCTCAAAGATGTCCAGTCTCTTTACGAGTACTGCTACACCCTGGGACCATTCGTAGCAACGAATGCAGTAGTAGGCGAGGGCTCAGCCACTACATTCCCATAATCCCATAACCTTTTAACCTTTCTCTTGAATACTTTTTATGGGTTGTACGGTCGGCTAAGAAGCCTTCCACATCCTTGTTGATTTGGCGGGTGGTCAATTCTTTCTTGAGAAGCGCCGAGGTTAAAGGTTGTGATGAGGTCCTTTAGTATGGGTTGCAGCCCTGTATACTTTAGCACCTTTGAGTTGATTCAGCCTTCCAAGAGGAACGCTGCGCTCAGTAAGGAAGACGATCTTATTAAAGGCAGAGTAACGGTTCAAGTCGACTTCCTTACCAGGTACTTATTATTTCATTGTTATTGTGGATAACTGATTATATGAAATACGGGATACTTAGCTATCCTTTAGTCTTGTACACTGGTTTTTCACCCACCCCCCTGGGTGTGAATCAGCTACATGATTATCGGGTAAATTTAATATTGAAAAATGTTATTTTCATTAGTAAAATAAATTTTTGAATATACTTACCCGATAATCATGATTTAATTGACCCACCCTTCCTCCCCATAGAGAACCAGTGGACCGAGGAAAAAGTGAGGTGGCGTCAACAACAAGTACTGTAGTACCTGGCCACAGGTGGCGCTTGTGAGTACACCCCCTTCTAGTATAGTGATAGCTGGCGTATCCCTCCCGTAGAATTCTGTCGGGCAACGGAGTTGACAGCTACATGATTATCGGGTAAGTATATTCAAAAATTTATTTTACTAATGAAAATAACATTTTTCGTTGTAGTCGATCTTACAAACAGCAGTCACAACACTTTTCCTTAAGAATTGAATAATATTGTCTTTGAACATATGCAACCACTAGTTCACTAACACCACTAGAACAATGAATATAAAATTCTTATTAACCAACATTGCACATAATCCATAAGGATTTGGGTTTTTGTCAAAATTAACGCCAGAAGGGCCAGCCACTGCCTTTGCCATAGCTACAACATAACAATGTGCTGGTTTTCCTTCATTATTCAAAGTATTCAGTCAAGCACAGATACCAGTGGAAGTTTAAAGTGTCCCAAGTGCAATTCTGTGTTAGCTTTTAGGGAAGACTATTGCAGTTTTTACTGTAACTCAACTGTAAAGATTGCCAAAAAAGAAAAAAAAAAAAAAAAAAAAACATGGTGTCAGTCATAAGGTAAGATAAGGTAAGGAATTATTTATGATTTATGTTTAGAGTTTGTTACCTGGGCAGGGGTCTGGGGGGTTGCCCCGGGGTAGATCTGTGACTCGGGAAGGGAGGTCTGTGGGCTTCCCTGCCTTGGCTAAGTCTCTGACCTGGGAAGAGGTCCGAGGCTTCCCCCCAGCTAGGTCTGTAACCTGGGAACTACTAGGTTAGGTTAGGTGGGTTTATTAGGTTCTGTGGCCTTTTACAAATCTTGAAAGTGTTTAATGATAACTTTTTTCCTGTTTGTTTCAGCGCAAATACATAACCTTTGCTATTTATAGGGGTATTACTTTCAGCAAAGCCGAAAGACTAGCCAAGACAATTTTAGATAGGGATAACTACCCCCATCCTGTTGTTAGAGGGTGGGGGGTGGGGATAGACCGGCCACCCAGCTCACTCACACCACTCGTCTGAGTAACCGCTTTTGCTTTTGGCTTGATAGAGTGCAGAGGTACTGTCGCTCTCTCCCGTATTTTGGAGTTGCCTTGACTAATAATTTTTTTTCTTTTTCTTGGTATGCGACCATATACTGGTCCCAAGGGCTACACATGCAGTACCATCATATCATCCGTTGAGTCGGACCCTCCACCTCCTGTGCCCGGTTTGCTGGGGCCATCGGTGTTCATAGGACAAAACTTGTGATCAGTGTCGTGTGTGACCTGCCTCCCAGTGGGACAGGTTCGGGCATTGGGGGAAAAAGAAATCTAAGTGTGATTCTTCGCCTTTGGGGTCTTCCTCGAAGTCAAAGAAATCCCGAGCTGCTTCTTCTACCCCCATCTTTTTCCAAACTTTCTCCTCTGCGGGCCCTTCCGGGGAATGGCCGAATAGCAGCCCAGGGCTTGTGACTCTAGGTCAACCCTGTGGGATAGGTGAAGGCGTTAACTCCCCTAGTGAGTCGGCTCCTTCCCTTCCCCAGAGAGCACCTACTCTTTCTCGGATATTGCATCCTTTTGGCCATCGGTGGCCGTCGATGATCTCCTCTCGAAGGAAGTTCTGTTCGAATTCCATCGGGTGGGAGTGTAGAGAAGGCAGTCATCTCCTTCCTCCGCGGAGGTTGAACCTCCTTTTGTGGGCGCAGGCGGTGCAGCTCGTCGGTCAGGCTCAGAGTCTGTTTCTAATGACAAGGTTTTTGCTGATCCTCCAGGGATGGTGGCAGAGCATTCTCTGAGGGAGGGTCTATCATTTGTGAGAGAAGACCGCCACTGGGCAACGGCAGTCCCCGTACGCTTACGGTTCTCCTCCAGGTGTGGAGGGAGAGCCTTGTCTTAAGAACAAACCTTTTTTTCGGGGGAGGTAGCTCTCGAGCTGGAATAGTCTTACCTTTGGGCGGAGTTTGCTCTCCGTTCCTCTCCGGAGGTTCGTAGGGTGGAAGTGTTTTTGACCCCCTCTCCATCCTGGATGTTCTCCTCCTCGAGCTGTGAGGAGACGTCTCTTTGACTCTGCTGGTTCTCCTCACGTTGATCATTAGGGGCTTCGGGACAATTGCCCTTCGGGCTGGCGTGATCAAGAGCTTCGGGCTCTCATCATGTTGATCATGCTGGTTCTCATGACCCTAGGAGTCCTTCGGGCCCCCGTTGTGCTGAACCCTTGGGTTCTCGTGAATTGGAACTTCCGGGTTCCAGTTACGCTGAGCCTTCAGGCTCTCGTGCCATCAGTCATGATGGCTCTTCGGGTTCTCGTGGCAGTGAGGTCTTGGTCTCCCGTTACGTTGAGCCTTCTGTGTCTCGTGTCAGGAAAACTTCGGTTTCCCGTTATGTTAAGCCTTCGGGCTCTCGTGGCAGGGAAACCTCGGGTTTCACGTTGCGCTGACTCTTCTGGGTCTCGCAACACTGGTTATGCCGGGCCCTTGGGCTCTTGTGCCTCTTTTCACGCTGAGCCTTCCGGCTCTCGTGGCAGGGTAACCTCTGTTTCCCTTTGCGCTGATCCTTCGGGGTCTCGCAACACAGGTTACGCGGAGCCTTCGGGTTCTCATGCCGGACGCTACGCTGAGCCTGCGGGTTCTCGTGCTTTACGCTACGCTGAGCCTGCGGGTTCTCGTGCTTTACGCTACGCTGAGCCTGCGGGTTCTCGTGCTTTACGCTACGCTGAGCCTGCGGGTTCTCGTGCTTTACGCTACGCTGAGCCTGCGGGTTCTCGTGCCGGACGCTACGCAGAGCCTGCGGGTTCTCGTGCCGGACGCTACGCTGAGCCTGCGGGTTCTCGTGCCGGACGCTACGCTGAGCCTGCGGGTTCTCGTGCCGGACGCTACGCTGAGCCTGCGGGTTCTCGTGCCGGACGCTACGCTGAGCCTGCGGGTTCTCGTGCCGGACGCTACACTGAGCTTGCGGGCTCTCGTAGCTGCGAGTCTACTCGCATCGTGCGGTCGAGCTGAAACTGTTGGTTCTCGTGACCCTCGTGATACTGAGTTTTACTCTCATGACAGAGAATCTTCGGACTCTCGTTGTACGGAGCCTTCGTGCTTGCACTACGGGTTCGCAAAGCACTCGTCCTGTTGGTGTCCATCCTCCTACAGGATTTGGTGATGAGGTACCTCAGTTCTTCGTCACGTGGATTTATATGGGTTGCGGCACCTGGAATTACGCTCTACGTTAGCTCCTCCCCCTAGGTTTTCTCCTCTTGCTCCAGCTGAATCTCGTGCGACGCGTTTGGATCTTTAGCACATGACATTCCAGTGTCTTGCGCTAGAGAGGGTTCTAATGATAAACCTTTTTTGCAGAACCGGTCTCGCCTCGTCCCAGCAGTTTCTTTGCCCTCGGACTAAATTCTATCGCCGTTACTGTCTGCAGAAGGTGGTCAACCTTCCGCCAGGAGAGATGTCCATCAATCTCTCCAGTCTCAGGGGTTTCTACTGCCTCAGAGACAATAGTCGCCCTCGCGACAACATCCAGACCCTATCCCTAGGGTTAAGCCTGTGCTGATCTTGCCTGCTGGGAAGCCCTCTACAGGCAAGAGTTCTAAGAAACCTTCCCAGGCTCCTAAGCCCGGGGATCCTAGTCTTCCTAAGGACCTCCCTCCCAGCTCATCGTGAGCCCGCGACCCCCCCTTGCTGCGTGCATTATTCAATGTAATGCGGCAAGACGTGACGTGGGTCACTTCCTGTTCTCAGTGCTTAGGAGGCACTCTTAGGATTCCTCTGTTATCACTTCTCATTCCTAGAGCCTCCCTAGTAGGGAGAAAGCCTTCTCCCCTCGCAAGAGAGCATGTAAGAACTAGAAGCAAGCCCCTTGCAGTTTAAGGTTCCATAGGCCAGACCTAAGTGGAAGTGAAAAGGATCTGTCCTTCACCTCCCTAAGAAGATAAGGCAATCTGCTACAGGGACTCTCCATCCCTCCCCAGTCGAGATAGTTCCTTAAGGAGGCACGATGTGCCCCCTACTGCTGCGGACCAACAGAGCCTTTAAACCCCTCGCTGACAAAGGAACGCCTGCCCCAGTGCAGGGAGCCCCAGGATTTACTTACAATCCCCAAATCCTCGGGTAGGCTTCCCCCTTCGCTGCCTGACAGGCAGTTGGAAGCTAGCACGTCCATAGCAATTTCAGTCTCCGGTCTATCCCGATGACGACTTGAACCCACTCCGGGCTCCTATGGGTGAGAGCTCGGAAGTAGAAGGGCAAAGCAATCTCAGGGATGACGCTTTGCTAGCTTCCGCTAGCCTTGAACTAACGGAGGATGAGAGGAAGGAATCTGAGCATCCCTTCTGGGAGATTCTATTCTGCATTCGTTCCATCAATGGGCTGCCAGAACCATGGGTATCCCCTCTTGATGGAAAGGAAGCGGTCCTGGACCAGTTTTATGGTACTCGTAAACCCCTGAAGGCCAGTGCATCTCTCCCCTGGTCTAAGGGGTTGAGGTGTGCCAAGCAAAGGCAGTGTCCTAGGCAACTGGGTCCACCTGCTCTCTCCATTCTAACTCATCCTCCAAGCTCTTCCCTCCTTCGTATGATTTTCAGAGGAGGTATTATGAAATCCTTGGCGAGACTCTCCCTACCTAGCCTCTTGACCATTCCTTAGAGGCACTTTCGTGGGCCACGCCCTTCGAGAAGCTCATGGGAATTCCAGTCTCGTTCTGAGCCTTGAGATCCTTAACCAGGAGAAGGTCACTAAGTACGCCATGCGGGCGACTTCTTGGCTCGACTTCCAGTTGGGCTCTTTTGGACAACTGATTCGATATAAGAATCTGTCTCGGGAGTCCTCTAGGAAGTCTGTGTAGTCTTTCCTATTACCTGGTACTCGGGCCCTAGAGTTTCTCGCCCATCAGGTGGTGAATGGTTAGACCAACACCATCCTGAAGAGAAGGGATGCCTTCATTGGAAGATTCCATAGACAAATCCCTCAGGCCTAGGTGGCCAGGCTCAAGAATGCATCTTTTAAAGGTAATTCCCTTTCCAACCCTGAGGATGTCGAGTGGGTGGCAGAGGTGGAGTAAGTCCAGCCAGGACTTCCTCATTCAAAAGGTTTTCATCATTCAAAAGGTCTTAACAGCCAGGCCTTACACTTCTCAGCCACAGCAGAAACCAGCTCCAAAACCTCAGGCGAAAATGGGCTAGAGACCCTAAACAACAGGGTCAGAAGGGGTCTAAAAGGCCTTTCGTGGAAAGAAGTCTTTTCGTGGGGTAAAGGGAAACTGGGTTCAGTCAAGGCCAATCCCATTAGAATAGGCTGGACTCCCATTCGTCCACCTGTGGGGGGGATGCCTGCAAAGCCACTGGTAGAGGTGGCTTCATTAAGGGGCGTAGCCCTGGGCAATCGAGGTGATTCGTTCAGGGTATCGTGTCCTGTTCACTTACT
Source organism: Palaemon carinicauda (assembly GCF_036898095.1). Classification (NCBI taxonomy): domain Eukaryota; kingdom Metazoa; phylum Arthropoda; class Malacostraca; order Decapoda; family Palaemonidae; genus Palaemon; species Palaemon carinicauda. The sequence goes on along the minus strand of NC_090765.1, from coordinate 19,057,552 downwards.
CTCTCCCTCCAATGACTTAAGTGCCTCTTCCATCAAACTCCTATGAGAAGGGATCTGCACAGGAGTTTGCCCTCAGGGCAGAAGTACAGACCATGTTGGAGAAGATCGCTCTCCAAGAGGTCCTCAATGGATCCCCAGGCTTCTACAGTTGACTCTTTCTTGTGAGGAAGGCGTCTGGAGGCTGGAGACCAGTCATCGACTTCTCGGCTCTGAACAGGTTTGTCGAACAGACCCCGTTGAGAATGGAGACGACTGACACTGTCAGAGAAGCGATAAAACCGCAAGACTTCATGTGAACTCTAGATCTGAAGGGCCTGTACTTCCAGATCCCAATCCATCTGTCTTCCAGTAACTATTCAAGATTCATGCTAGACCAGAAGAATTACCAGTTCAAGGTGCTGTGTTTCGGTCTTTCCACAGCACCCCAGGTCTTCCCGAGAATGTTCACCCTAGTGTCATCTTGGGCTCAAGAGTCTGTATCAGTCTTCTAAAATACTTAGACGACTGGCTGCTTGTAGCAGATTCTGAGGCAGTCCTTCTCCGCTACCGAGACGAACTTCTAAGGTTTTGTCAGGATCTGGGGATTGTGGTAAATCTTGAGAAGTCTCATCTGCTTCCCTCTCAAGAACTGGTATATCTGGGCATGCGTATAGATACCTAGAGGCACAAAGCTTTCCCATGAAACGAAAGGATTCAGAGGCTGAGGAAGGTAGCACAGACCTCCCTCAGAAGGGAAGAGCTCCCAGCACAGAGTTGGCTTTTCCTCCTCGGTCACTTGTCATCTCTGATCCAACTGGTTCCTAACAGTCGCCTCAGGATGAGATCTCTTTAATGGTGCCTGAAATCCTAATGGAATCAGTCCAATGATTCCAGGGATCGTCTAGTCCACATAGGAATAGAGGAACAGTTGGACCTTAGATGGTGGCTGGACCTCTGCAAAGGGGTCGATCTTCTTGTTCCTCCCCTAGAGTTGGTGCTCTTTTCAGATGCATCAAAAGAAGGGTAGGGGGCCCACTTGCCACACCACTACATCGGCCAATGGTCTGAATCAGAGGGGTACCAGCACATAAATCTCCCAGAGATGAGGGAAGCTTTCCTAGTCCTCAAAAAGTTCTGCCAGGTCCTGGCAAGGCACTCTGTAGTATTGATGAGCGACAATACCATGGTAGTAGCTTATCTAAACAAGCAATGGGTTATCTTTTTGCAGCAGCCGTGCCATCTTGCAGTAAAGGTACTGAGATGGGCAGAAGACAACTTTGTGACCTTATCGGCTCGCTTCATTCCAGGCAAACGGAATGTGCTGGCAGACAATTTGAGCAGAGCGACTCAGTAGGCAGCGAGTGGTCTTTGAATCCTGTAGTACCCAACAAAGTCCTGACTTAGTGGGGTTTCCCGACTGTGGATCTGTACGCAGCCGCCCTAAACTTCAGGCTCCCGTTAAACTGCTCCTCAGTCCCGGATCCCCAAGATTTTTGGCAAGATGTTTTCCAACAATGGTGGATAAACCTTGATGCTTACAGGTTTCTCCCATTCTGTCTGATGAAAAAAGTCCTCAACCAGGTACGAGCAAGCAGCAACTTGCGAATGACTAATGACTAGCTCCACAATGGCACCATTTAGTGTTTTCCCAGACCTCCTACAACTCCTCATGGAGATACCGAAAGAACTCCCTCCACAGCACGACTTGCTCGAACAACCTCTTTCCAAACATTTGCCATAGAACCGTAGCTTTGCTTCGACTTCATTCCTGGAGACTCTGTAGCACCTCCTCACACAGAAGCTTTTCGCAACAGGTTGCGTAAAGAATGGTTGGACACCTCAGATGATCCACAGAGGCAGTTTACTAGGCAAAGTGGTCAGTTTTCTGTGGTTTGTGTCGTTGAAGGGGTATCTCTCCCCTCGATGCCTCTGTTCCAACTATAGCGAAGTTCCTTGTATACCTTCAGGAAAAAATGCTTCTCTCGGTCTTGGCAATCGAAGTATACCGCTCGACCTTAAGTCTCACCTTTAGACTGAAATGAGTAGATATTTCCTCCTTGTTGGAACTTTCTATACTCTTACGTGGTTACGAGCTCACTTGCCCCAGTCAGAGCTTAGACTTCGTCCTTGGAACGTCGTTCAGGTTCTTCAGTCTCTGAACGGCTTCCCTTATGAACCATTACTCCAGCCTTCCGATTGCCACCTCACGTGGAAGACGGTGTTCCTGCTTGCTTTGGCCTCGGCCAAAAGAGTCGGTGAACTGCATGGTTTATCTGCTGACGTCTCCCACTCCAGTAGATAGGGAGAAGTAATCCTCAGCTACGTCTCCGAGTTCATTGCTAAGCTTAAATTCCTGGTGTGCTGGACTGCAGGTTCGGCCCATTCCGGATAGAGTGTCTTCGTTCTGTAACTGAAAATCAAGACCAATTGTTCTTTTGTCCATAAGGAGGCTAAGGGGTTTCTTAAAAAGGACAGCAGCAGCTCGCCCACGTGTGCAAGCGCTTTTCGTTACCGCTGGGAAAGTCAAGAGGAGGGTCACTAGGAATACTATTTCCTCCTGGATCAGGAAAGTGATTGAGAGAGCTCTCAATCCAGACCCTCATTCGTTCAAACGACCCAGAGCTCATGAGGTCAGGAACATTACAACTTCCCTGGTGTTCAAGAAAAAGTACTCTGTGGTGCAGGTACTGCAAGCTGGCGCACGGAAGCGTCAAATATCCCTCACCGCCCACTACCTGCAAGACGTAACCCATAGGAACATGGAGATCTTTTCCATTAGTCCAGTGGTGGCCGCACAACAAGTTATCTAATGCCTAAAGTTTCTTGGTGGACAAGTAGCAAAGAGTTGAGGGCTGAGGTTACCCGGATTACTCTGGGGTGAATGAATAAGAATGACTGGCTCCTTTCTTCCTTTCACCTTCTCCCCCCTCCTTGGGGAATAAATATATATATATATATATATATATATATATATATATATATATATATATATATATATATATATATATATATATATATATATATATATATATATATATATATATATATATACATATATATATATATATATATATATATATATATATATATATATATATATATATATATATATATATATATATATATGTGTGTGTGTGTGTGTATATGTATATGTATATATATATATATATATATATATATATATATATATATATATATATATATATATATATATATATATATATATATATATATATATATTTATATATATATATTCTTATTTATTTATGTATTTATTTAATCTCCAGTACCTCTTGATTGAGGGTATTGGGTAAGTCTTAGAACTCTAGGCTGGTACTCGAGTTCCTACATAAAGACAATCCACATTACTATAGCCAACCAAGAGAAATAAGGCCGCTGAAATCTTGGAAGTTAAGGGAAAATCAACCTTGTCGACCAAAATACAATCCGAGTACCTTCAAGTTAACCTTCTGTCATTTGTAAACACCTAGTGTTTGAGAGGAACCCCATCGGTAAAGGATGCTAAGCCAGGAACGCCTTCATGTCTTTCAATATTGCTATGGTATATCTATTTCTATAATAAGTTAAGTACCGTTTATTACTTGGCATTATCTTCCAAATGAACGGTTATAATACCAACAAAAGATTCTTGCTTATTAAAAATCATCATAATAATTCAGGTTTGCATAGAAAACTCAAGCAATTGAATATACACTATATCTATTTCTATAATAAAAAATGATAGGCATTGCCCACAAAAACATTTGAAATTCTAACCATCATAATGAACGGTGTTTTAACAAAAAAGGGAAAAAATATTTATAAAACAAAATATTATTCAGTAAAAAATTAGAAATGCAAATAGGATACACTGTACTGAAATTGACTGGTTTGTTTAATAGGAGGGTTAACTTGCAGTTAAAGGATTAGTGACCCTTCAAATCACCTCCCACTGTGGCCTAGAATTATTCAGTTTCTGTAGTGGCCTTATTTCTCTGGGAAGACGATAGTCGCTCTCTCACATAAGTTTCTGCAGACTGTTACCAGTGCGTTACCCTGTATCGGCACTTTAATTTAGCAAGGGTAGGATTCCTACTCGAGGTAGAGAGAACCACGTGTCATAGCCAAGGCCAGTTGGTAAGGACTTCCTCCCTCCTAAGAGTAAGTCACCCCTATGGCCCTATAAATAGCGAAAGGTTTGTATTTGTGCCGGAACCAATTTGGAGATAATTTGTATTTTTCCTAGCTTGCAAACCTGAAGCTATTTATACAAATTAGCCCGCCACCCTGTCTCCCAAGAAGTCCTGCCAGAAACCAAAAGTGGTTACTAAGCCGAGAGGTGTGAGTGAGCGGGGTAATTATCCAAGATTTACCTATTCGGTAATATGCTTGTGTTTCTTATGCCACATTGTGTTATTGTGCTTGTCCAACAAACCTGAACGGGCTTTATTATGCAAGAGTAAACGCCTTGATTAACGAGATTTGCCAATGTATTAAATTATCTCAAACTCTGATAAAGTAATTAGTGTGGGAGATATTAAAGAAAAACACAATTTTTTGCCAGAAATTACTATGATTTTTAAATAAACATACTTTATTTTTTTTTTATAAACAGGCTTCAGGAACTTAGGCTTATATTCGAAAACATAAGAAACTTAGTTTCTCTCTCTCTCTCTCTCTCTCTCTCTCTCTCTCTCTCTCTCTCTCTCTGATCAATGTTTGCTATTTAAATGCTTGACAAAAGCAAACTTCCATTGTTTATTTCTAGCGGTAACAACTCTATTTTGGTCTTGACCTCTCTTCTAGATACGCAAATTTAGTCATCATTCTTTCTTCCGAATCATACTTTTTTCCAGTAGGAAGAAGAGACAGGTGTGGATTTAATGGCAACGTCAGTGTATGTACTTAGTTCCATCCACGACGGTTCGAATCTTACTTGGCCGCTAATTCCCTTTAGCCTTGCGAGCTCTACAGAATCTTACAGAACTTGGAATACACATTAAAAGTTTGAGATGTCGCAGAGAAGTGTTTAAGTGGAATCTCTCTCTCTCTCTCTCTCTCTCTCTCTCTCTCTCTCTCTCTCTCTCTCTCTCTCTCTCCATATGGAAAAGGGAACTCTGCCACTTCTGGAGAAGAGATTTTTCAATAGCTTTCCGGAGTCAGGTCGAAATGTCTAGAGCTGTTTCATGTAGGGATTCAGAGGGAGTTAAGAATCTCTCTCTCTCTCTCTCTCTCTCTCTCTCTCTCTCTCTCTCTCTCTCTCTCTCTCTCTCTCTCAATAGAGGGAAATGAGAATATGTGCAGGTATGTGAAGATAGGCGTTATTATTCATGGTGCTAAAGTTGTTTAAAAGTAAAAGCTGTTGTTTACTTTCAGCTATAAGCCGGATGCTTCATCGTTAATAGTTTACAGAATATAAACTGTTCGACATGAAATTTCGCGACATAGGATTAACTACTACGCCATTTCATCAATGGATTTGTTTAAAAATAGGCCGTCAGATTTTTTAAAAAGAAGCAAGGTATCAAACGAATTGAAAATGTCCTTGTCATTGTAGTTGAATGTATACAAGTCAGCAAATTAACAAATTAAACGTTTTGACAAGGGTAAAAATAGTGCATGAACCAAACATCAAAGGTAAACAAAGAAAAGCTTTGATCGTGTTATGTGGAATGTATTTTATTGCTACCCAACATATAACGTGGAGATTTTATTTATCTTCTAAAACATTGAACTTATTTTGTTGTCATTCCAGTGTCATGGATTTTAAAGGACTTTATGAATATTTATAGAGGCCTAAACATGTAAGGCATTGGCTCTTGCTAGTTAGTAGCCTGTGAAAGTGTATTATTGCGAGTAGGACCCTGGTGTGGTAGGATGTGTGTTGGTGACCATGTTGTGGACAAATTGTCATGTGAAGTAAAATAGTGGGCGTTTACTCCAAAATGTCTTTATTGAACAGTCAATTAGATTTAAAGTATACAAGAAATAAGACCATTATTAGAAAGCTTTCTTATAAATTAAGGAGAACGAAACTTCATAAAATAAATGTTTTACAGAACAAATTGGAATAAAAGGGAAGGTCCCATCCACAATTGTAACATTTGACTGGCTTGACACCCGGCGGTCAGAAGTGGAGAACTACGATCATCAAGAATTCGTTGACGTTTAACTTCTGTGTATGTGGGTGTTTTTTATTTTCCTCACAGTATATCCTTCGTTAAATATTGTTAGCGAGAATGGAATAAAATATATATATTAGAAAGCAGTGGCTTCCAATCGTATGATATTGAAATAAATTTCTTATGCATGTTCTGTGTTTCTGTTGTTTTATATATTAAAAAAAATATTTAGGCAAAACAATTTATACAAATAAATTGTCCCCCGTTGCAGGAAACTTGCTTTTGAAAAATATCAACATCAGCAATAGTTATAGGATTTGGAAAATTACCATTTCGCAACATTAGCTAAGTAATTATTACAAGACATATTGAATGATAAAATACGATTTCTGTTCGATTGGTCCAGTCTTGTGTTTTTAGCAATGTCTTCATATTATGTAATACCTCTTATATGTTTGGAAATTTTACAATGAAGCAAAGAGTAGGCTATTTCAAAAACTTTATAAATAACCAGCATTTTAAGTTAAAACGTAAATCTATTGAAAGAACGAATACGAAAACGCTAAGGGTCAGTTTTAATTCCCGTAACATCGCTGTTGTTATAACCAATTTTTACTTTATATCCTGACTTTTTTATTATTATAATCTTATAATTATCATATGTGCTCATGTTACAATAATTATAGGTCAAATTTCACAAAGAGCAAAACTTTGTGTATCCCACGATCAATGTTGTAGAGTACTCTGATCTCTCTCTCTCTCTCTCTCTCTCTCTCTCTCTCTCTCTCTCTCTCTCTCTCTCTCTCTCTCTCTCTCTCTCTCTATATATATATATATATATATATATATATATATATATATATATATACACACACACATTATATATATATATATATATATATATATATATATATATATATATATATATATATATATATATTATTTTAGATATGAATAGGCTCTTGACCACCCAGCCGACGTTTTGGTCTACATCTTGAAATGCTTTATTCGCGAATCGAGGCAAAATTTGCAGAGCGAAGCTCAACCGAGTGCACGAGGCCTTACAAAGTTAACATAAGTAACCAACTTGAGAATTAAACAGTGTATTGGCAACTCCTATCCAGTACATAGTGACCCTTATTGAATCATTTCCCACCGTGATCCTTATATATCCATGACAGTTATCCATACAATAAATAGCAACAAGCAAAGTGCCCAAGTTTAGAATTTGTCATTGAGTGCGGTTTGGAAATAGATTTGTGTAAAAATAAGAAAGAGGTTCCTGCTAAGCACTTTTGGTGTAGGCAAGGGATGGGCTCACGGTAAAAGAAGAAGAAACTAGTTAAGCTACTATCATAACACTAACACTCGTTTGACTTGTAGTCGTGTCGTCCAACGTTTTGAACTGGAGTCTGAATACTGTAGTTCCGTCTGGTTATTTCGTTGATGAGTTACAAAGTTGCCGAGTACATGAGTTGAATCAGTTTATCTATATTGACAGTGTCTGCGGATGAGTTTTAAAGACACAAACCATATTATCTGATGCATAGGTAAGTAAAGTTAGTGCTCCAAGTTCGCTAAAGGAAAGGTATGAATATTTTCTAACCAATATAAAGAATTGCATAACGTGGAACTGCAAGTTTATTGCAGTAGAATAAGGTAAGGAATGTTCTCTGTGATAAGGTGATTTTCCAATAGGCTACCTACAACAGTTGTTCCATGTACGAAATTTGAAAAGAAGTGATAATGTTTTTCTATGTATTTTTTTTTTTTTTTGGAGAGGCGTTATTGGTTTTTGCGTAAACAAGAATTTTATGTATAATTTCCAAAAATATTGATAAAACCAACACTTTCTAGCTGCCTTTTCCGTGTGATTGTTATATGTATACTGGGGAAGCAAAAAATAGATGGTTTGCACCAACAGCAAGGTCTAAAATTAAGCATTAGATGACCAGGTCGAGCAATTCAAGTTTTTCTTATATGGAAAGAAATGAAACTATCACATCATCTATTTATAAAACCACCGAACAGGAATTGGGAAAACCAGACACTAAGATGCCTTGTTCTCTCATCAAACTTCTTTGTACTGTACCGTTGAATAGTGCATGGATAAAGTTTTACCAAATTAACAATGATTTGCAATGGATGTACCAGAAAATATAAATAGGGTTCATTTCTAGTATCTATCAAAACTGCCAGGGTTGAAAGTATAATTTTCCCATGTTTGCATATATTTCATATTCTTGTGACCTTCATTTAAAACTGTGTAGTTGTAAAGATAGGGGCCTCCTCTAAGAAAAACAATAGTTAGGGACACTAGATGGAACCCAAAATTTTTGAAGAGGAAGAAATGAAAAACTAGCAAAATTATAGCTATGCATTCTAACCTAGCATTCCATTCTCTGTATGCTAATTAAAATAGTCCTGTGTGTGCCAACTTAGTCGATCCTGTGTGCCAAACTAGTCGATCCTGTGTGCCAACCTAGTCGTCCTTCTGTGTGCCAACCTAGTCGTCCCTCTGTGTGCCAACCTAGTCATCCCTCTGTGTGCCAACCTAGTCGTCCCTCTTGTGCGCCAACCTAGTCGTCCCTCTTGTGCGCCAACCTAGTCGTCCCTCTGTGTGCGCCAACCTAGTCGTCCCTCTGTGTGCGCCAACCTAGTCGTCCCTCTGTGTGCCAACCTACTATGAGATTCAGGGCCTCTGTAACACAGTTTTTTCGCAATAATTTTTTATCTATGAATTTCATAAATAAAATGCTTCTTCAGAATGCACATTATATCTACACACAAATTTTGACTATATTCTGCATTACGTAAGTTGAATAAATTTAGTACCTATAATGTTAAAGTGACGTTTTTTGAAGACGGGCCAACTTATTCAGAGAAAAGGTTTCGAACGCACTCGTGACGTAACTTATGACGGCATTTCTTCCCTCTTTCTCCATCGATGATTGGCTATACGTAACGAAGGCTATACCTCTGCCAACAATGACACAAAAGTTTAAATAAAAGCAAAGCAGTACACCTTTATGAACTCTGAAACCTCTCCACTGATAATTGTCCATAATGAACAAACCAAAAAATATGTTAATAAATACAAAAACACTTTGATTATTAGTCTAACTTCCAAAATAAGTTTCCTAAGAAATTACAGTCTACTTTATAGGTCATAATCTGATTGACAAGGTGTAGGGAATAGTTGGTAATTTTCAAAAACGTAGTAGACAAGCTTGATTTGATAACTGCTATATCCAATGTCAAGCAATTTTTATGTATTGTCTATCTACCTATCTATTTACTGTAAGGAAAAAAAAAATAGCCGGGGTACCCGTATTTTGGCTTTAAACCTTCACCAAGAATGATGACTTCATGACTTCATGAGGCTCCACCCACTTTGGCGCGCGTTACAATTCAGGATAACACTGAAGGCTATCATGGGCATTGTTGGGTCCAGAAAATTTAAATTCTGGCTATAAAAACTAATTTCTCGAGTAGTTGTAAGAAGTGCTAAATGATCCTCAAGGATCCCAGCAGTTGGCCTAAACGTATGATTTATGTATACTACTGTTGCGGCACTACTGCTACAGTAGTATTACTACGCTAGCACAGATATCCACCCACATTTATGTATCGTTCCGCCATTCATAAGTCTTTGTAGTGTTTTTTCACTGTGCAATAAGCCATGGTGTCCTCAGATATTAAGTTTAACATTAGATGATAGGTTATTTCATTAAGCTGTCAAATTATGGCAACTGGGTATGTTATTGCCAATGTTGAAGCTAAAAATAAAGTATGGTATCATTCCTTCATTGCATTATCATCTTTACTACTATTTGTTTTGCTACATGTAGTGATTATTTTAAAGGATAAATGAATTATGTTCACTTTACTTCTACAAATTCCCATTAGATGTACAAATAAAAACTTCTAAAACTATTCATGATTTATTTACAAAATGCAGTCATGCCCAAAACATAGCCAACACGGTCGTACAGCCTAAGAAGAAAAAATATTATATTGGATGATCCATTGGTCTGCTGGAGAGTTTAGCACAAAATTCTTATTTCAACAAAAATAGTCATATAAAGACTGTTTACATACAATCTCTCTCTTTGTGGCATAGTGAATAGTTAATGGAAATGTTCAATAGCCTGAATGGCATTACAAGTATTATAATCATGTTACGCAACATACATATCAGACCATAAACATTTGATTTAAACTAGAAACTGAATAATTACCTATTCAGGCTATAGTAAATATGGCCACGGGCTTTCTCTTGACTGTATAAAGTTGCAAGTCGTAGGACAAATGTAGTTTTGCAACCACGGGGGCAATTCCAAATCCTGTTAGCTATTCTTGACTGTTATGGGTTTCAGAGCCGATAAAACAAGGTGAATGGGTGTGTCTGGTGGATGGGCTGGACAAAATTTTGTCAAAAGGTGTTTACATTCTTACGTAATGAATGTTTTCGACTCTTGGCTCGTTATAACTGGCCATGGCGTCGGCTAGATCATTTTTACTCTATAAAAATTAAAAGTATCGGGTTTAGATTATTGATAATGCTGACAAAATTTGTGTGTGGTTGTTAAAATATACATAAGTCAACTTTCAGGTACATCCGATGCTTTG